>NC_140996.1:38839665-39299971 GCF_052327205.1 Somniosus microcephalus
AATTTCCAGAAATTTACCGGAAACTTTCCACCCCTTTGCAACCCTACTGTATGCTAATGAGCGGATAATGAGCGGAATTTTGAACGTTTTTTGGATACCGCGGGCGCAATTTTTGTCTCGCCGAAACGTAAATATACTTATGACCATTCCGGAATCGTAAGCTTTCTTTTGATGCAACGCACGTGTAGGTACGCTCTATAAATTTAGAGTGTATAGCCGAACAGACACACCGAAGGACAGACAGACAGACAGACAGATAGACAGACAGACAGACAGACAGACAGATAGACAGACAGACAGACAGACAGACAGACAGATTGATCTTTTTATATATATAGAAATAACTAGCTGGAGTGCCCAGCGGTGCCGGGGCTTTTTTGAGGGCATGATGTTGTTGGAAGAGAGAGAGAGAGCGACTGGGGGGGAAGAGAGAGAGCGACTGGAGGGAAGAGAGAGAGCGACTGGGGGGAAGAGAGAGAGCGACTGGGGGGAAGAGAGAGAGCGACTGGGGGGAAGAGAGAGAGCGATTGGGGGGGAAGAGAGAGAGCGGCTGGGGGGAAGAGAGAGAACAACTGGGGGGGAGGGGGGGAGTGGGTGGGGAGGGGGAGGGGGTGAGGGGGAGGGAGGGGGGAGTGGGGGGAAGGGAGAGGGGGTAAGGGGGAAGGGGGAGGGGGAGGGGGAAGGGGGGAGGGGGAGGGGGAAGGGGGGAGGGGGAGGGGGAGGGGGGAAGGGGGTGAGGGGGTGAGGGGGGAGGGGGGAGTGGGGGGAAGGGGAGGGGGGAGTGGGGGGAAGGGGAGGGGGAAGTGGAGGGGGTGGGGAAGGGGAAGGGGAGGGGAGGGGGGAGTAGGGGAGGGGGGAGAAGGGCAGGGGGGAGAAAGGGAGGGGGTTAGCCAGCAGACCCAATCCCCTCTGCCAGTGTTGAGAGTTGCGCTGCCAGCGGCAGTTGGGGAAGGCTAGGCCCTGGGGCACCCGCACTGACATGGCCCAGTCTAGGCGCCGATTGCGGCTGGCCAGGCCCAGTTGCCGGGGTAACCCTCCTCCCCTCTCCGCCCTCCTGATCTCCGGGACCGGGCCTGGGCCTGAGCGGCTTGAGACGGCCGGTTGCGGCTGGCCGAGCCCGGTTGCCAAGGTAACCCTCTCCGCTCCCCCTTCCCGCTACCCCCTCCCACTCCCCTCCCGAGCCCCGCCCCCCCTCTGCCCGCGCTCTGTGGGCCCTGTGTGGAGGAGCGCGTGCGCCGTGCAGCGCGAGCGCGAATCAAGCGCGAGCAGCTTGCAGTGAGCCCAGCTGTGTGCCCGGCCAGCCTTTACCAAGATGGCTGGCCGTTGGTTCGGAATCGGGCCCAGCGGGATGGCCGGTGCATAACTCGGCGTGGCTGGCAACGAGAGGCCGCGGCTTCAAGGCCTGAGGCCTGAAGGCAGCAGACCTGGAGAAATCAAACAGATAATGGACTCATTTATTACACACAAATTATATAATGAGTTAGTTGGGCTACTAAGTACCAAATTTGTCATGGATAAATTGCCCTCCACACACAGACAATCTGGGGAAAAAAAATCAAGGGAGGAATCAAGATGGCGGCAGCTCAGCGCGGGTCAGAATGATTAGGCCCGCCCACACACGCAATGTGACACACCGATTGGGCAACCATCAGGTCACTGAACTGTAGGAGTGGTCAATCGTCACGTCACTCAACTCTAGGATGGCCCGCCCGCACACGCAATGAACCCACCCCCATGACGCAGCGATTGGTCAACAGTCCGGTCGCTCGACTGTATGATTGGTCGACCTTCACGTCACTCTATGCTAATGAGTGGATAATGAGCGGAATTTTGAATAATGAGCGGATAATGAGCGGAATTTTGAAAGTTTTTTGGATACTGTGGGTGCAATTTTTGTCCGACCGAAAAGTAAATACGCTTATGACCGTTCTGGAATCGTAAGCTTTCTTTTGATGTAACGCACATGTAGTAATGCTCTATAACTTGAGAGTGTATAGCCGGACAGACAGACGGAACACAGACAGACGAACCGCTTTATATATAGAAGATATACTAGCTGGAGTGCCCGGCGGTGCCAAGGGTTTTTTGAGGGCATGTTGTTATGAAAAAAATAGAGGAGAGAGAGGGGGGGAGGAGATAGGAGGGAGGAGAGATGGGTGGGAGGAGAGAGGGGGGAGGAGAGAGGGGGAGGAGAGAGGGGGTGATGGGGGGAGGAGAGAGAGGGGGAGGGGGGAGGAGAGGGGGAGGAGAGGGGGGAGCAGAGGGGGGAGGGGGGAGGTGATGGGGCGGGGGGGAGGAGGGGGGAGAGGGAGGGGGGAGGAGCGGGGGGAGTGGGGAGGGGGGAGAGGGGAGGAGAGAGAGGGGGAGGGGGAGGAGAGAGAGGAGAGGGAGGGGGAGGAGTGGGGGGGAGGAGAGAGAGGAGAGGGAGAGGGAGCAGGGAGGAGAGAGAGGAGAGGGAGGGGGGAGGTGAGAGAGGTGGGGGAGGGGGAGGTGAGATGGGGGGGAGTGGGAGTAGAGGGGTGGGAGGGGTGGAGGATAGGGGGAGGAGAGGGGGGAGGGGTGAGGAGAGGTGGGAGGGGGGAGGAGGGGGAGGAGAGAGGGTGGGGAGGAGAGGGGGAGGAGAGAGAGGGGGGAGGGGGGAGGAGAGAGAGAGAGGAGGGGACGGAGGTGTGGGAGGGGTGAGGACAGAGGGGGGAGGGGCGGAGGAGAGAGAGGGGGAGGGGGGAGGAGAGAGAGGGGGGTGGGGTGGAGGAGAGTGGAGGGGGAGGGGGAGAGGAGAGAGGAGGGGGGAGGGGGGATGAGAGGGGCGTGTGGGGGGGGAGGAGGGGGGCAGGAGAGAGGGGGGATGGGGTAGGAGAGAAGGGGATGAGGGGGGGAGGGGGGTAGAGAGGAGGGGGAGGGGGGAGAAGGGGGGAGGAGAGAGGGGGAATGGGGGTAGGGGGGCGGAGGAGGGGGGAGTAGACAGGGGGGGAGTGGGGAGGAGAGATGGGGGAGGGGGAGGGGGGAGAGAGGAGTGGGAGGGGGGGAGGGGTGGAGGTGGAGGGGAGTGGGGAGGAGGAAAGGGGGGAGGGAGGAGGGAGAGAGTGAGAGACAGAGAGGGAGGGAGCCCAGCCTTGGTGAGCCGGAGGCCCTGTGCATGGCGTAGCGGTCAGCCCTGGCACGATTGAGCCCAGCCTCCGTTCCGCCCCACCAGCCTTTAGGAAGATGCAGGCGATGGCTCCGCGGAGCTCCGTACCGACCCGCCAGCCTTTACGAAGTTGGCGGTGATCGCGGGCCGCTTGTTTGTAATCGGGGCCAGCGGGACTGGTGGTGCCCAGCTCGGGCGTGGCTGGCGAGGAGAGGCCGAGGCTTCGAGGCCTGCAGGCGGGGTAACCCTCCAAGGTTGCGGCACCCGGCGGAGGCAGCTAGTCAAGAGCAAAAAATAGGGTGAAAGCTAGGAAAATTAATGAGCTTAGAAAAAATATTTACAAATTAATTTACTTTTTTAAAAAACAATTTAATTGTGTTAATTAATGCGGCGGGTGCCCACGTTCGGCATTAAAAAAATGGCGATGATATTTCGGGAGGCTTCAGGATTAGGCCCGCCCACACACAGAATGAAACGCCCCCGGTGACGCACTGATTGGTCAACCATCAGGTCACTGAAGTGTAGGATTGGTCAACCATCACGTCACTCAACGCTATCCCCTGTAGAATTGGTTAACCTTCACATCACTCAATGCTAATGAGCAGATTCCCCCATATGATTGGTCAACCATCACATCACTCAATGCTAATTCCCCCGTAGGATTGGTCAACCGCTAATGAGCGGGCTAATGAGCGGAATTTTGAAAGTTTTTTGTATACTGTCCGAACAATTTTTGTCTGACCAAAAAGTAAATACACCTATGATGCTCCCCTAATCATAAGCTTTCTTTTGATATAACATATGTGTAGGTATGCTCTATAACTTTTGAGTGATGCCCGGACATACACACAGACACAACGGTCCTTTTATTATAATATAGATAGATAGATAGATGTTGCAGCCACAATGCACCAATGATGGAGGAGGTGGATACAATGGCATGGGCGCTGGTCCAGCAAACTGCTCTGTCCTGGATGGCGATGAGCTTCTTGAGTGTTGTTTCAGCTGCACCCATCCAGATGAATGGTGTGTATTCCATCACACTCCTCTGCAGAAATACTCTACAGTAAAAAAAGTTCCCTAAGAAGAATAACAAATTTAAAAATATGTTGCTTTCATAAAGTTGTTTTTCAATCCTTGGCAGAATCAATAGATGGCTACTGGACTGGATTTCATCGGGGGCAAATGTTGTAAGGCTGAATGATACATTATTGGAAGAGAAAGTATATAATCTTGTGGTGTTTGTGAAATGATATAAAACACAGTTTTAGTTGGAGGAGGTTACATTGGTTTCTGACCTGAGTTAAATGATAGAGGGCTGTAACTTTTTTAAAATTTGTTCATGGGATGTGGACGTTACTGGCAAGGCCAACATTTATTGCCCATCCCTAATTGCCTTTGAGAAGGTGGTGGTGAACCACCTTCTTGAACCGCTGCAGTCCATGTGGTGAAGGTATTGTAAGTGGTTTTCTTGGACGCGCTGAAAACACACCAAACACACTACAAGTTCTGGATGATAGGGATTATAAGGACAGATCAGACTCGGACACCCGTTTGAGCGCAACCATAATGGCCTAGAAATTTGTGTCTGAGGCTTCCCGCAGGTGCAAGCCTCTGACATCCATTTACCTAGCACGCCGGCCGTTGTGCTGTGGGCCCGCATGGGATTCCCATCCTGGGCCTGCTCCGACTGCCAGCGCGCAGTGCTTGCGTATCCCAGGGGCGCAATTAGTTCGAAGCATCCCCTGGGATCATGTGGGCCATGGAGAGCCAATGGTAGCAGGGAATCTGGCCCCCAAACATCACTGAAATTTCAAATAATTTTTTTTTTAAATCACATTTTTAAAATAACTTTAAATTACATAAAATAACTATTTTAAACAATAATTTAAATTTTTGAAAAAATTAATTACAGCTTCAAACGGGGCTAAAAATAAACTTACCTTTCTTTAAAGTATTTAAAAATAATAAACCTGTGGAAAAAATGCTTTAATTTTGCTTAATTCACCACTTACCTTGTTAAAAGCAGGACTTGCAACTTGCTTTTTAAAAGCATAGCTCCTGGAGACATACCCCCCGGAGAAACCTGCAAAAAAAAAGGAAGTTCCAGGCATACACGCTGCCTCTCCGGCGCACGCGTTCGACCTGTGAACCCCTTCCTTTAAGAGAATGGAAGTTCCGGTTTCCTGCGCATGTACAGTGCATGCATGAAACCGGCACTTTCATTGGGCCTACGCGTGAGTACCCAACGCATACTCACCCGTGGGGACCTGAATTTCTGGCCCATTCTGATTAATAGTGTTGTGTACGTACCTTTAAGGGAATGACTGGTCTCAGACTGCAGTACTGGCAGTCACCACCCCTGTATAAAAGGCCCTAGCAGGCTTCTGTAGTTTTAGTTTCCAGGTTGTCTCCATTCAGTAAAGGCCTATTATAACCAACTCCTGCAGTCCGTGTCTCAATTAGACACAGACATAATACTGGCGACGAGCAGATACGAACTTACCTACAATCTGCACCACCTCATGGGGATCCATCCCTGAAGCGAAGTTATCAGAGGTCGAGGCCAGAAGGAAGAAAGAAACAGTAGAAACGGGCGTCGACTATGGGCATCCGCCTCTGAGTCAGCGGAGTTGAAGATTTGCAGGAGAGGCTGTCGAGAGCGGGGCTTGGTTATCCTGTCGATGGTGCTTCAGCTAATTGGGCTGGTGGCAGGTAGTACACTGATCCTTCCTGGGCTGCGGCGGTCTAGAGTTCGAGCGGGTGGCTTGCAACGGGGCCGAGCAGTGTTGTCGGGAAGAGGAGAGAGAGAGAGGGTGGAGCACACTGGGCGCGGCAGGTGCTACGAAGCTGGGCAGCGTACAGACCCGAGAAGAGGGAGGCAAGAATCCTGCAGGGTTGTTCCGATGACAGGGAAATTAAAAAAAATTAAAATTAAACGCGCAAAAAGCCGCGAGGAGCTGCAGTTGCCACGGAAACCGCGGAGAGCGTCGTTAGCAGCAGCGCAGGGGGAAGTGCGCGAAGACCATAGGGCGTCGCCATCAAGGCATAAAACGCCAGCAACAGCGGAGAAGACAAAAGCTCGGGAGGCACCATTTTGTTAAATCGGCGAAGAAGGCAAAGCGCGGGAGGCGCCATCTTAGATTTTCAAGATGTCAAAGACTGGCGATATCACTGCCTTCGATAATGCAATAGAAGACTGGACCACGTGTGTGGAAAGAGTCGAGGTATATTGCGAGGCAAACGAAATAGCCGATGAGAAAAAGGCATCGGTATAGCTAAATTTAATGGGCGCAAGAACATATGGCCTATTGCGGGACCTGATTACTCCAGCCAAACCGAAGGCGAAGAGTTTTAACGAAATTGTTGCTATCCTACAGGAACACCTAAATCCTACACCGCTGCTGATAGCAGAAAGATTTAAATTCCACAAGAGAAATCAGCATAAAAATTAGAGCAATGCTGATTACCATACGGAACTACGCAAGCTATCAAAGCACTGCCAGTTCGGAGCAGGACTGGCAGATACCTTACGGGACAAATTTTTCTGTGGATGCCTGAGTGAAGGAACCCAGAAGTGGTTACTCTCAGAGAAAGAGCTGACGCTAGATAAGGCTTTCAGCGTGGCAGTATCGTACGAAGCAGCAGCAAGGGGAGCTGCGGAAATACAACAAAAGCCACAGGAATACGGCACCCACGAAATGACACGGGGATTTGCAAAATGTTATCGCTGTGGCAGAACAAACCATGACCAGAAGGACTGCTGGTCCAAGGACAAAATATGAAGGCAATGCAGAAAGATGGGACACATTGCATGAGTTTGCAGGTCTGGGAAGAAGACCAACAACAACAAAAAGACTACTAAGGAACCGTACAGGAAAGTACAAAAGATGACTGACAGTAGTTCCGAAGACCAGATGAGCGATAGTGAATCCGAGAACAAGAGACTAAGCTGTCTCAAACTTCACAACGTAATCGCAAAAGAGGATCACCGAACCATTTGGGTCACCCTCACGATAGCAGGGTCCCAAGTCAAAATGAAATTGGATACAGGATCAGCTCTAACCGTCATGAATCGATGAGACTACGAGCGGCTATTCTCACACATACCGTTGAGAGAGACATCCATTGTCTTGAGGATGTATATGGGGCAAAAGTATACCCCAGAGGAAAAATAAGGGTGCCTGTCGAATACAACGGCAAGAAAATAAGGAAATTGTATCTCTACATTCTGCAAGATGGTGGACCACCGTTATTGGGACATGAATGGATCAGAAAGATAAGTTTAGACTGGCACTCCATTCAGGCACTGACGGTGGCTGGTAAAAAGGATGACGACGTCACTCCTGGACAATTGTCAACAATCTTAGCTGACGCCAAAGAGGTATTTCAACAAGAACTGGGCACTCTTAAAGGCGTAACTGCCTCAATAAAAATAGAGGAGAATGCAATTCCCAAGTTTTTCAAAGCAAGACCGGTACCATATGCAATTCACCCAGCCGTCGAGGCAGAGCTGGCGAATCTGGAGAATGCAGGCGTGTTATCTAAGGTAGACTGGAGCGAGTGGGCGACACCAATCATCCCTGTCATGAAGAAAACGTTAAACAATAAGTCTGAGGAGCCAAGGAAGGTTCGCATCTGTGGGGACTTCAAGGTGACGGTGAACCCAGTCCTTCACACAGTACAATATCCTCTTCCAAGGATAGAAGATATCTTCGCCTCACTATCTGGAGGGAAGCGTTTTACAAAAATTGACCTAGCACAAGCATATTTGCAGATGGAGGTTGAAGAATCCTCTAGGAAGTATCTCACGATAAACACTCACAAAAGCCTTTACCAGTATAATCGACTGGTATTCGGAGTAGCATCAGCTCCTGTGATATGGCAAAGAGCGATGGAACAAGTCCTGCAAGGGATTCCGGGGACTCAGTGTTACTTGGACGACATCCTAGTGACAGGTGAAGATGACAGTGAACACCTTGCCAACCTAGAGCAGTTGCTCACTAGGCTACGTGAACATGGGCTACGAGCCAATCGCCCCAAGTGCGAGTTTTTTAAGAAACAGATATCGTATTGTGGCCACGTGATTGATGAAGAGGTGTTGCATAAGTCCCCTGACAAAATTGAAGTGGTAGTTAAGGCTCCAGCACCTGAAAATGTGTCGCAACTGAGGTCATTTCTCGGATTGGTGAATTACTACCATAAGTTTTTGCCGAATTTGTCCACAATTCTGCACCCACTGTACGCCCTACTATGAATGGGAGTAGCATGGAAATGGAGCGATGAATGTAAGCGGGCCTTTCAGAAGAGTAAGGACCTAATCACTTCAAGAGAAGTATTGGCTCACTACAACCCATCACTACCGATAAGACTGGCGGGTGATGCGTCTCCCTACGGCATTGGGGCGGTACTGTCGCATAAATTCCTTGATGGTTCAGAGAGGCCGATAGCTTTTGCGTCATGCTCGTTAACTTCAGCCAAGCGTAACTACGCCCAGATTGCCAGAGAGGCCCTCAGCCTGGTGTGGGGGGTGAAGAAGTTCAATCACTACCTGCATGGTCAGAAATTTACTCTACTAACTGATCATCAACCTCTCATCTCCATTTTCAACCCTCAGAAGGGCGTACCGATAATGACGGCACAACGGCTACAGAGGTGGTCCCTTTTCCTAGGGGCACACCAATATGACATCGAGTACAAAGGAACTAAACAGCATGGGAATGCTGATGGATTGTCGCACCTAACGTTGCCAACGGTGGAAGAAGAACTGGCAGTGGATCCAGTGGAGTTATTCCACTCGACTATAGTCGAATGTCTCCCGGTGACGAATGCAAACATAGAAAAGCAAACACGAAATGACCCGACACTCTCCTGGGTCTATGATTTAACGGTGAAGGGATCGCCAGCACATGGCGAACCATTGTTGCCAGCATTCTCGCCGAGAAGAGAACAGCTGTCAGTGTGCAGAGGAACCTTGATGTGTGGATCCAGAGTAGTAATTCCACCCAAATTGAAGGATAGAATGCTCAATGAGCTTCATGAGGGTCATCTGGGTGGGGTAAAAATGAAGAACTTAGCCAGAGCGTTTGTGTGGTGGCCGGGAATCGATAGAGAAATCGAAGAGATGACCAAGAGCTGTATAGGATGCCAGAAGGTCCAAAACGCCCCACCACAACCCCCTCTACATCCATGGGAGTGGCCCTCATCTCCATGGCAAAGGGTGCACATTGATTTTGCTGGTCCCTTTATGGACTCGATGTTTTTAATTGCGGTGGATGCACATTCAAAGTGGCCAGAGGTAATAAAAATGTCCTCTACCACCACAGAAAAAACTATCACAGTCTTACGAACCATATTCGCCAGGAATGGGCTGCCTGAACAGATTTGCTCTGACAATGGACCACAGTTTGTATCTGAAGAGTTCCGGAGGTTCTTAAAGAACAATGGTGTTAAGCATTACACATCCGCCCCATATCATCCAGCCACTAATGGATTGGCTGAGAGGTTTGTTCAAACATTCAAGAAGGCTATCAAGGCAATGTGTAATGAAGATATACCCCTACAACACAAGGTGGATAACTTTTTGTTTGCCTACCGGAATGTGACACATGCAGTTACCAACCAAACTCCAGCCATGATGTTCTTCAATCGAAGACTACGATGACGCCTGGATTTGGTTAAGCCAAACGTCAGAAGAGATGTGGAGAACAGGCAGTTTCGGAATATGAATGAAAGGCCGACCAGGAGTTTTAAGATAGGTCAACCAGTTTTGGCCCGGGACTACCGCACAGAGAAATGGCAACCAGGAACGATCTGTACACAGCAAGGACCTCTAATGTATACCGTGGACATTGGAGAGAGCATTGTAAGACGCCATGCTGACCAGATTCTAGAGTCACTGGAAAACGTCAACTCCACACCACGATCTGATACACCTGGCGATGAAACCGAAGTACCAATGGCATCTACCGCCGAATCGGTGATATTGGATGCAAACGAACCAAACAACGACATTGATCCCGACTCAACCCTGCCAGAAGAATCTGATACCCCAAAGAGGCATTATCCAGACAGAATCAGGAAGCCTCCTCAAAGACTGAACTTATAATTGCTTAACTTCAACCAATGTATTTAGCAACTGTAATTGTAATTGTAATTAGTTATTATTTAGTTGTTAAATGAATGTTACGTACTGTTTATCTAAAAGGTGAGGAATTGTTGTGTATGTACCTTTAAGGGAATGACTGGTCTCAGACTGCAGTACCGGCAGTCACCACCCCTGTATAAAAGGCCCTAGCAGGCTTCTATAGTTTCAGTTTCCAGGTTGTCTCCATTCAGTAAAGACTTGTTATAATCAACTCCTGCAGTACGTGTCTCAATTATACACGGACATAATAAATAGGATTAACAATAACACTCGTAACAGTACAAAACAGTACAACCCTGGCTTGTCCAATAAGCCATACCATGCTAAATTACCATGGTCTAATAAAAGAACCCTCCCGCGAAATAAACTAACACAGGACCCCAGCACTAAATCTCTCTAAGGTTTGGTTGGGACTTACGATCACCTCCTCACACAGCTAAATGGTCTTATGGATGTGTAGGCGCAGGCAATATGCTCAGCCCGATTGCCCGTTGTCTTGCTTGCAGCTTCTTCCTGTACGTCTCGCTCCTGGTTCCATACCGCCGACATGATATCCAAGTTCCAGTTTGAGTTGAGGTCCGTTGATGAGGGATGAAGAGCATCGCTCAGCTTCTGGCGGTGTTCCGTCAAGCTGAGCCCCACTTGGGAGACTCGCTGTAGATTGATGCTGAGGAAAAGAGAGAGAGAGAGCAGCCCTCAAACGGCTCCTGATATACCCCAAACCCATCACCTTTTCCTCCTGCCAATACTGATTGATATATTGACTCAGGTGATCTGCCTGGACCCCCCTCTGGCCTGGAGTGACTCATGACCTTTGAAATCTTTGTGAAAAATGATATTCCATTTCCCCGCTCCCAGGCCTGCTACCTAGAGAGACAATGAGTGCTGATTACTAGATGTCTGTCGTTTCCTGAGTTGATGGCCCCCATTAGCAGGTAATGGGCTTCAATCTCAAACCGAAGTTGCTTAACTGGCTTATCGCCTGGAAAACAATGGCCTAGCCATCTCCTGCCTTCCACGAGTTTCGGCTGGGTCTGTGCGTTATTGATAGTGTCTCTGTGTTACCCCTTGGGGTATTGTTCCCAGTAATCATGATAGATGGTGATGACATCAAACGGCCTGTGTTCCCTTTCACCCAGGCTGTCAGTGTGAGATGTCCATTTGCATATGAATGCACCTTATTCAGGTTAGCGTGGATTGCAATCCTATTCCCTAAGCCACTCCCACAAGCTTGCCCAACATTACAGTTCTTTCTTGGGGTTTTGGATATAAAATATGATTCATAAAATCAAATCAAATCAAATCAAATCAACTTTTTATTGTCATTGTTAGTGCACAAGTGCAGTACAATGAAATGTAGGCTTGCGGCTCCCGAGAGTGTACATTTAGATTAAGACATTTAAACATTCAACATACATTTGGCTTGTAATACATTAACATAAACATAACCATAATAAAGTGCATTGGCATTTAGAGTTTATTTGTGGAGTTCAGTAGGATGACAGCCCTGGGAAAGAAGCTGTTCCTAAATCTGGTCGTACAGGTGCGAATGTATCTATAGCGTCTCCCAGATGGCAGGAGGGCGAACAGACTGTGGCTGGGGTGGGTAGGGTCTTTGATGATGGACCGTGACCTCTGTAAACAGCGTTTCTGGTATATGTGCTCTATGGTCGGTAGCCGGGTGCCGGTAATGCGTTGGGCAGTTTTGACTATCCACTGCAGGGCTTTCCGGTCATAGTAGCTACAGCTGCCATACCATACTGTGATACAGTTTGTCAGGATGCTGTCTATTGTGCAGCGGTAAAAGTTAGAGAGGATCAGGGGTGACAGGTTACATCCCTTCAGCCTCCTTAGGAAATATAGGCGCTGCTGGGCCTTCTTCACCAGAGAGGAGGTATTGAGGGACCAGGAGAGGTCTTCCGTGATGTGGACTCCGAGGAACTTAAAGCTGTCCACCCTTTCCACCACAGCCCCATTGATGTGGATGGGGGCGTGACTTCCGCCTTTAGACTTCCTGAAGTCCACAATGATTTCTTTGGTTTTCTTGTTGTTAAGGGCCAGGTTGTTATCGGCGCACCACTTCACGAGATGCTGGACCTCCTCCCTCTCGGCTGACTCATCGTTGTTGGTGATCTGGCCTACTACCGTGGTATCATCCGCAAACTTGATGATGGTGTTGGAACCATGAACAGCCACACAGTCGTGGTTGAAGAGGGAGTAGAGGAGGGGGCTCAGCACACATCCTTGTGGGGCCCCCGTGTTCAGGGTCAGGGGGGGGAGGTGTGGTTACCTAATTTGACAGACTGGGGTCTGTTTGTTAGGAAGTCCAGGGTCCATTTGCAGAGGGAAGTGTTCAGGCCAAGAGTTAGGAGTTTGGTGGCCAGCTTGTTGGGGACGATAGTGTTGAATGCTGAGCTGTAGTCTATGAACAGCATTCTGATGTAGGTCTCCTTACCATCTAAGTGATTCAGTGCCGAGTGTAGAGCAGTTGTGATTGCATCCTCCATTGATCTGTTTGCACGATAGGCAAACTGGTGTTGGTCAAAAGAGGCGGGAACACTGGCTTTGATGTGAGCTAAGACCAGTCTCTCGAAACACTTCATTATGATGGGTGTGAGTGCGACAGGTCGATAGTCGTTCAAGCACGCCACAGCCGTTTGTTTTGGCACAGGAATAACGGTAGCGGTCTTGAAGCATGTAGGGACTACTGCCTGGGCCAATGACAGATTGAAGATGGCGGTGAAGACATCAGCCAGCTGATCAGCACATTCCTTGAATACCCGTCCAGGGATGCTATCCGGTCCAGCAGCCTTTCGTGTGTTCACTCCGCGTAGAACACCCCTTACGTCGGAGGTCGACAGAGTGAGCACCTGGTTTTCTGGGGGTGGCAAGGCTTTGGTAGCCGGCTCCCTGTTGTCCCTGTCGAAGCGAGCATAGAAGTTGTTAAGCTCCTCCGGAAGGGAGGCATCGCTAACCGGGGGGCTGGTGTTTTTGCCCTTGTAGTCAGCGATGGACTGGATGCCTTGCCACATGCGCCGGGGGTCCGAGTTGTTGTGGAAATGATCCTCTATCCGCAGTGTCTGTTTCCTTTTGGCAGTCCTGATACCCTTTTTTAGGTTGGTCAGAAAGCTGGTGCTACACTATTCCCACAGTGCTGTTAGGGAGAGAGTTCCAGAATTTTGACTCAGCGACGATGAAGTAATTGTAAGGATTTTGCAATAATTTTTAATTACCTACAGTTCCGAAGATTGATTTTTTGATTACAGAATATCTGGGGAATATACCTTTAAAAATCCAGGGAACAAAATGGCCATCAGACCTCGTGGCAGAAGACAAAAAGGACTTAAAAGGCAGCCTGTTGTGTCTGTGAAAAAGTGGCAATCAAAGATGGCTGTCCGACCTCGTGGCAGAACACAGGCTGTGTACATATGAAAAGGGAAGATCAAAGATGGCTGACAAAGGATTTAGAAAAAATCCCAGCCCTGAAGCAATGGAGTAGTTAAAATGCCAATCAAAGGCAGTTCAGGGAGTTCCCCTCCCTGCAGAGACAATCGAACTTTGTTTACAGGAACTGCTACAATGTTTACACAAAGGATTAACCACTTGAGACTGCGGTTTCAGTTTGACCACAGGACAATGACTTTTGTTTACACTAACTTCCAAGGCTGTTTACTCAGCAATTAAAGAAAGACATGCTTTTTTTCAAACCAAGGCAGCTCTATTCAAAGCCAGCATGATGAATGGGAATACAGTCACAAAACCCATCACAGTTGATGAGAACATCGGATCCCTTTTGTTTAGCCCAGATGCATCTGGATTTGGGCAGGAAGATTTCGGCCCCAAATGGAGTATAAGATAGCTTCTCAGGAAGTGATCTCTCTCTCTGCAGCCTCGCCTCCATGCCCTCTACAACTTGGGAGCCCGCCCAAGGGATGTCTCCATTTTCAGGGTGGTGAAGAATTTAAGACCACAAGGGCACGGGGCAGGCGTTCATTGGTGAGCATACCTTTTCTGGCCCATCACAAGGCAACTTAGAGTAGGTATAGGGGTGGGAATTAAGGGGAATTTTGTTAGAACTGTAATTTTAGTCGATTTTCTCTCGTTGTGTCTGTTTTCTCCTCCCCTATTTAAGTAAAAGGGTGTTGCACTAAGCAGAAAAGTGCTGTACTGAACACTAAGAGTTCTGTATTAAAAGTGCTATTAAAAGGGCGTTGCACTAAGCAGAGAAGTGCAGTAGTGAACACTAAGTAGCTGCATTTAAAAGTGCTGTATCTAAGTAAAAGTGTTGCACTAGCAGAAAAGCACTGTAGTGAACACTAAGGCCTAGAAATTGGCCTGAGGTGCCCAAGCGGTGCAAAGTTCACCTGGGTGCTGGAATTTGCGCTGCAACCACCGCAAATTCAGTTGAAGTGCCCCTAGAGGGTGACAGGGCGCGGCTCGAGGCGCTCCGCGTCCCTCTTAGGGCGTTGAAAGTGAATTTCACAGCGCGACGTGCCGCAGCACCACTGTTAAGGGGGAGGGGCATGCAACAGCGCGAGCTCCGATCGCGAGTGCCGGCAAAAGAGCCCGGCACCAAGGAGAAGTGCCGGGCTCTCGGGAAACAGCTGGCAATGCCGCGGAGGGGGGAGACCAGGGGGCCGGGGACGGAGGTGCTGGCAGGCAGCTGCCGAAAAAGCGGCCGCCCTGCACCTCCACCTTAACTTGCACCTCTGACGGTGCAGCAAGGCCCCGTGAACCAGGCGCGGGTAGCGAATGGCGCTACAGCGGCGTTCGCTACCAAATATCGCGATCGGGGCGTGAATGGGGCACTGCGCACACCAATGACATCATCGGTGGCGGCGCAGTGCAAAAGGCTAACGCCACCATTAGCGCCCCTGCTGAATATCACGGGAGGCGCAGCCAGTGGCGCTACAGCCACTGACTGCCTCTTTATGTGCTAACAGGTGGCGCTACTCACCCAATTATCCCCCCTAAGAGTTCTGTATTGAAAGTGCTGTTAAAAGAGTGTTGCACTAGCAGAAAAGTGCTGTAGTGAACACTAAGAGTTCTGTATTGAAAGTACTGTTAAAAGGGTGCTGCGCTAAGCAGAGAAGTGCTGTAGTGAACACTAAGAGTTTTGTTTTGAAAGTGCTGTTAAAAGAGTGTTGCACTAGCAGAAAAGTGTTGTAGTGAACACTAAGAGTTCTGTATTGAAAGTGCTATTAAAAGGGTGTTGCACTAAGCAGAGAAGTGCTGTAATGAACACTAAGTAGCTGTATTTAAAAGTGCTGTATCTAAGTAACAGTGTTGTACTAAGAAGTAAAGTGCTGCATTTAAGCAACAATGTTCTATTAAGCAAAAGAGTGCTGCAGTAAACGATAAGTGAACCGTGTTAAGCAAAAGTGCTGTACCAGGCATAGGTGTGTTGTATTGATTATTTTTAAGTTGTTTCTTTCTTTTTGTTTCAATTAATTCTAGTCTGTTTTGCACCCAACCACGAGTCTCGGTTGTTTTTCTGTCTGCATCGCTATCGAATAAGTCTGGCGGTCAGAACCAGGAATAGGGGAGCCATTCGAAACCGCACGGGGGTCCATGGAGCAGCTCAGAGGCTTCTGACTGGCCAGAGACAATAACCCCAACCCCGCTAGTGTGTTAATTCCTACAAAATAGCAACTGCGGCAGGACCATCGGCAACGGTATGCGATGTGGCAGACAGTGGTTTGGGTCTGGAGAGAGCAGCAGTTATTGGGTTTCTTTTTATCACATTGGTCTGTTTGTGGTTAGGTGCCTGCAGGCTTGGGGAAGTTATGCGCAGGCTTAGGGAAGCCAGAGCAGGGAATTGGGATAGGGAACGGGAGGTTGAAGAATACCAGGCCAAGATAGAGCACCTGGTGGTTCAGTTTAGTGAGGGCAAAAGCCACACGAGGCACGAGTCAGAGTACCTAAAGTGCCTAGTTGCAGAGGCCAAGAGCAATGAGATGAGGGTGCTGGAGGAGAACGCTCGCCTCATACAAGAAATAAAAGAGCAGGAGGAAAAAGTTAGGGAGGTAAATGCAGCATATAAGCTGGCCTGCGAGCAAGACTTTAAGGAAGCAGATCATGGTCCCTGTAGGGCAGAGATATGGCTTTAAAGAGGGCAAAGGGGATGATATGTCTGATGAGCCCGAAGGCAGGTCAGCCGGATTTTACTGGCAACCTAAGTAAAACCGTCCCACAGGCAACACCCAGGGAAAGGTTGGTCAGGGAATCAGAGGTCCCACGACCACCACCCATGGCTCTGAGCTTTCAGGAGCTCTGGCAGCAAAGGGGGGTGGAGGATGGGGTGGTAGAGGAAGCACAGCAGCCCCAGCTAGATAGGTCGGGACCAGGACCAGTGTACCCCCTCCAACAGCGGAGGTATGTTCCACCCGTTGATGACGAGGACACAGGGGCCATCCAGAATCAGTTTGTGGTTCCGTATGGCATCCACCAGCTCAGGGACATGGTTAGCCACATCCCCAAGCTCACTAAAAAGGGAGACCCCTCTCTGCACTTCAGGGAGATAGAGCAGGCAGCTTGTGTAAATGACTGCGATGATGCAGAGCAAACAAAAATGCTGCTGTTTTCCCTGGCAGGTGATCTCCTCCAGTCCCTATCTAGTGAGTGCAAAATGGGGCAGAGGGATTATAAGGGTCTGAAGGATGAGATATTGGAGGCCATGGGACTCAATGATGGTAGTCCATTCGTCCGTGTGGAAAGAACGGTGCAGCTCCCAGGGGAGGCCCCACAGGCGTTCGCAGACAGGCTGTGGCCAGTCTACCAGAGTGCATACCCGGGAATTCCAGGGCGAGCAGCACTGGACCCAGTCCAATTGACTCACTGGCTCCGGTGTGTCATGACAAACAGCCTACCCCAGATCCAAGCCCAGGTCGTGGCTTGGTTTGACCCCCGAAACCCCCAGACCACCGAAGAAGCGATGATCCGCTGGCTCACAGCAGCCTTCAGGAACATGAGGGGTATCGAGGCTCCCCAACCCAAGGAAGAGTCCATGATGTTAAACCTGGGAGCCAGAGTAAGAAAGACTGGCACCAGGAGGGGAACCGGCCCTCTCAGGCAAGGTTAAGTTGCTATGGGTGCGGGAAAGACAGTCACTGGAGAAAAGACTGTAAAAATCCTTGGAAGAACAAGGGAAAGAATCCCACAGCCCCAGTCCAAATGGTAGAGACAGGAATTCCCCCCGCCTCGGTCGAGTCACTATTGGAGGCAGTGCGGTCTCTTCTGACTGGCCAGGGGAGAGTAGCAGCCACCACCGGTGCTTTGACGCCGTCTGCTCCACCTCACTCCCAGCAATGACTAGAGCCAGCGCAGCCTGTTGACCTGTGTCCCTGCGAAAATGCTGTGGGGAGCAGGCCCTATGTTGAGATGTGGGTGAAGACAGGGCAGGGGAGATATTTGGTGGACACTGGAGCCTCCAGAACGGTGGTCCACTCAGAAGACCTGACCAATTCACCCCGGTCTAACAATGTCCCATTTAGCTTAATGGGACCCACAGGGAAACAGGCAGCTGGGAGTGAACCTGAGAATAGAAATCCTCAGCCCACAGTTGGTACAAGCTCACAGGCTGCACAGGCAGGTGCTGTGGCTTGTGCTAGGTGAGGAGCCATTCATGACCAGAGTAAGTTATTCAAGCAGGGGAACAGGGAAGGAGAGTTCTGAGACCCCTGTAGAGCAGGTCCGGTAGCAGTAATCCAGGACAAGGGAAGCATACAGGGGATAGTTTTTGCCCCGGACCAAAAGCAGGTCCAAGTCCAAGGTTCCCCATTTAAGGCCGCCCTCTTAAGGGAAAAGGATTTTGAACAGGATTACTGGCAGGCTGCCAGGTATATCAAACAATGCGGGTTGTTTAAGCAGGGGGCAGGGAAACAAGCAGCTGGGATTGTACCTGAGATTAGAAATCCCCAGCCTGCAGCGCGTATGCACAGATTGCACATGCAGGCGCATTCACGTGTATGAGAGGAGAAGCTCCCCAGCACTTGGCCTGAGCAATTCCCCCTCTCTTGTGGGACTCCGGGGAGGATCCTGAACCAGGTTTTAGGCCTGAAGGGGAAGGCTCTCAGCCACTGGCAGCCTGTGGCAAGGGATTGCCTGTCCCCAGCCCAGGTTTGGGAAGGGAGGGACCCGAAGGAGGAGGTCCCCAGTCAGCAGGGACTGTGACCCAAGCTAAGGGCCTGCTCGCCAGGGTAGCCACACTGGCGGCACTCCCTAGGAGATCTCTTCGGGTACCCCAGCCCAAGAAAGTACGGTCACCCACTTTCCAGTGGAGTAGGGCGGTCTCCCGAGTCAGGGAGAGGCCAAAAGGCGGAAGTCCCCAACCAGCAGCCATAAGCTGCGAGGGAACCGAAGCTGGAATCAGTCCAGCCACGCCACAGGGAGCAGCCTGTGGCAGCCCAACCAGGGATTAGGCTGGCCGCCCGGAGACGGGCGGTGATGGTATATAGTTTTGTGCAAGTAATGTGCAATAAACGATTAAGGTAGAATGTGTTAATTTTAATTTTTATATTGAAATTCAGTCGTGGTATTATTAGTGTATAAGTTTTAAGTATGGTCAGTAGTGGTATTATTAGTGTATAAGTTTTAAGTATGGTACCGTTCCAGATTTGTATTGTGAATCGAGGTCGCGGGACCTGATTACACTCCCCCGAGCCAGGGGACCTGGCTAGATTTTTTTTAGTCTTTTTCAGCGTTCCGGAAGGCACAGAGGACCAGCGTGTCGATGGATGCTCAAGGAAGGAGCATTCCCAGCCCGCAAAGGAAGGGGTCTGCAGGAGGCAGATGCCCACAACATTTAAACTGTTACTGGAAATTCAATTTAAGATTGAGAATTTACATAAACTTGTTAATTATTTTACTGCTTGTTTGGAGTTAAGGGAACAAATTTCATATGCCTAGGAATTGTGCATGCAGTTGGTGAAAATTTAAAATACATTTATGGCTGTAGAATAGTGCCATTTAAAAAAGTGCCAGGAAATTGCATTGTAATGAAATTTTTAAAAAGGGGAAGCTCGTTGTCTTCCATGTGTATTTTTAGCAGATATGTTGGCTGGGTGACAATCCCATTAAAGATGTTGTATCATGTTAAAATTATGTTACAAGTGGTGCAGGGGCATCGTACCCCCTCCATGCTTGAATTATTGTAAATACGAGTGATGCAGGGGCATTGGACCCCTCCATGTATTGATTATTTAATTAATCTTGGTTTTCTGTCGAAAGTTGCCTACCGTACTGTGATTCTCTCTGGGCAGTGGAGATGGAGGTGTCGGGGGATCAAAGATGGATCTAGATAAGAATTAAGGGAAGGTTGTTTGTGGGTTGTCAGAAATTATTGCTCACCTTTGGACAAGATGCTACAAGCAAGTTTTAGTAACTGATGGGGGACGGTAAGGATTTTGCAATAATTTCAAAATTTCCTACAGTTCTGAAGATTGATTTTTTGATTAAAGAATACCTGGGGAATATACATTAAAAAACCCAGGGATCAAAATGGCCATCAGACCTCGTGGCAGAAGACAAAAAGGACTTAAAAGGCAGCCTGTTGTGTCTGTGAAAAAGGGGTAATCCAAGATGGCTGTCCGACCTCGTGGCACAACACAGGCTGTGTACATATGAAAAGGGAAGATCAAAGATGGCTGACAAAAGATTTAGAAAAAATCCCGGCCCTGAAGCAATGGAGTAGTGAAACTGTCAATCAAAGGCAGTTCAGGGAGTTCCCCTCCCTGCAGAGACAATCGAACTTTGTTTACAGAAACTGCTACAATGTTTACACAAAGGATTAACCACTTGAGACTGCGGTTTCAGTTTGACCACAGGACAATGAATTTTGTTTACATTAACTTCCAAGGCTGTTTACTCAGCAATTAAAGAAAGACATGTTTTTTTCAAACCAAGACAGCTCTATTCAAAGCCAGCACAATGAATGGGAATACATTCACAAAACCCATCACAGTTAATGGGGACATCGGATCCCTTTTGTTTAGCCCAGATGCATCCGGATTTGGGCGGGAAGATTTCGGCCCCAAATGGGGTATAAGATAGCTTCTCAGGAAGTGATCTCTCTCTCTGCAGCCTCGCCTCCATGCCCTCTACAACTTGGGAGCCCGCCCAAGGGAGTGGAACACCAGCAGTTAGCTTTAAACACTGTGGTGTCTCCATTTTCAGGGTGGTAAAGACTATAAGACCGCAAGGGCACGGGGCAGGCATTCATTGGTGAGCATACCTTTTCTGGCCCATTACAAGGCCACTTAGAGTAGGTATAGGGGTGGGAATTAAGGGGAAATTTGTTAGAACTGTAATTTTAGTCAATTTTCCCTCAATGTGTCCATTTTCTCCACCCCTATTTAAGTAAAAGGGTGTTGCACTGAGCAGAAAAGTGCTGTAGTGAGCACTAAGGGGGAGAAATTGGGTATAGCCCCGTTTGGGGCATTAGAAGTAGCGCTGCGCAAATTTTATTGCCTGGTGCAACTTGTAATGTATGTAATGTATATATACCTTAAAGAAGAGAACTACTTTTTACAGCTCCTGTATACTGTAGTACCGGCAGTGACCACACCTGTATATAAACCCTGAGTAGTGATCTGTACAGTTAGTGCTAGAGTAACCCTCATTCAGTAAACACCTGTTGATCGTTCCCTGCAGTCTGTTGTCAGATTATTGAAGGACACAACATTAAGATACACGGATATAACATTGGCGACGACGCAGATTCGAACCTACCTGCAACTCTGCATCACCTCCCAGGGATTCGCTCCTGGAGAACAGTGGAAGGAGCTCGAGTCCAGAAGCACGGGCGTCGACCACGGGCAACCGCCCAGTCATCCAGCGGAGATTTGAGCATCGCAGGGGAGGCTGTCGAGAGCCAAGCTTGGCTTTCCAGTCACGTTGGTCCAGCGAAACGGGCTGGCAACAGGTACTGCGCAGTCCCTTCCTGGACAGCTGCGGCTAGAGCCGACTGAGTGGCACAGAAAAAGGCCGAGCAGCGTCGACGGGGGAGAGAGAGAGGGCAGAGCGCACAGGGCGCAGCCGGTGTTCAGGACTGAGCGGCGTCAATGGGGAGAGAGACGAGAGAGAGCAGAGCGCAGCCGGTGTTCAAGAGCCGAGCAGCATCAACAGGGGAGAGAGGCGCGCAGGAAAACGCGAGGCGCTGCCATTGCCACGAGGACAGCAGAGAGCGGCATTGGCAGCAGCGCAGGAGCAGCGCACGAAACCCACAGGGCGTTGCCATTTGCCACGAGGACCGCCGAGAGTGGCGTTGGCAGCAGCGCGGGAGATGCCATTTTAAGCCGCAGCATGGAAGAAAGGAAAGCGCAGGAGACGCCATTTTAAGCCGCAGCGGGGAAGCAAGGAAAGCGCGGGAGATGCCATTTTAAGCCAGTCTAACCACAGCCAAAAATGCCGAAGAGTGGCAGTATCACTGCGTTCGACAATGAAGTCGAAGATTGGACAACATATGTCGAACGCATAGAAGTATACTGCAAGGCGAATGAAGTGCCAGATGACAATAAAGCACTGGTATTGTTGAATTCAATGGGTGCAAAAACGTATGGCTTACTACGAAACCTAGTAACCCCAGAGAAGCCAGTAGAAAAGGATTTTGAAAACATAGTGTCAATCCTACAGGACCACATAAACCCCACACCGCTGCTGATAGCAGAGAGATTTAAGTTTCACAAAAGGAACCAGCATAAAGATGAAAGTAATGCTGAGTATTTAACGGAACTGTGCAAGCTATCGAAACACTGCCAGTTTGGAACGGGACTAGCAGATACTTTAAGGGACAAGTTTGTGTGTGGGCTTCAAAGTGAAGGAACCCAGAAACGGCTTCTATCAGAAAAGGATCTAACGCTGGACAAGGCTTACAGCATTGCAGTATCACACAAAGCAGCAGCACGGGGCGCTGCAGAGATACAACGGAGACTGCAAGAATATGACACAAATGAAATGTCATACGGAACAGTGAAGTGCTATCGTTGCGGCGGAACAACACACGACCATAATGATTGCTGGTTCAAGGACAAAGTGTGCAGACAGTGTGGAAAAGTACGACACATAGCAAGAGTCTGCAGGTCGGGAAAGAAAACCAGCAGCAAGAAATCTCCACAGGAGAAGTACAAGAAGGTACATTAGGTGATGGAGAGCAGTTCAGACGAACAGAAGAGTGATACAGACTCCGGAAGCAAGGAGCTGGGTTGTCTGAAACTACATAATGTGATCAAAATGGAGGATCACCAAACTATCTGGGTCACGCTCAAGATAGCAGCAGTCCAAGTGAAAATGGAATTGGACACAGGATCAGCCCTAACAGTCATAAACCGAAGGGACTACAAGCGGCTATTCTCACATATACCCTTGAGAGATACAAAGATTGTCTTGAAGATGTACATGGGGCAAAAAGTCTACCCCAAAGGAAAAATAAGGGAGAACGTTATATATAACGGCAAGGAAACACCAAAAATGGACCTATATGTATTGCCAGATGGAGGACCACCACCACTAGGACGTGAATGGATCCGAAAGATACAGCTAGATTGGCATTCCATAAAAGCACTGACTGTAGATGCCAAAAAGGATGACGACGTCACACCTGGAAGACTGTCAAAAATGCTAACTGACGCACAAGAAACATTCCAGCAGGGACTCGGAACACTAAAAGGCATAACAGCGACGATCAAAATAGAGGAAAATGCAAGCCAAAGTTTTTTAAGGCAAGACCTTATGCGATCCGCCCAGCCGTCGAAGCAGAGCGGGAAGGTTTGGAACGTTCAGGAGTACTGTCCAAAGTGGACTGGAGCGAGTGGGCTACACCCATCGTTCCTGTAATGAAGAGGTCTTTGAGTAATACGCCTGGGGAACCAAAGAAGGTTCGCATCTGTGGGGACTTTAAGGTGACAGTGAACCCAGTCCTTCACACTGTACAATATCCGCTTCCGTGGATTGAAGATATTTTCGCCTCGCTATCTGGAGGAAAACGCTTCACTAAGATTGATCTGGCCCAGGCGTACCTGCTAATGGAGGTAGAAGAAGCCTCGAAACAGTACCTCACGATCAACACTCATAAATGTCTCTACCAATACAACCGGCTGGTATTCGGGGTAGCATCAGCTCCGGCTATTTGGCAAAGGCCAATGGAACAAGTTCTGCAAGGGATTCCAGGGACCCAGTGTTATTTGGATGACATCCTGGTCACGGGCGAAAATGACAGTGATCACCTCGCCAATCTGGAGCAGGTGCTCACTAGATTGAAGGAATATGGGCTCCGAGCTAATCGCCACAAATGCGAGTTTTTCCAGAAGCAGATCTCGTATTGTGGCCACGTTATTGATAAAGAGGGGTTACATAAGTCCCCTGAAAAGATTGAGGCATTAGTCAAGGCTCCAGCACCGGAAAATGTGTCACAACTGTGGTCGTTCCTCGGGCTGGTGAACTACTACCATAAGTTCTTGCCGAATTTGTCTACCGTACTACACCCACTGAACACCCTACTGCAAACGGGGGTACCATGGAAGTGGAGTGACGAATGTAAACGAGCTTTCCAGAAGAGCAAAGCATTGATCACATCAAAAGAGGTGTTGGCTCATTTCAACCCAGCACTACCAATTCGGTTGGCGTGTGATGCATCACCCTATGGCATTGGAGCGGTGCTGTCGCACAAATTCCCGGACGGCTCGGAGAGGCCAGTGGCCTTTGCGTCTCGGTCACTAACCTCAGCCGAGCGTAACTACGCCCAGATTGACAGGGAGGCCCTCAGCCTAGTGTGGGGAGTGAAAAAGTTCAATCAATATCTGCACGGGCAGAAGTTCACCTTGCTGACTGACCACCAACCACTTGTCTCCATCTTTAACCCAAAGAAGGGCGTTCCGGTGATGACTGCGCAACGGCTACAAAGATGGTCCCTTTTTCTAGGGGCGCACCGATATGAAATTGAGTATAAGGGCATGAAACAGCATGGAAACGCTGATGGGCTACCATGCCTGCCACTGCCTACTACGGAGGAAGCGCCAGCAGTGGATCCTGTCGAAATATTTCATTCGACTATAATTGAATGCTTGCCAGTAACTAACGCTGGTATAGAGAAGGAGACCCGAAATGACCCGAAACTGCCTCGGGTATATGATTTGACGGTGAAGGGATGGCCAGCACATGGCGACTCACTGTTGCCAGCATTCTCATCCAGAAGAGAACAGCTGTCAGTATGCCAGGGGACCTTGATGTGTGGATCCCGAGTGGTAATTCCACCCAAGTTAAGGGAGAGAGTGCTCAATGAGCTTCACGAAGGTCATCTGGGAGGGTTGAAAATGAAAAGCCTTGCTAGGGCTTATGTGTGGTGGCCGGGGATCGATCAGCAAATTGAGGGCCTCACAAAGAGCTGCTCAGGATGCCAGAAGGTCCAAAATGCACCACCACATGCCCCTCTACACCCATGGGAGTGGCCCTCCTCTCCATGGCAATGGGTGCATATTGATTTTGCTGGTCCATTCATGGACTCAATGATTTTAGTAGCCGTGGATGTGCACTCGAAATGGCCTGAGGTGATCAAAATGTCCTCCACCACCACGGAGAAAACTATTGCAGTCCTACAGACCACTTTTGCCAGGAACGGCTTGCCAGAGCAGATTTGCTCTGATAACAGACCACAGCTTGTGTCCGAAGAGTTTCGAAGATTTATGAAAAGGAATGGGGTAAGGCATTACACATCCGCCCCGTATCAGCCAGCCACAAATGGATTGGCTGAGAGGTTCGTACAAACCTTTAAAAAAGCAGTAAAGTCCATGTGCGATGACGACATTCCACTGCAGCATAAGGTGGACAATTTCCTGTTAGCCTACAGAAATGCGACACATGCAGTCACCAACCAGGCCCCGGCCATGATGTTCTTTAACCGAAGGTTGAGATCTCGTCTGGATTTGCTCAGACGAAATGTATGAAGAGATGTTGAGAGTAAGCAATTCCAGCACATCAATGAGAAGCCGACAAGGAGCTTCAATGTAGGGCAACCAGTCTTGGCCCGCGACTACCGAACAGAGAAATGGCAACCAGGAACGATATGCATACGGCAGGGGCCACTAATGTACACAGTGGATGTTGGGGAGAACATCGTGAGATGCCATGCTGACCAGATCCTAGAGTCACAGGAAAGATTCAACCCCATGTCTCGGCCGTACGTACCTGGTGAGGAACCCGACCTACATTTCGCATCTACCTCAGAAACAATAGCATTGGAAGCTGATGAATCAACTGACGACAGGGTGCTAGAATCGCCTCCGCACCAAGAGCGAGACACTCGGGAAAGGCGTTATCCAGAAAGAATCAGGAAGCCTCCCCAGAGACTGAATATATGAATGGACTATTTTCATATAACATTGTATATTAAAAATGTTAATTGTTAAATGAGTATTATGGTGCTGTTAATCTAATGTATGTAATGTATATATACCTTAAGGGAGAGAACTACTTTTTACAGCTCCTGTATACTGTAGTACCGGCAGTGACCACACCTTTATATAAGCCCTGAGTAGTGATCTGTACAGTTAGTTCTAGAGTAACCCTCATTCTGTAAACACCTGTTGATCGTTCCCTGCAGTCTGTTGTCTGATTATTGAAGGACACAACATTAAGATACATGGATATAATACAACTTATCACCACCTCGAGCGATATTGTGTTGCTGCGCCCCTAAAGGTGATTGCGGTGTTGATTCAGGCGCTGCACGGGAGTCTTAAGGCGCTAACCCGGCGGCGCGACTCAATATGTCGGCGGCCGGGCGCAGCGCAGGTGCTGTCAATAATCGATTACCCGAGACATGCTGGCGCCGGCCAGCTCTTAAAGGGGCGGGTCAATTAGGAGCAGCAGCCACACTCTGCGCCTTGTAGGCCTCAAAATCGGCACTGTGCTTTCTGTGGCGTTCCAAACTTTGAACATATGGAAAGGGTGAGGCAGAGAGTGGAGCGCTTTACCGATGGGGCATTGGATGCTTTGGTTGGCGAAGTGGAGCACCGGCGAGCTGTGCTGTACCCCGACAATGGCAGGAGGCCTCATCAGAGCGAGTACTGCAGGGCTTGGAGGGAAGTTCGTCAAAGTGTCACCTCAACCAGCGTGGTGGCCAGGACTCCTGTGCAATGCAGGAAGAAGTTCAACGACCTCACTTGGGTCGTTAGGGTGAGTGCCTTTTTCGCCATCTTCTTCATCCCTCCATCTGCACCTGACATTATGGCCAGAGGGTGCGCGAAGCCCCAATGGCCATCTGTCAGCCAGCACCCATGGCCCTTTTTGGAAACACACACGCACATTCAGCTCAATGCATAATGAAAAGGCTAATCTACCATGGGGGGCATGTGATGTCAGCTCAATGCATAATGGAAGGGCTAATCTACCATGGGGGGCATGTGATGTCAGCTCAGGCCAGCATGTTTCATCACTTCCCGTCCTTTCTCCTGCAGGCCAAGCTGGCCAGGAACCGGAGAGAGCAGCTTCGCACCGGAGGAGGCCCTCCTCAGCTGCAGACACTGATGGACCTGGAGGAACGTGTCCACCAGATTGTTGGAGGCCGGGTGACTGGTCCTGTCACCACTGGAGCTGCCGACCCCATTGTGCACAGCGATGGTAAGGTCATCACCTTTTTGAACTCGCTCCTTCCACTTCTTCCCCCCACCAGCATGCTTTTTCACTCTGGACCCATGTCAGAGCATTGCAGCACTCATGCATCCCTTGCTGCCACCCTGTCCTTTCGCTAAAGCCACTCTTCAACCTCCCTGCTTTCAGATGCTGCATCACCAGCTCGGGAGCCGGGCCCTCAATCTGCCACTGCCACTGACTCCGGAGGCGACGAGCAGGAGGAAGCTGGACCATCCCTGCCACCCTCAGGCGAGCCAGCCCCTCTGCAGACTGGGGAGACTACTTCCCTGGAGGGGAGTGGGGGGGAATGCTCTGAGGAGGAAGCAGTTCCAGGAACCAGCGGGCTGCAGCAATGCAAGGGGGGTAGGGAAGCTCCGGGGCCGTCTCCCTGGAGGACGAGTCAGGCCACGAGTACTACTGCACAGAGCGCAGAAGAGGTGCATTCCCTCGCAGAAATGAGCGCCCAGCCTCGGCTCAGGCACACTGAGCTCATGGCTACAGTGGCAAGGATGCCTGAATCCATCGAGACACTGGCAAGGAGTGTGCAAGACTTCGGGGCAGCACAGGCAAGGAGTGCGCAGGACCTCTGGGCAGCACAGGCAAAGAGTGCGCAGGACTTCGGGGCAGCACAGGCAAAGAGTGCGCAGGACTTTGGGGCAGCACTGGAAAGGACTGTCCAGGACTTCGGGGCATCACTGGAAAGGACTGTCCACGGCTTTGGGGCAGCACTGGAAAGGACTGTCCAGGGCTTGACTGAAGCAGTGGAAAGGACTGTCCCGGCGTTCAGCGAAGCACTGGAAAGGACTGTCCAGGGCTTCACCGAAGCACTGGCACCTGCCACGCAAGTGCTGAGTGCTGCCACACAGTCACTCGCTGGTCTCATGCAGATGCATATTGAGGCCACGCGACCAATGACTGCTGCCACCCTCGCTGGATCAGGCGGGATTACACGGGGCCCTTGCAGCACCACAGCAGGGCATCAATCTGTGGACCAGCCGATTGGTGCGCATGCTGCGGTGCTGTCTCGTCAGAGTGCCAGTGTGTCGGTCGACCAGGGAGCTGCTGTCCGCTCTCAGGATGTCAGCATTCCTGATGCCACCGCTGGCACGTCTCCACTGCAGCGGCCACCACCTGCAGGACAGACTGCTTCCACCCATGCAGAGTTGGAGCAGTCAGCATCCGGGTCCTCCAAGGCCAGAGGTCGTCCAGGGCGTCCCTCAGGGGCATCTGCGCTTTCGGACAGCCAGCAGGCCTCCCCCAGCCTTGATGCAGCCACTGGGGTCCCATTACGGAGGAGCTGCAGGGAGGGAAGGGGCCGATCTCGCAAGAGAAGTAGATCACCATCAAGGGGGAAAGAGTAGAAGGTGCAGCTGAGACGTCTTATTTGTAGAAATCAAGGCCGTGGATGCTGGTCTGCATGTTAGTAATGTTTTGGGTAGTCTCCCGGATGTGCAAGTCACTTATGTGTTACTGTGTTAGTTTTGCTTTCTGTTGCCATTGCTTTGTCATGTTGGAAGGAAGCACATTTATCAAAATAAACAACTTTTTAAACTTACATTTGCCATGTCTGATATTTACATTCACTGCCCTTCATAGGCTTTGGGTTATCCGGACAGTTCCATTCCTCCTCATCGAATGGCACCAAGCATTCCGTCAGAGGGGCCTAGAAGCGGCTTGTTATCAGCCTCTGACGGATGGCCCTTCCAGTTTGTACCTCCCTCCTGTCTTGGTCCTCCTCCTCCTCCTCCTCCTCCTCCTCCTCCACTGGTGCTTCAATGGCTGGTGGCATTGACTGGGTGCGTAGGATGGCGAGGTTATGCAGCATGCAACAGACTACGATGAAGTGGGAGACTCGCTCTGGTGAGTACTGCAAGGCGCCTCCGGAATGGTCGAGACAGCGGAACCACTGCTTTAGCACACCGATTGTGTGCTCCACAATGTTCCTCGTCGCCTGATGGCTCGCATTGAAGCGCTCTTCAGCAGGAGTGCTGGGCGAATGGAGCAGCGTCATCAGCCATGGGCACAGAGGATAGCCCTTGTCACCGAGAAGCCAGCCTCCTGGGTGAGCCGGGGCCTCAAATAGGTCTGCAACTGAAGTCTGGCACAGGATGAAGGCATCGTGGCTGCTGCCAGGGAACTGCGCATTGACTGCGAGGATCAGCTGTCAGTGGTCACAGACCAGCTGAACAGTCAAGGAATGGAACCCCTTGCGGTTGTGGAACACCTCCGGATTCAAAACAGGTGCCTGCAAAGCCACGTGCGTGCAGTCAATGGCGCCCTGCACCATGGGGAAGTCCACTATTGCTGCGAAGCCCTCTGCGCACTCCCGCTGCTTCTCCAGTGCCACAGGGAAGGAGATGTACTGTCACCTCCTTTTAAATAGGGCATCTGTTACTTGACGGATGCAGCAATGCACCACAAACTGCGATATGTTAGCGATGTCCCCAGTTGCGGCCTGGAAGGAGCCGCTCGCATAGAAATTCAGGGCAACAGTCATCTTGACAGCCACCGACAGAGACGTCCTGCACCTTATCTGAGGCTGCAGATCTGGCTGAAGCAGGTGGCACAGCTCAGTCACCACCTCCTTTCTGAAGCGCAGCCTTCTAAGACACAGCTCCTCTGACATGCTCAAGTAAGAGAACTGCTGTCGGAAAACCCTGGCAGCGTAAGGTCTGGTGTGGCGATGTCTGTTGGCCCTCCTCCATCTGGCCATTCCTGCCCCTCTCTCCCTGCGTCTCTGTGCCCTTTCCAGATGGTTCAGCAGCAGGATGATCTCCTCCAATGCAGCCCCCATAATAATAGCGCACAAGAAATTGTAAACTTTGTAAATGCTCACCAGCTGCAAGGTGATGGTCAGAAGGCTTAAGTTCCTCTGGCCAGTGCTGGCTCACTGGTGCAGCTCAGCAACTCTGTGAAAGTCTCGAGGAAGTTGTGCTCCCAAAATGGCTGCCGCTTTTATACCAGTGCAGTCCCCTGTAAAGAGCGCCCCCCTAGCCCGAGAGTGACTGGGGAATGTTCCAGGTAAGCAGTCCTTATTAGCGCCAGGCGGAACGGTCCAGGGCGCCCAAAATGTGTTGCACACTGAAATGCCCACTCAATATGGGAGGAGGCACTTCTCGGCCTCTTTAGGCGCTAATTGGAGGCACTGCCAACTGAATTTCTCCCTCTAAGAGTTCTGTATTGAAAGTACTGTTAAAAGGGTGTTGCACTAAACAGAGAAGTGCTGTAGTGAGTTTTGTATTGAAAGTGCTGTTAAAAGAGTGTTGCACTAGCAGAAAAGTGCTGTCGTGAACATTAAGAGTTCTGTATTGAAAGTACTGTTAAAAGGGTGTTGCACTAAGCAGAGAAGTGCTATAGCGAACACTAAGTAGCTGTATTTAAAAGGGCTGTATCGAAGTAACAGTGTTGTACTAAGAATAAAGTGCTGCATTTAAGCAACAATGTTCTATTAAGCAAAAGAGTGCTGCAGTAAATGATAAGTGAACTGTGTTAAGCAAAAGTGCTGTACCAGGCATAGGTGTGTTGTATCGATTATTTTTAAGTTGTTTCTTTCTTTTTGTTTCAATAAATACTGGTCTGTTTAGCACCCAACCACGAGTCTCGGTTGTTTTTCTGTCTACATCGCTACCGAATAAGTCCGGTGGTCAGAACCAGGAATGCGGAAGTGATTCAAAACCGCACGGGGGTCCCTGGAGCAGCTCAGAGGCTTCTGACTGGCCAGAGACAATAACCCCAACCCCGCTTGTGTTTTAATTCCTATATAATGGCGATATACTTCCAAGTCAGGTGGTGTGTGATTTGGAGGGGAACTTGGAGGTGGTGGTGTTCCCATGCACCTGCTGCCCTTGTTAAGGAGCAGATCACAAGACCTGGAAAGCTAAGAGAAAATAATAATTGAGCAAGACAAATCAAAATCAGGAAATATTGCTGTAGTTACACAAAATGATTAGTGAGACAGAAAAGGACGAATACGAAGATATAAAAGAGAATATAAATAAGAATCACAGAATCACAGAAACCCCACAGTGCAGATAGAGGCCATTTCGGGCCATCGAGCCTGCACCGACACATATCCCACCCGATCCCCGTAACCCCTACACCAACACATATCCCACCCTATCCCTGTAACCCCACGTATTTAATCCCCCTAACACTAAGGGTCAATTTTACATAGCCAATCAACCTAACCCGCACATCTTTGGACTGTGGGAGGAAACCGGAGCACCCGGAGAAAACCCACGCAAACACGGGGAGAATGTGCAAACTCCACACAGACAGTCGCCCGAGGCCAGATTCGAACCAGCTGAAGAAAACAATGAAAAAGAGACAGGAAATCAAAAGAAAGGAAAATGTTACATAAAAAGGATAGAAATAAAGAGAATTATAAATGATTGTGGCACAACCAATTAGAAATAACATTTTTCTGCTGTTAAAATACACTCAAAATGAACAAAGAAATGACTGGCATCTATGTTGTCAATCAGGGTGTTCAGTTCCCATGGTAACCTTCATTCTCAACCATTCAATACTGAGGAAAAAAAGCTGTAAAAATTGAAAAGCTTTCATGAGGATGTAATTTGTATCCCTACATGATTACTTTCTTTTTGAATTGTGAGGCAATGATCTCAAGCCATTAGACAATGCATTTCTTATACATAAGGGTACATTGATAGACTAAGCTCTGTGTTGATTCTCTTGTGGGATGCTTGTCATGTCGAGTTTCTGGGATGCTGCTCTTGTCACATTGGAAGAGGCTCTGATAGGATTATCCCAAGTGAATTAAAAGTGTCATTATTGGAGTTCTTGGAACAAAGAAAGAATTTAAAGAAGTCCTACTTGTTTTTAAGGGCCAACTGAGAACTCTTCAGAAATAGATCCAAACCCAATGTCAGAGGATGGATATATCGCTTCAGAACATGTTCATGATGAAAGAACTGCATTCAATTTATTTTTTTCAATCCTTATAAGGCCACCACAGGCAGCTGTAACATGTAGTGTTCCCACACTCTGAGGTGGGAGAGTGGTCGACCCACTGTTTTGAGGGTAAGCAGTGAAGGAAATCGTTTCTTTATTGAACTTTTATAGCTCGTGGCCAGGGGGTGGGGGAGGTGTGCAGGGGGTGGTGGCGGGGGATGGTGGCGGGGGTAGGCAGTTGGTGGAGGGAGCAACTATACCAAAAGAAAAATTCTGTGAATGCTGGAAATCTGAAATCAAAACAGAAATTTCTGGAAATACTCAGCAGGTCAGGCAGCATCTGTGGAGAGAGAAACAGAGTTAACGTTTCAGGTCATTGAGCTTTTGTCAGAATAACTATAGTTGCCCAATAGTAAAATTTTAAAGATGTATCGAATAACGAGGTACAACAGCAAGTGTTCTGGTGGCTAAGATGTTAACATTTCATTGCATGTATACTCCATTATGCATGAATATGTTATAAAAATACATAATTAAACATGTTTTTCAACTTCACGCACCACATAATTACATGACTAAAATTTCTCAGTCATGAAATACAGGGGTGCAGTGATATGGCATGGTAACACAGCTTGAAAGTAGGGTTGCCAACTCTGGTTTGATGTACTCCTGGAGATTTGATCACGTAATATTTGCCCATTGTCTGTAAATGTCATTTACCTTAGTTGAATGCCTTAGTGTCACCAAGCTCCAAATAAAATAGTTCACTTTTTATTTTATAGCGAGATGAATAACATAATTTATAATCAAAGAAAGTACACAAAAGAATAGAAAGATTTAAGGATAAGTAATGTTTAAATAAAAGATATTTCTGTGATGTTTCTATAGTATTGACCGCAATGAGCAATATCAAGTTTATTCCACTGATTCAATAAAAACTCCTTCGATGTCAGTAACTTTTAACTAAGGTTTTCATACAATTTTATGATTTTTACTATAAACAGCAAGTTATAAAAACAGTAAATAAAACCAAAGCCAAACCTAATTCAATTTACTGACTCCATCAGGGATGTAAGGCTCAGTCCTTAGGGAGAAGCACCAAAGCTGCCTGGCTCCCGTAATAACACAAGCACATACCACAGGCCAACAGGAACTCGCACTCCCTCCAGTTTGCGCAGCTCTTTCCCCAGTTTGTGATTCTCTCTCTTCTTTCCCAGTTTGTGTTTCACTCTCCCCAGTTTGTGTCTTTACCTCCCGCCCTCCTCAGTTTGTTTCTCACTCCCTTCATCCCTAATTTGTGTGTCTCTCTCACTCCCTTCCCAGTTTGTGTTGCTCTCTCTCCATCACTCCCCAGTTTGTGTTGATCTATCTCCCTCCCTCCCCAGTTTGTGTGTCTCTCTCCCTCCCTCCCCAGTTTGTGTGTCTCTTGTGAGATCCGTGTATTTTTGATGTTGTGTGTCCTTCAATAACTAGACACGAGACTGCAGGAACAATCAACAGGTATTTACTGGATGAGGGTTACTCTAAAACTAAAGGTACAGATCCCTACTCAGGGTTTATATACAGGTGTGGTCACTGCTGGTACTACAGTATACAGGAGCTGTAAAAAGTAGTTCTCCCCTTAAAGGTACATACAATACAATTCCTCCCATTATAGATTGACAGTACCATAACATTCATTTAACAATTAACACTTTTAACATGCACATTAACTGAAAATAGTCCATTTATAAATTCAGTTTTTGGGGCGGCTTCCTGATCCTTTCTGGATAGCGCCTTTCCTGGGTGTCTTGTTCTTGATGCGGAGGCCCCCTGTCGTCAGTTGGTTCATCAGCTTCCGAAGCTACTGTTTCTGGGGTAGATGCTACCTGTATGTCGGGTTCATCACCAGGTGCGCGAGTCATGGGGTTGACTCGTTCCTGTGACTCTAGGATCTGGTCGACATGGCGTCTCACAATGTTCTCCCCAACATCCACTGTGTACATTAGTGGCCCCTGCCATGTGTATATCGTTCCTGGTTGCCATTTCTCTGTTCGGTAGTCGCGGGCCAAGACTGGTTGCCCTACATTGAAGCTCCTTGTCGGCTTCTCATTGATGTGCTGGAATTGCTTATTCTCAACATCTCTTCGTACATTTGGTCTGAGCAAATCCAGATGAGATCTCAACCTTCTTTTAAAGAACAACATGGCTGGGGTCTGGTTGGTGACTGCATGTGTCGCATTTCTGTAGGCTAACAGGAAATTGTCCACCTTATGCTGCAGTGGAATGTCGTCATCGCACATGGCCCTTACTGCTTTCTTAAAGGTTTGTACGAACCTCTCAGCCAATCCATTTGTGGCTGGATGATACGGGGCGGATGTATAATGCCTTACCCCATTCCTTTTCATGAATCTTCGAAACTCTTCGGACACAAACTGTGGTCCGTTATCAGAGCAAATCTGCTCTGGCAAGCCGTTCCTGGCAAATATGGTCCGTAGGACTGCAATAGTTTTCTCCGTGGTGGTGGACGACATTTTGATCACCTCAGGCCATTTTGAGTGCGCATCCACGGCTATTAGAAACATTGAGTCCATGAATGGACCAGCAAAATCAATATGCACCCGTTGCCATGGAGATGAGGGCCACTCCCATGGGTGTAGAGGGGCATATGGTGGTGCATTTTGGACCTTCTGGCATCCTGAGCAGCTCTTTGTCAGGTCCTCGATTTGCTGATCGATCCCCGGCCACCACACATAAGCCCTAGCAAGGCTTTTCATTTTCACCCCTCCCAGATGGCCTTCGTGAAGCTCATTGCGCACTCTCTCCCTTAACTTGGGTGGAATTACCACTCGGGATCCGCACATCAAGGTCTCCTGGCATACTGACAGCTGTTCTCTTCTGGATGAGAATGCTGGCAACAGTGAGTCACCATGTGTTGCTCATCCCTTCAGCGTCAAGTCATATACCCGAGACAGTTTCGGGTCATTTCGGGTCTCCTTCTCTATATCAGCATTAGTTACTGGCAAGCGTTCAATTATAGTCGAATGAATTATTTCGACAGGATCCACTGCTGGTGCTTCCTCCGCAGTAGGCAGTGGCAGGTGTGATAGCCCATCAGCGTTTCCATGCTGTTTTGTGCCCTTATAATCGATTTCATATTGGTTCGCCCCTAGAAAAAGCAACCATCTTTGTAGCCGTTGCGCTGTCATCATCGGCCCGCCCTTCTTTGGATTAAAGATGGAGACAAGTGGTTGGTGGGCCGTCAGCAAGGTGAACTTTTGCCCGTGTAGATAATGGTTGAACTTTTTCACTCCCCACACTAGGCTGAGGGCCTCCCTGTCAATCTGGGCGTAGTTAAGCTCGGCTGAGGTTAGTGACTGAGACGCAAAGGCTACCGGCCTCTCCGAGCCGTCCGGGAACTTGCGCGACAGCACCGCTCCAATGCTGTAGGGTGATGCATCACACGCCAACCGAATTGGTAGTGCTGTGTTGAAATGAGCCAACACCTCTTTTGATGTGATCAACTCTTTGCACTTCTGGAAAGCTCGTTTACATTCGTCATTCCACTTCCATGGTACCCCGTTTGCAGTAGGGTGTTCAGTGGGTGTAGTACTGTAGACAAATTCGGCATGAACTTATGGTAGTAGTTCACCAGCCCGAGTTGTGACACATTTTCCAGTGCTGGAGCCTTGACTACTGCCTCAATCTTTTCAGGGGACTTATGTAACCCCTCTTCATCAATAACGTTGCCACAATACGAGATCTGCTTCTGGAAAAACTCGCATTTGTGGCGATTTGCTCGGAGCCCATATTCCTTAAATCTAGTGAGCACCTGCTCCAGGTTGGCAAGGTGAGCACTGTCATTTTCGCCCGTGACCAGGATGTCGTCCAAATAACACTGGGTCCCTGGAATCCCTTGCAGGACTTGTTCCATTGCCCTTTGCCAAATAGCCGGAGCTTATGCTACCCCGAACACCAGCCGGTTGTATTGGTAGAGACCTTTATGAGTGTTGATCGTGAGGTACTGTTTCGAGGCTTCTTCTACCTCCATTTGCAGGTACGCCTGGGCCAGATCAATCTTAGTGAAGCATTTCCCTCCAGATAGCGAGGCGAAAATATCTTCAATCCGCGGAAGCGGATATTGTACTGTGTGTAGGATTGGGTTCACTGTCACCTTAAAGTCCCCACAGATGCGAACTTTCTTTGGTGCCCCAGGCGTATTAATCAACAACCTCTTCATTACAGGAACGATGGGTGTGGCCCAGTCACTCCAGTCCACTTTGGACAGTACTCCTGAACGTTCCAAACCTTCCAGCTCTGCTTTGACGGCTGGGTGGATCGCATAAGGCTCCGGTCTGGCCTTAAAAAACTTTGGGCTTGCATTTTCCTCTATTTTGATCGTTGCTGTTATGCCTTTTAGTGTACCAAGTCCCTCCTGGAACACTTCTTGTGCGTCAGTTAACATTTTTGACAGTCGTCCAGGTGTTGCTTCATCATCCTTTTTGGCCTCTACAGTCAGTGCTTGTATGGAATGCCAATCTAGCTGTATCTTCCGGATCCATTCACGCCCTAGTAGTGGTGATCCTCCATCTGGCAATACATATAGGTCCATTTTTGGTGTTTCCTTACCGGTATATACAACGTTCACCCTTATTTTCCCTTTGGGGTAGACTTTTTGCCCCGTGTACATCTTCAAGACAATCTCTGTGTCTCTCAAGGGTATATGTGAGAATAGCCGCTTGTAGTCCCTTCGGTTTATGACTGTTAGGGCTGATCCTGTGTCCAATTCCATTTTCACTTGGACGCCAGCTATCTTGAGCGTGACCCAAAAAATTTGATGATCCTCCCTTTGGATCACCTTATGTAGTTTCAGACAACCCAGCTCCTTGCTTCCGGAGTCTGTATCACTTTTCTGTTCGTCTGAACTACTCTCCTTCACCTTATGCACCTTCTTGTACTTCTCCTGTGGAGATTTCTTGCTGCTGGTTTTCTTTCCCGACCTGCAGACTCTTGCTATGTGTCCTACTTTTCCACACTGTCTGCACACTTTGTCCTTAAACCAGCAATCATTATGGTCATGTGTTGTTCTGCTGCAGCGAAAGCACTTCACTATTCCGTATGACATTTCATTTGTGCCATATACTTGCGGTCTCCGTTGTATCTCTCCAGCGCCCCGTGCGGCTGCTTCATGTGATACTGCCATGCTGAAAGCCTTGTCCAGCGTAAGATCCTTTTCTGATAGAAGCCGTTTTTGGGTTCCTTCACTTTGAAGCCCACACACAAACTTGTCCCTTAAAGTATCTGCTAATCCCGTTCCAAACTGGCAGTGTTTCGATAGCTTGTGCAATTCCGTTAAATATTCAGCATTGCTTTCATCTTTATGCTGGTTCCTTTTGTGAAACTTAAATCTTTCTGCTATCAGCAGCGGTGTGGGGTTTAAGTGGTTCTGTAGGATTGACACTATGGGCTGGATTTTCCTAAGCCCCTGGAGTCGGGTTGGAGGCGTGCGGGCGATAAAAATCGGAGATCCGGGGGTCCCGACCCCATCCCGCCTCCAACCCGCCTCCATGTCAATTTCATAGGAGTCGGGTTCCCGACAAGTGCTGGAACCCAACTCCCAGAGGCGGGAAGGGATTAAAGGCAATTAAACTGCCTGTTAACAGGAAGTTAACAGGTAGTTTTTTGCCTATTCGCGATTTTTATTGCAGGTTTGTGGGCTTCCCGACAGCTCCAAACCACGAAAAATTTCCGAGGCGGGACGTGGGTCTGAGGTCTTGGAGGGGTCGAGATGCCCAGTGTTCAGGTGAGTGAGGGGTGCAGGAGTGCAAAGGTAAGTGTTTTGCAAGTGTTTAAATAAGTTTAACTTACTTTTACTTACCTTTACAGGAGTCCTGCATTCCGGTGTCGGGAGTCAGCTGCAAGAACCACAGAAGCTCCGATTTAAAAAAAAAAATCAGCTTCTTTGTTTCTACAGCAAAATGATTTTAAAGTTATCCTGAGAAAGGACTGAGGCTGAATTAGCAGTTTTTCAGTGCTTGACAGCTTCAAACAGCTGTTAAACACTGATATTTCATGTGCCAAAAGCTTTTGACAGATGAAATGTCAATCTCTGATGTTACCTGTTGCCGGGTGGCCCTTAATTGGCCTGCTGAGCCCACAGGGCGGGCTCAACAAGGTCAATCAGAGGAAAATCCAGTGGGTTGGCCACATCTCCATGGAGGCGGGACAACAAGCCCAAATGTGGGTTTCCCACCTCCAACCCGCCGCCGTAGCAAAATCCAGCCCTATGTTTCCAAAATCCTTGTCCACTGGCTTCTCTGGGGTTACTAGGTTTCGCAGAAAGCCATATGTTTTTGCACCCATGGAATTCAACAATACCAGCGCTTTCCTCTCATCTGGCACTTCATTCGCCTTGCAGTACACATCTATGCGTTCGACATATGTCATCCAATCTTCGACTTCATTGTCGAACACTGTGATACTGCCACTCTTCGGCATCCCTGGGTGTGGTTAGACTGGCTCAAAATGGCGTTTTCTCGCGCTCTCCCTTCTTCTCCGCTGCGGCTCAAAATGGCTTTTTCCCACGCTCCCCCTTCTTCTTCGCTGCAGCTCAAAATGGCGCTTCCCGCGCTCTCCCTTCTTCTCTGTTGCGGCTCTCGGCCCTTGAACACCGGCTGCACTCTGTGCGTTTCCCTTTCTTCCCCGCTGACGCTGCTCGTCCCTTGAACACCGGCTGCGCTCTGCGCGTTTTCCTTCATGCCTCTCTCTCTTCTCCTGTCGACGCCATTCGGTCCTGAACACCAGCTGCGCCCTGTGCGCTCTACCCTCTCTCTTCTCCCATCGACGCCGTTCGGTCCTGAACACCGGCTGCGCCCTGTGCGCTCTGCCCCCTCTCTTCTCCCGTCGACGCCACTCGGTCCTGAACACCGGCTGCACCCTGTGCACTCTACCCACTCTCTTCTCCCGTCGATGCTGCTCGGCCTTTTCTGTGCCGTCGGTCGGCTCTAGCCGCCGCTGTCCGGGAAGGGTCTGCGCCGTACCTGTTGCCAGCCTGTTTCGCTGGACCGCCGTGACTGGAGAACCAAGCCCAGCTCTCAACAGCCTCCCCTGCGATGCTCAAATCTCTGCTGGATGACTGGGTGGTTGCACGTGGTCGACGCCCGTGCTTCTGGCCTCAACTTACTTCCACTGTTCTCCAGGAGTGAATCCCTGGGAGGTAATGCAGAGTTGCAGGTAGGTTCGAATCTACCTCGTCGCCACTGTTAGATCCGTGAATTTTTGATGTTGTGTATCCTTCAATAACTTGACACGAGATTCCAGGAACAATCAACAGGTATTTACTGGATGAGGGTTACTCTAAAACTAAGCGTACAGATCCCTACTGAGGGTTTATATACAGGTGTGGTCACTGCCGGTACTACAGTAAACAGGAGATGTAAAAAGTAGTTCTCCCCTTAAAGGTACATAAACTACATCTCTCTCCCTCCCTCCCCAGTTTGTGTTGCTAAATCTCCCTCCATCCCCAGATTGTGTTGCTCCATCTCCCTCCCTCCCCAGTTTGTGTTGCTCCATCTCCCTCCATCCCCAGTTTGTGCGTCTCTCTCCCTCCCTCCCCAGATTGTGTGCCTCTCTCCCTCCCTCCCCAGATTGTGTTGCTCTCTCTTCCTCCCTCCTCAGTTTGCGTTGCTCTTTGTCCCTTTGTCCCCATTTATGTCTCTCGCTCCCTCCTTCCCCAGTTTGTGTTTCCCTCTCCCTCCCTCCCCAGTTTCTGTTTCCCCTCTCCCTCCCTCCCCAGTTTGTGTTTCCCTCTCCCTCCCTCCCCAGTTTGTGTTTCCCTCTCCCTCCCTCCCCAGTTTGTGTTTCCCTCTTCCTCCCTCCCCAGTTTGTGTTTCTCTCTCCCTCCCCCAGTTTGTGTTTCTCTCTCCCTCCCTCCCCAGTTTGTGTTTCTCTCTCCCTCCCTCCCCAGTTTGTGTTTCTCTCTCCCTCCCTCCCCAGTTTGTGTTTCTCTCTCTCCCTCCCTCCCCAGTTTGTGTTTCTCTGTCCCTCTCTCCCCAGTTTGTGTTTCCCTCTCCTCTCTCCCCAGTTTGTGTTTCTCTCTCCCTCCCTCCCCAGTTTGTGTTTCTCTCTCCCTCCCTCCCCAGTTTGTGTTTCCCTCTCCCTCCCTCCCCAGTTTGTGTTTCCCTCTCCCTCCCTCCCCAGTTTGCTGTTTCTCTCTCCCTCTCTCCCCAGTTTGTGTTTCTCTCTCCCAGTTTGTGTTTCTCTCTCCCTCCCTCCCCAGTTTGTGTTTCTCTCTCCCTCCCTCCCCAGTTTGTGTTTCTCTCTCCCTCTCTCCCCAGTTTGTGTTTCCCTCTCCCTCCCTCCCCAGTTTGTGTTCCCTCTCCCTCTCTCCCCAGTTTGTGTTTCTCTCTCCCTCTCTCCCCAGTTTGTGTTTCTCTCTCCCTCCCTCCCCAGTTTGTGTTTCTCTCTCCCTCTCTCCCCAGTTTGTGTTTCTCTCTCCCTCCCTCCCCAGTTTGTTTTTCTCTCTCCCTCCCTCCCCAGTTTGTGTTTCTCAATCCCACCCTCCCAATTTGTGTTTCTCTCTCCCTCTCTCCCCACTTTGTGTTCCTCTCTCCCTCTCTCCCCAGTTTGTGTTCCTCTCTCCCTCCCTCCGCAGTTTGTGTTTCTCTCTCCCTCTCTCCCCAGTTTGTGTTTCTCTCTCCCTCTCTCCCCAGTTTGTGTTTCTCTCTCCCTCTCTCCCCAGTTTGTGTTTCTCTCTCCCTCTCTCCCCAGTTTGTGTTTCCCTCTCCCTCCCTCCCCAGTTTGTGTTTCTCTCTCCCTCCCTCCCCAGTTTGTGTTTCTCTCTCCCTCCCTCCCCAGTTTGTGTTTCTCTCTCCCTCCCTCCCCAGTTTGTGTTTCCCTCTCCCTCCCTCCCCAGTTTCTGTTTCCCTCTCCCTCCCTCCCCAGTTTGTGTTTCTCTCTCCCTCCCTCCCCAGTTTGTGTTTCCCTCTGCCTCCCTCCCCAGTTTGTGTTTCTCTCTCCCTCTCTCCCCAGTTTGTGTTTCTCTCTCCCTCACTCCCCAGTTTGTGTTTCCCTCTCCCTCCCTCCCCAGTTTGTGCTTCTCTCTCCCTCCCTCCCCAGTTTGTGTTTCTCTCTCCCTCCCTCCCCAGTTTGTGTTTCTCTCTCCCTCTCTCCCCAGTTTGTGTTTCCCTCTCCCTCCCTCCCCAGTTTGTGTTTCCCTCTCCCTCCCTCCCCAGTTTGTGTTTCTCTTTCCCTCCCTCCCCAGTTTGTGTTTCTCTCTCCCTCCCTCCCCAGTTTGTGTTTCTCTCTCCCTCCCTCCCCAGTTTGTGTTTCCCTCTCCCTCCCTCCCTAGTTTGTGTTTCCCTCTCCCTCCCTCCCTAGTTTCTGTTTCCCTCTCCCTCCCTCCCAGATTGTGTTTCTCTCTCCCTCCCTCCCTATTTTGTGTTTCCTTCTCCCTCCCTCCCCAGTTTGTGTTTCCCTCTCCCTCCCTCCCCAGTTTGTGTTTCGCTCTCCCTCCCTCCCCAGTTTGTGTTTCCCTCTCCCTCCCTCCCAGTTTGTGTTTCCCTCGCCCTCTCTCCCCAGTTTGTGTTTCTCTCTCCCTCCCTCCCCAGTTTCTGTTTCCCTTTCCCTCCCTCCCCAGTTTGTGTTTCCCTCTCCCTCCCTCCCCAGTTTGTGTTTCTCTCTCCCTCCCTCCCCAGTTTGTGTTTCCCTCTCCCTCTCTCCCCAGTTTGTGTTTCTCTCTCTCCCTCCCTCCCCAGTTTGTGTTTCTCTCTCCCTCCCTCCCCAGTTTGTGTTTCTCTCTCCCTCCCTCCCCAGTTTGTGTTTCTCTCTCCCTCCCTCCCCAGTTTGTGTTTCTCTCTCTCCCTCCCTCCCCAGTTTGTGTTTCTCTCTCCCTCTCTCCCCAGTTTGTGTTTCCCTCTCCCTCTCTCCCCAGTTTGTGTTTGTCTCTCCCTCCCTCCCCAGTTTATGTTTCTCGCTCCCTCCCTCCCCAGTTTGTGTTTCTCTCTCCCTCGCTCCCCAGTTTGTGTTTCCCTCTCCCTCCCTCCCCAGTTTGTGTTTCTCTCTCCCTCCCTCCCCAGTTTGTGTTTCCCTCTCCCTCCCTCCCCAGTTTGTGTTTCTCTCTCCCTCCCTCCCCAGTTTGTATTTCCCTCTCCCTCCCTCCCCAGTTTGTGTTTCTCTCTCCCTCCCTCCCCAGTTTGTGTTTCTCGCTCCCTCCCTCCCCAGTTTGTGTTTCTCTCTCCCTCTCTCCCCAGTTTGTGTTTCCCTCTCCCTCCCTCCCCAGTTTGTGTTTCTCTCTCCCTCTCTCCCCAGTTTGTGTTTCTCTCTCCCTCTCTCCCCAGTTTGTGTTTCTCTCTCCCTCCCTCCCCAGTTTGTGTTTCTCTCTCCCTCCCTCCCCAGTTTGTGTTTCTCTCTCCCTCTCTCCCCAGTTTGTGTTTCCCTCTCCCTCCCTCCCCAGTTTGTGTTTCTCTCTCCCTCTCTCCCCAGTTTGTGTTTCTCTCTCCCTCCCTCCCCAGTTTGTGTTTCTCTCTCCCTCTCTCCCCAGTTTGTATTTCTCTCTCCCTCCCTCCCCAGTTTGTGTTTCTCTCTCCCTCCCTCCCCAGTTTGTGTTTCTCTCTCCCTCCCTCCCCAGTTTGTGTTTCTCTCTCCCTCTCTCCCCAGTTTGTGTTTCTCTCTCCCTCTCTCCCCAGTTTGTGTTCCTCTCTCCCTCCCTCCCCAGTTTGTGTTTCTCTCTCCCTCTCTCCCCAGTTTGTGTTTCTCTCTCCCTCCCTCCCCAGTTTGTGTTTCTCTCTCCCTCTCTCCCCAGTTTTTGTTTCTCTCTCACTCTCTCCCCAGTTTGTGTTTCCCTCTCCCTCTCTCCCAATTTGTGTTTCCCTCTCCCTCCCTCCCCAGTTTGTGTTTCTCTCTCCCTCCCTCCCCAGTTTGAGGTTCTCTCTCCCTCTCTCCCCAGTTTGTGTTTCTCTCTCCCTCCCTCCCCAGTTTGTGTTTCTCTCTCTCCCCAGTTTGTGTTTCTCTCTCCCTCTCTCCCCAGTTTGTGTTTCTCTCTCCCTCCCTCCCCAGTTTGTGTTTCTCTCTCTCCCCAGTTTGTGTTTCTCTCTCCCTCCCTCCCCAGTTTGTGTTTCTCTCTCTCCCCAGTTTGTGTTTCTCTCTCCCTCTCTCCCCAGTTTGTGTTTCTCTCTCCCTCTCTCCCCAGTTTGTGTTCCTCTCTCCCTCTCTCCACAATTTGTGTTTCTCTCTCCCCAGCTTGTGTTCCTCTCTCCCTCTCTCCACAGTTTGTGTTCCTCTCTCCCGCTCTCCACAGTTTGTGTTTCTCTCTCCCTCTCTCCACAGTTTGTGTTTCTCTCTCCCTCCCTCCCCAGTTTGTGTTTCTCTCTCCCTCCCTCCCTCCCCAGTTTGTGTTTCTCTCCCTCCCTCCCTCCCCAGTTTGTGTTTCCCTCTCCCTCTCTCCCCAGTTTGTGCTTCTCTCTCCCTCTCTCCCCAGTTTGTGTTTCTCTCTCCCTCCCTCCCTAGTTTGTGTTTCTCTCTTCCTCCCTCCCCAGTTTGTGTCTTTATCTCCTTGCTCCCCAGATTGTGTTGCTATCTCTCCCTCCCTCCCCAGTTTGTGTTGCTGTCTCAGGACTCAGGGAATTTCTGGGCAAATTTTGTTTCCCCTGATACTTTCATCCTCACAACCAGCAATGAAAAGGTGTGTTCCGAATAATGCGGGGACCAGCAGGGCCCAACAATGCCTTTTTGTTGCAAGCGACGATATCCAGGTTACTGAACGTGCACAAACCGGGCATCCAAGGATTGTTACTCCCGAGTCTCCAGCAGTAGTGCTCGGGAGACCAATTGCTCATTCCGGGAGACTCTCGGTGAAAGCGGGACAGTTGGGTCCCCTTCCCGAAAGGCACTTTCAGCTTACAGACTTATTTTTTTTTAATTCCTCTAAATGGGAGAGAAAATAGAAAAGTAAATGACATCATAGAAATATTGCAATGGGAAAAATTAAAAAGAAACAGAAGCAGTATCGATATAATTATGTGGGGCATGCAGAAGTTGAGAAACAGGTTCAATTATGTATTTATCATAACATATTAATATACAATAGATTATACATGCAACAAATGTTGACACCCTGGCCTTAAGAACACTGCATATTCTAGCATTGAGAAAGACAAAGGCAGCAATCTTACAGGATCACCATCACTTGCAAGTTCCCCATCAACTTGGAATCTATTTACATTCAATATCCTGGAATCTTTTTATTTGTTCTTGGGATGTAGGCGACACCAGCAAGGGTGCACATATTGTCCATCCCAAAATACCCTGAGGCCATTGAGAGTCCCGTGTAGGCACGACCAGGTAGCGTTGGCAGAAAAAGAAAAAATATCAGAAGCAGTATGTGCAATAAATATATTCGGAAAGGAATAAAATGAGGAGGAATGATAACCAGGCAGGAAAAGTTCAGATATAAAAATGAGTGGAAGAAAGAGACATATAAAGGTAAAGTACAGACAAAGAACGAGAGAATTAATGATATGAAATCATAAATATAAAGAAATGAAATGGAGGATTTTATAATAAAATAAATGTAGGAATATAAAAATGAGCAAAGAAGTAAATACATAAAAGAATAACAACAAAGAAGGAATCTCCTTTATAATGTAAAGAGGCTGACGGAATGACAAGAACAAAATGACTAAAGTAGGATTCAAGGAAAGAAATGATGATAAAGTTCATTTGAAAGATGAAATAAACCAGCAGCAAAGAGAAAAAAAATCAAAGTTACATAAAACTATAAAAAGAGAACAGGACAAATAAACCCAAAGGGAAACAAACCAAAAGTGAACAGAATTAAAAGGAATAGGCAGACATTAATGGATTCTCCCATGACATTGATCTTCCGTAGGTCTGTGCCTGGGGTTTGATATTTTATTGTTTACGGGTTTCTCTCCAAAAACGACTATAGTTTGCTCATTATTTCTGCATCAAACTTCCTGAAGCACAATGTCAGATGACTGACTTCAATTAAAATATTGATATCTTATTGATAATAAAAGGTACAATTCCCACAGGACTCCCATTTTCCCTCCATAAGCTACAACTTGTCCAAAACATAAACGCCATCTCCAGTACAATGCTAAGCGGTAGATTTTCAGCTTGTGTGGGAAATGGTCGGGTTTCCCCGAATGTGGGGTTTCTGACACACGTTAAAAAGTGTCAGCCAGCTCTACGCAATTTTTCCTCAAGTGGCCAATTAATTCCCAGCATGTGGGAAGCCTTGCTAATTGTCCAATTCGAGTCAGAAATCCCCACAGTATGATGTCATCATTCGTGGTGCTTTCAAGGTCCATAGCAAGCACTGCATCCTGTGAAGGCTTCCAAATGAGCCATACAGGATGGCAGAGGAGCCTGCAGCAGCTGTGGCCAGTGCCAGACCACGAGCTGTCTCCAAATTCGACGAGGCTTCACTGCAGGCATTATTGGATGGGGTTAGGGCCCGCAGGGAGGTCCTCTTCCTTAGGTCAGGGAGGATGAGGCCTCCCACTGAGACCAATGCTGCATGGATGCAGGTGTCAGCAGATGCCAACTCGCTGGGAGTCACCATAAGAACCTTGGCATTACATCTCTAACTCCTTCCTTTACTCCCCCACAGTACCATCCAGAGCCACCGTCCTCACTGTGGAGGAGGAAGAGGCTGTGCAGCAAGACTCCTCAGAGGAAGCTCCAACCTCTGAGGGCGCAGCGTCAGTAAGCGCACCCAGCACCAGCGCAGACACTCACACCTCGGGGGGACATTGGGGGCATAGAGTAGTGTTGTCACCTGGTGTTTCACAGCTCACAAGTGAGCCTCAGCAGATTCTGGAGACGGACAGCAGTGGAGAGTCCTCGTCGGAGGGCGCAGGACTCTGCCAGCTCAGCTCAGCTGCGCTGCATGTCGACCCTCTGCCTCTGGGTCCATCCACAAGAGAAGAGGTGATGGATCTCCATGCACAGATGCAGGAGTCTCTGGCAGGTTTTGTCTCCAGGGTCGCTGCGAGTGTGGAGTGAATGGAGGAGTCCATAGTGACCATGAGCAGAGCCTTTGTGGAATCATTGGCGCATGAACGCATCACCATGGAAAGGTTGGCAACCTCCATGGAGGAGATAATTTGCCAGGGTACGGAAAACATGGTGAGTGCTCATAAGAGAATGACATCTCTTGAGGAGCGTTGGCCATCTGTTGAACGGAGAAACCAGATCTTCATGGAAGTCCTGCAGAAACAGGTCCCCATGGCCCCCTAAAGCGCTGCAAGGTGATCTCAAGCCACTTCCATGCGATGGCCCCTTCTGGCCTGTGCAGCTTCAGGTGAGTGAGCAGCAGTCTGGTGCTCCTGTTGCTGATCCTGCTGTTCCTGGTTCTGCGGCTGCTGCCTCTGCTGCTGGAAATCCTCTAATGACAAAAATGGAAGGAAAAAAAGGCGTCCCATGCTTCTCGTAGATGCCTCTGCTGAGAAAGCGCTGAGTGAGGGTGGTGAGAGGGGCTTCCCAGGAGATCGCATTGGAGAAGTGTGTGAGGCTCCAACCATCCACAGCTGTGCCTAAGCCTTGAAGAAGTAGCACCAAACCTGCAACAACAAGGTCCTTCAGCATACAAGTGCTGTCCCTTTAAATCGCAGCTTCTCCGATTGACCTGCAGCTGCAAGCAAGCAAGCCGGCAAGCTTCACACCTGGTCTCATCAGCGGGGTTCCCCGCAGGCGTGTTTCATGTGGGGAAAGCCCCAAATTCGCAACGGCCCCGGAAAATCGACTTCAACAAGGTAATAATTGGTCATTATTGTTCCGACGACCAGTCCCGCCAGCGGCGGCCGAGACTGAAGCGGGTCGCGGAGAAACGGCGGTCCAAAAGTCGGACGGGGCAGGGCGGGGAATCAGGCGGGGGGGGTCGCGACCCACTTTTTTGGTGATTTTCGGCCCCCGGCCGCCTGGAAAGCCGCCCGACGGCTGGCAGAAAATCGACCCCTAAGGTTTGCTTTCCCATCACTACAAGCTTTCTAATCTATACCGACACGTTGTCCCCTAATATATTGGGACAAATTTTCATATCAGGGCATGAGCAACAATCTGCCCCTATAGAACCCACCCAATTATCATTTCATTGGTTTCAATGGAATGAAAATCGGATGGTTCCTATAACAGTGGGGTGATCCGCTCCGCATGCCGTGAAGTCAAATATGTATCTAATTGAATTTAAAGATTTTACCCTCATCTTCAAATTCTTCTATGGTCTCACCTCACACTATCTTTACAACCCCCGCCAACCCCACATTCCCTTCTGCAACCCTCAGTCCTCTGACCCAAGCCTTTTGTGCATCCACCCCTCCCATTGTCCACCATTGATGGTGTGGACTTCAGATATTTGCAGCCTACTATCTTGAACCACTTCCCTAAACTCCTCTGACTTTCTTCTCTCTCCAACTTTAAAAACCTTTTTAGTATCCATTTTTTTGATCAAGTTGTCTATCATTTCCCCTAAACCTCTGACTATGGTTTGGCTTTTTAATTTTCCTTCTGAAAAGCACTTGGGATGTTTTCCCAAGATAAAGGCGCTATATAATTGCAAATTATTGATAACACTGCTGCTGGTTCAACCATCGAGGGGATAGCTGTTTAGACTCAGACCTGACGACTTGCTGATCTGAAGGATGTCAATGCTCATGATGAGTATCCCAGCACAAATCAATGCTGTCAGGAAAAGGAGAGAGACAGGAAACAATGCTGATTGAAGGTCTACCAGGGAATAGAGCTTCATAATGTCACACTCTGAAACCCTTGCCTATAACTGGCAGCTTTAAAGCATAAAACAGTGGAATAAAGATAATTGAGAGAAGCTGACAGATATGGCTGGTCAAACGTTAAGAAATTGCGGATTCGTTCCGCAGAATAATGCATGTACTAATGCATTTCTCCGCAGCCTTTTGAAACAATATGAAAGGATATAAATAAAAAAAGATGCCTGCAATTGGCACAGCAGAACCTACTATGCACGTCATAGCGGTTGTGCTGTAATTATTGCAGACATCTTTTTATTTAACTTAAGATGAATTTTATTATCTCTTCTTTTTTACGGTTGCTGAACTCAATGTTGTGCAAATACTACTGACTTGCCAGAGGGACTCAGAACCATGTCTATGGAATTGTGGTAATAGGCATTAAAGCCCTTGTTTCACAGTTGACCTTAACCAAGTTGTGCAGAGACGGGTGCAAAGCCCATTACAATGCTACAACCATAGCTCCAAGTTCTTCCAGCATGTAAGTACACTAAATAACACTGACGTCAGCTTTCAACAACTGCAGAACAGAAGGAGAGATAAAGCACTACGTTTAATAATCCTAATGCTGATAAAAATAAATCTCTACACACACCAGAATTTCAGACTTTTGCTACCTGCAGCTGAGGCTACCTGCTGGCAGCACATATTCAACAACAACTACTTGCATTTAGATAGCATTTTTAACATAGTAAAAATGTCCCAAGGACTGTTATCAAACAAAATTTGACACCGAGCCACATAAAGACATATTAAGATAGGTGACCAAAAGCTTGGTCAAGGAAGTAGGTTTTAGGGAGCGACTTAAAGGAGGAGAGAGAGGTAGAGAGGCAGAGAGGTTTAGGGAGGGAATTCCAGAGCTTAGGGCCTAGGCAGCTGAAGGCACAGCCGCCAATGGTTGAGAGATTAAAATCGGGGATGTGCAAGTGACCAGAAGTGAAGGAGTGCAGAGATCTAACAGAAGGGTTGTGGAGCTGGAGGAGGTTACCGAAATAGGGAGGGGCGAGGACATGGAGAGAATTGAACACAAGATTGATTGTTTTAAAATTAAGACATTGCCAGATCAGGAGGCAATGTAGGTCAGCGAGCACAGGGGTGATGGATGAACGGGACTTGGTGCAAGTTTAGGATATGGGCAGCAGAATTTTGGATGAGCTCAAGGTTACGGAGGTTGGAAGGTCGGAGGCTGGCCAGGAGAGCACTGGCATCAGAACATTATTCTATATAAATAAGGATCCCCATGCACTTTTTGGCCAGGACTTTGGCAAGGTTGTAAAACAAGCATTATTGGATTGGCTGCCCGTTACTCATTGGCCCATTTTCCTTGTCATTGATTATGGAAAGTAAAGCTGGGCAGGGTGTATAATGGGGAAATGATCCGATATCGCCCAATTTGCACCCCCGCTAAGATTGAACTTTCCGCCATTTGTTTCTATGAATCTTTTGAAAAATTGACCTGAAGCAACAAATTTTTACTCGATTCTTTGACGCCTCAGCAGAAAAGCGAGGAACATGTTGCATGATCTATTTCTTTTCAGCTCAATGACCTGAGACAAATTGAGTGCTGATTTGATGTCGATTAATGTTAATATTAATGTTAATGTCGGTTGCCAGGGCAGAGTAACAGAATTAGATGCGTAATAAATTAATCAAAATCCTTGGCACTGCATGGACTAGAAGGTGCTTCTTGAAAATCTGAATTTGTTTTAAAATTTGGTACAAAATAACTGATGACATTAATGCTATATATTCATTACTAAAGGTGTTAGAATCTGTTTTACACTCTTTTAATTAACATTTTGTAGATTGCTTCTCAATGGCTGTTATGTAGTTCTTCTTATAGTACCTCAATGTATATTTGCAAGCCAAAACAGAAGAACATAAAACATGGAATGAGAAAAGGACATTCAACATAATGTTCCTGCACAGACAATCTACTCTACCACTCACTGCGATAATAAAAAAAGGAAAGACTTGCATTTCTATAGCGCCTTTCGTGTTCACCGAACGTCTCAAAGCGCTTTACAGCTAATTAAGCACTTTTTTGGAGTGTAGTCACTGTTGTAATGTAGGAAACATGGCAGCCAATTTGCGCACAGCAAGCTCCCACAGACAGCAATGTGATAATGACCAGATTATCTGTTTTTAGTGATGTTGATTGAGGGATACATATTGGCCAGTACACCAGGGATAACTCCCTTGCTCTTCTTCGAAATAGTGCCAAAGGATCTTTTACATCCACCTGAGAGAGGAGACGGGGCCTCAGTTTAACGTCTCATTTGAAAGACGGCACCTCTGACAGTGCAGCACTCCCACAGCACTGCACTGGAGGGTAAGAATAGATTTCTTTTTGTGCTCAAGAACCCTGGAGTGGGTCTTGAATCACACAACCTTCTGACTCAGAGGCAAGAATGCTACCCACTTTTTAACTGTTTTGTTATTATTAATTAAACATTAAAAACATTTATACCATCGTAATCATTCCATTGTATCCAAACAAATCCATTCTGTTGCTCTGCACAGCCATTCCTCCACCACATATTAGCATCAAAACCTGAAGTTTAATTTGGCTCCCGTAACATATGCTAATCTATTGTACTTTAAAAATTGATTCAGTAATCATGGCTCCGAATAAGGGAAGTGTGCCTGATAATCCCCCATCATTTAATCTCCGGCTATTCCCTTCTCTCATGCTCCTTCCCAACTTTTTGGGCAGCTGTTGCTTTCTTCTGCAGCCTCTGACAATTTTTCACCTCTTGTTTGAACCTTCCATGCAGTTTAAGCCTCTTCCTTGCATTAGGTTTGGGCCGAAGAGTTGCCCCTTCACCCTCCTTCTGCCCCTCACCAACCTTTCCCTTTCCACACGATGCCATCCCACCCCCCACTTCCATGTCTCTGTCCCCCTCTGACTCCTCACTCTCGAGTTCTTCTGTAACCTCCCGTCCCTGCTCCCCGTCAGATACATAGGCCGGGATCTTACCTGAAGAGATGCATTGGAGACTGTAAGATTTGCAAAATTTCTACATTTCCCCAAAGGTTATTATTAACAAAAGGGACCCTGCATGGACATTTTAATTAAAAAAGGGTACCCAAGATGGCATCTGCGCCTCGTGGCAGAAAGCCTGTGAGATTTTAAAAACTTGGACTCTGCGGCACAGGCAGCTTGTGGAGAAATCGAAACCAAAGCTGCAGTTTCTGTGAAGAGAGACTTTGCATTTTTGAAAACCAGACAGGATTTTGAATTATGTATTAGGCCAGAGCGGAGACAAATCAAAACCCAGTTAGGCCTATAGTTAAGGCCATCAAGCAGTTTGCATAAATAATCGGGAACAGCTTAAGGAAGCCATCGAGGCTGGACAGGCCCATTAAGATCTATTAAAAACAAAACAAGTCAATTATCAGGCCAGTAGATGCGATTACCGGCCATCTAAAAACAGTTAGTGTAGATTGCTACCATTATTTAAAATAGCCCACCAAGATTAAGACAAAGAACTAACCTGATTTGGCGCAGAGATAAGGGCCATCCGAAGGAGTATAACTGAAGGCCCTGGGTAGCAATCTCTCTCTCTGGCCTCTCTTCTTCTTCTTGCTCCTCGCCCTCGTGGCTGCTGCTCTTCCCCCATCCCGCGCTTACCCCCTGGCCTCTGCCCGTGCCTTTCCCCATTCCATCAGGAACGCCCAACATTGCACCGGGCGGACACGGACAAACCAGGCCAGGCGAGGCGGGACGCGACGAGGCGAGGAGGCGAGACGAATCGGGTGAGACGAATTGGGAAGATGAATTGGGAAGATGTTTGAAGACAAGCTTTGAATGATCGGGCCTTCATTCCAGCTAACCTGTGACTATCCATGCAAACTCCAACTGCCGACCGAGGAAGAGGAACCATCATCCCTGCGAGGTAAAGTACCCAAGCAGAGACGTTAACTTTGGGGTACTCGTACCTGGACAATGCCCTTGCAGCACCCGGAGACCACGGGACGACAGCAGGCTCCAGAGAGCACAAAGAGCGAACCCCAAGCCCCACCGCTGTTTGAATCCAGCAGATCTTTGATTGGTGAGCATAAATTCTGGTTCCTCATAGCGTAATCTAGTTAGGTATAGGGGGTGGGAATAAGGTAAGGGGATTGTTAAGATAATTGTTTTCCCTCGATGTGCCGTGTGCTCCCCATTCCCTGTATAAGTATAGTTATTTGTATTTGCCTGTAATTTTATACTAGTAACTTCTCATAAGACTGCGTTACTTTTTCCGTTTAATAAAATCTTGGTTTTGCTTACATCCAAACCACCTGTCGACTCGAGTTTTTTCTGTATCGCCGCCTGTACCTAAGTCTAGAACCCAGGGGTGTGGGAGCGATTCGAACTGCTCACAAACAGTCAGAGGCATAACTGACTGGGCGCACGTGCCAACCACTACACCCCACCCCCTACAGGATGGGACTGCTGCGTTTCGGGTTCTAATCCCACCCCCAGTGACGTCTGATGCACGGACGCTATTTTGCCTCAATTGGCCTTGTTAAGCCCGCCATGTGGGCTTGCCAGCCAATTAAGAGAAAGCCGGTGTCAGATGACGTCAGTTGATAATGCGTCATCTGCCGGTTTTCTTAAACGGGCCAACACTATTTCTTTTTGACAGATGATTTCTTCAGTGTTTGACAGAATTGAAGTGCTGCAAACACTGACAATCACTGTACAAAGGTAAGCCCCTGACTCAGGCTCTCCAGTGACTCTTTCCTTAGGCTAAAACAGATGGCAGCTGCAGGTGAGGTTACAGAAGTGATCTGTCATTGGTGAGGGAGGTTCTCCCAATGAAGTGGGACTACACAAACACTTCAAAGCTTGTCACGTGCAGAAAATTCTAAACACATTAAAAATGACTTACCCAAAATTTTCTTACCTCTGCAACTCACCAGTGTCCCATTGGTTCCTTCACACCACTTCTGAAGCTGTCATCTATACACAAACATTACAGTAGACCCACAGCACGCCACACTTACCCTGGCGGGGTTTTCTGACGTCACAGTAGATGTGTCAAAATTGGAAAACGTCTCTTAACTGCCTGTTAACTAGATGTTAACAAGCAGTTCAGTGGCTATAATCCTCTTCCCGCTGCTAGTAGTCAGGTCCCTGTGCAAAGCGGGGACCCGATTCCCGGGAAGATTGATTGGAGGCGGGTTGGAAGTTTGTTCGGGACCCGCTGCCAATCTTTTTGATTTTGCCAACAGTCCCGCCTCCAAACCCGACCCCTGAACGCCAGCAAAATTGCCCCCATAATCTCCCTTAGAGAGTCTTCCTATTGTCACGGTTTCTCCAACAGTGCCACTCCCTTCAACCTCATCTCCATCGCTGGCCCTTGCTCCCCATTTCTTCTCTCTCTGGGACAATGGCGCATCTGCACCTATCTTGCTCCCTTCTGGCAACTTTGTCTACCCACTCCTTACCTGCTGCCCCTTTAAGGCTCCTGCCTCTTGCACCCTCTCCTTGTCTTGCCCCCTCCTGCTCCCTGAGATGTCCAACTCCCCATCTTTCTTTGGAGTACTTCCACTTACCCCGCATCCCGCTCCCACCTCCTCTCCCCCCCGCGGACACCAGATTCCTTAGGGAGAGCCGAGCCGAGCCTTCAACCCGTGCTGCCCGCTGCTGTGTTTGTCCTTTTCCACCGTACTTGGTGTGTTTTCCACCATTTCCATCCTGTTCTCTTGTCCACAATTTTCTGCCTCTTCCTGCACTCTTTTCTCCTTCCATTCGCCAGCTGTGTCCTCCACCTGCTCCGCTCTGCCAGCCGCTCCACTCACACCTCCTGCTCCTTCGACTTCTCCTTCAACCATCTCCTCCTCACTCAAGGGTGGAGATAAGGAATAATAAGGGGAAAAAGTCACTAGTGGGTGTTGTCTATAGGCCTCCTAACAGTTGCAACTCTGTTGGTCGGAGTATAAATCAGGAAATAGTTGGGGCTTGTAATAAGGGAACAGCTATAATCATGGGGGATTTTAACTTTCATATTGACTGGACTAATCAAATTGGGCATGGCAGCATTGAGGAAGAGTTCACAGAGTGTATTAGGGATGGGTTCCTTGAGCAGTATGTTACTGAACCAACCAGGGGGCAGGCAATCTTAGATCTGGTCCTGTGTAATGAGACAGGATTAATAAAAAAATGTCCTAGTAAAGGATCCCCTTGGAATGAGTGACCATAATATGGTTGAATTCCAAATTCAGTTTGAGGGTGAGAGAGTTGGATCTCAAACCAGCATACTGAGCTTAAATAAAGGAGACTATGAAGGTATGAGAGTAGAATTGACTAAAGTGGACTGGGAAAACAAATTAAAGTGTAAGACGGTACAAGAGCAGTGGTCTACATTCAAGGAGATATTTCACATCTTTCAAGATAAATATATTCCACTGAGGAAAAAGGGGAGTAAAAGAAAAGACAGCCATCCGTGGCTTAGTAAAGTAATAAAGGATAGTATCCGACTGAAAACAAGGGCATATAAAGTAGCCAAATCTAGTGGGAGGATAGAAGATTGGGAAGCATTTAAAAGCCAGCAAACAATAACTAAAAGATTAATTAAGAAAGGGAAGATAGATTATGAAAGTAAACTAGCAAAAAATATAAAAACAGATAGCAAGAGTTTCTACAGCTATATAAAAAGAAAAAGGGTGGATAAAGTGAACGTTGGTCCCTTAGAGGATGGGACCAGAAAACTAGTGGTGGGGAACATGGAGATGGCAAAGACGCTGAACAAATATTTTGTATCAGTCTTTACAGTAGAGGACACTAAAAATATCCCAACACTGGACAAACAGGGGGCAATGGGGGGGGGAGGAGCTAAACATGATTAAATCACTAAGGAGATGGTACTCAGTAAAATAATGGGACTTAAGGTGGATAAATCCCCCGGACCTGATGGCCTACATCCTAGGGTCTTGAGAGAAGTGGCGGTAGGGATTGTGGATGCATTGGTGATCATTTTCCAGAACTCCCTGGACTCAGGAAAGGTCCCGGCAGATTGGAAAACTGCTAATGTAACGCCCTTATTTAAGAAGGGAAGTAGACAAAAAGCTGGAAACTATAGACCAGTTAGCCTAACATCTGTGGTTGGCAAAATGTTGGAGTCCATTATTAAGGAAACAGTAACAGAGCATTTGGATAAACATAATTTAATAGGACAGAGTCAGCATGGTTTTACGAAGGGGAAGTCATGTTTGACAAATTTGCTCGAATTCTTTGAGGATGTAACATGCAGGGTGGATAAAGGGGAACCAGTGGATGTAGTGTATTTGGACTTCCAAAAGGCATTTGACAAGGTTCCACACAAAAGATTACTGATCAAGATAAAAAATCACGGGATTGGGGGTAATATACTGGCATGGGTGGAAGGTTGGCTATCTAACAGAAAACAAAGAGTTGGGATAAATGGTTCATTCTCGGGCTGGCAATCAGTAACTAGTGGTGTTCCGCAGGGGTCAGTGCTGGGACCCCAACTCTTTACAATCTATATTAATGATTTGGAGGAAGGGACCGAGTGCAACATATCCAAGTTTGCCAACGATACCAAGATGGGAGGGAAAGCAGTGAGTGAGGAGAACATAAAAAACCTGCAAAAAGACATAGACAGGCTAAGTGAGTGGGCAGAGATTTGGCAGATGCAATATAATGTTGGAAAGTGTGAGGTTATGCACTTTGGCAGAAAAAATCAAAGAGCAAGTTATTATCTAAATGGAGAGAAACTGCAAAGTGCTACAGTACAAAGGGATCTGGGGGTCCTGGTGCATGAAACACAAAAAGTTAGTATGCAGGTGCAGCAGGTGATCAGGAAAGCCAATGGAATCTTGGCTTTTATTGCAAGGGGGATGGAGTATAAAAACAGGGAAGTCTTGCTGCAGTTATACAGGGTATTGGTGAGGCCACACCTGGAATACTGCGTGCAGTTTTGGTTTCCATATTTAAGAAAAGATATACTTGCTCTCGAGGTGGTTCAGAGAAGGTTCACTCGGTTGATTCCAGAGGTGAGGGGGTTGACGTATAAGGAAAGGTTGAGTAGGTTGGGACTCTACTCATTGGAGTTCAGAAGAATGAGAGGCGATCTTATCAAAACATATAAGATTGTGAGGGGGCTTGATCGGGTGGATGCGGTGAGGATGTTTCCACTGATGGGTGAGACTAGAACTAGGGGGGCATAATCTTAGAATAAGGGGCTGCCCTTTCAAACCTGAGATGAGGAGAAACTTCTTCACTCAGAGGGTAGTAAATCTATGGAATTTGCTACCCCAGAGAGCTGTGGAAGCTGCAACATTAAATAAATTTAAAATGGAGATAGACATTTTCCTAGCAGATAAGGGAATTAGGGGTTATGGGGAGAGGGCAGGGAAGTGGACGTGAGTCTAGATTCAGATCAGCCATGATCCTATTGAATGGCGGAGCAGGCCCTAGGGGCCGTATGGCCTACTCCTGTTCCTATTTCTTATGTTCTTATGTTCAGCCACACACACACAGTGGGTGGGGCCTTTGTGAAACACCCCAGAGCTCTCTGCCTTGCAGCTCTGAACGATGTGTCCAGACTCACCGCAATTAGAACAGTACAAGATTGGACAGCTTGTTACAAGATGGTCATGTCCAAGACAATAATAACAAACCTTCTCCTGATTATCATGTAGTACCCGGAAGTTAGGCACCCCTTCCATTGTCTCAAATTTCATGCTATACAACAATGACTTCACCCCCTCTGGGAACCGTACCTTTACATAATGGGTTCCATCTACTACCTGCGTTCCTGGATAGTATCTCCTCTTTATTGCTGAGCAAGTTTTAATGTCCCACAACTCTAACTATTTTATAACTTATCTCCAATCTTCAAACTCAGTAACAGTCTTTCCACCTCCTCTCAGCCACTGACCGTCACTTCGAACCCAACATTCGGCTTTGGTCGGCAAGCAAAGCATCTTCCCTCGCTGCAGTCCTCATGTACCGCCTGGGTAATATCCCAAGCTCATATCTCCTTATCCTCGCACTGAACCACCACCGTGTTTTCTTTTCCAAACCTCCTGGGGTCCCGGCCCAAATCTTTGGGCCTTTTTTCCTCCCTTTCCCCAATATCTTCTCCCCTGATAAAATTCTTCCTGGGAACATTGTCCTTTGAGGGGCCCGGCAGTCCGGGCCCCTCAGCAGCCATCTGGCTGCTGTTTAAGGACCAAATAGGCCCTAAAACCTGCAAAAAACACAAAAACCCACCACCAACTTTTAATAAACTCACTCCAACTCCCTGCAGTAATCAAGCACCCAGCACCACCTGCTCACTCCTAGCCCCTCCCACCTAGAGTGTGCTGGCCACTGAGCCATGGCTGACAGTTTCTGCTCTGGCAATGTAATAAATAGGCTAACACCTCTAGTAGGATGAAGGAATTCCAGTCAACCCTATTAACAAATGACGTGTTAATGGTATTGCACAGTCACACTTTAATAGGCAAGAAGAGCTGAGCTGGTATTTTCAAGAAAACCATTATTAAAAGAAAATAATTGCTTTGGTATGCATTTCTGTAATTAGATTCCATTCAGTTTTGGGCACCAAAACTCAGGAAAGGTATTTTGGCCTTGGAAATCAGGAAGCACTTTTTCACACAGCGTGCAGTGGAAGTCTGCAATTCTCTCCCGCAAAAGGCTGTGGATGCTGGGTCAATTGAAATTCTCAAGACTGATATCAATAGATTTTGTTATGTAAGGGTATCAAGGAATGTGGAGCAAAGGTGTGTAATTGGAGTTGAGGTGCAAATCAGTCCTGATCTAATTGAGGGGTTGAATGTTCTACTCCTGTTCCAGTGTTCCTATGTCTACTTCAACTGCTTGTTAACTTTGGCAGTGTGGCTTGGCGTCTAGGAAAACACTTTCCACTTTTGCAATTGAATTTTGGTTCAGGATCTGAGACAGAATAATAACTGCAGCAAGATTTCATTTCAAGCACTGCCCCTTTTACAACCAATAGATCTCTCCTGTAAAAGTGCTTCCATTACTTCATATGGGAGCACACATCCTCTGGTCACTTTATGCAGCTGTACTGTAAATGTATTTGTTAAGATTTTCTTGTTATTTGTAACAAAATTATAAACACATTTGAAAGGAGTGTGCTCCTGGTCTTGCTCCAAATAGCACGTGGAGGAAATCTTCATGAATGCATTTATGATGCCACTGGGGGTTATTTTCTGACTTTATATCACAGCCAGGAATCGCTCTTCTTGACTATGAATATTGGAAATTTGAAAGCGCTGCCCCCAATTTTACAGTACATGCTAGAGGCATGTAATACTCCTTGCTGCCGTGCAAAGTTAGAAAATTACCCTGTGACAGATGCAGTTTTGTTTCTCAGTACTGTGACTGTGAATATTGAGGCCTGGGGCTCTAATTTCAAGGAGGCTTTTGGGCTCGAGAGGCTAGAGGATCAGCGTGTAAGAACCTTGCTGGCAGCACAGATGAGGCAATTGCCTCTAAAGGCGATGCTGATCTGTGCAACCGAGTATCCCCCAAAGATGACTGATTCAGGTCAATTAAGCTTTTATGATTAAATGGTAATAGCAGTGAATAATGCAATAAATTAAATGACTTATCACACTGTTTTTTTGACACACTGAACTGCCACTGCAGCCTCCTTCTACAATGCGCAGACAGGTCCCTGGTCCCAACCCCAAACAGCCTATCTCTTGTTCTGTATATTTCCACTGGCAGGACATCCAGATCAGGCTTCCTGAAGTTGGCCATTCTAATCTTAGATCTGGCTGTCATCAGTGCTTTCCAAATTTCTTGCTTCCTGCAGTGTTTCGCCTTCTCCTTTAACCAGTTTTATATCCTGCTGCTGCACATTTCGCCACCTCTATTTACTGCCCTCCTTTTCCCTGTTGTGGGTGCGCAGTGGACTAGCAGCATGGAGATGAAGCCCAGGAGTCAGAATACCTCAGGCCTCAAATTTAGGCCAGTGAGCAAGTTTTGCACTCGCTGCCCACCCAAAACCCTCTGAGGATTAAAATTGACTCTAGTTTTCCAGATTTTCAACATTTTCCAGATCTCTTGTAAAGGAATAGCCATATTTCAGAAAGATACACCATCCTATGAATGGAATGTTTGACTTTATTTATACATGAAAACTGGGTTTAAAAATCAAAAAGCCTCAAAGACACAGGCTGTAAACAGAATACAGGCTTCTGAGATAAGATGGTTTGTTAACACAAAAGTTCTAAACACCATACAAGCTTTTGAAATGGGAATTGGTTGATTGATATTAAAACAATAGCCCTGCAGAAACAGCAGGTTTGAGGTTCCTCTATGTCTGAACATTGGAAGAAACACAATAGCAATGCCCAAGTTAAGTGTTATAAACCAACACTTCAGGAAGCATCACATAAATTAAAAAAGACATGTGCCTTTGAAAAAATGACATTAAGTAAAAGAAAAACCTGCCGTAAAATAGTTGTATGTTAAACATAGAACAAGCAGACACGACGTCTGTGATATAACCATTGAAGTAACTAAGAAATGCATAGAACACTCGGTTGAAGTGTTTTTGATTTAAATATTGTAAAAGGTACAAACAGAAGACTTTGTAAATATTACATCAATAGATGCAACAAGCAATCACATTGTGCTTGTATTGAACTTGGAACACCATGGAGACAGGAGTCTGTAATACAACCAGTTAAAGTGATACTTAAAATTGAATGGAAGTCCTTCGTAAGAATGGCATCAAAGAGATAAATCTGGTATTACCATTTTTTATGATAAGTTTTTGAACACCTATACAGCAGACAGGATTCTGAAAGTTAACAGCTGAATTGACAGTAAGAATAGAAAAGAAGTTAACAGAAAGAATGACTAGAGATAATTAGCTTACATCAGCAGAAAACTTCAAAGAATATACCACCGCAAAAAGGCTATAAAATATGGAACTTTCAGGTAGAAAGTCAGAAGTCGCTGGAAGGGGCAAGCGATTCTCAACTTCAGAGGCAGGCTCTGTAAGTTTTTAACTCTTTGAGTCTCAGGGATCAAGAGGTACTCTTATTTGATTATGGTGGAAATTCTGGATTAAAAATAAGTAGAAAAGTAAAAATGTAACAAAGTTAAGATTTGAGATTAAGGATCTCTGAGAATAAGAAATGCAACCTATTTGTATTTTGAACTGTTAAAGTTGCGATTGACTCACCAGCTGTTAACTGCATGTCAGTTCTTTAATAAATCTATATATTTTTAGAATTGTCTCACAGAGTATTTCTGTATCAAACTCGCGAACTCAATCTCTGTACATTCTATGGTGAGGAGTTACAGAATTCTGGGGGAGTACTCCAGACACTCATAATGTCCGGAAGGTTACAGTCTAGTTAAACTTATTAAAGTGCTATCTGGAGGACGGTAACATCTTCAAGTCATTCCTTTCCTTTAGGAAGAGATAGCCTGGACCTTTAGACCCAATTAAGCATCTTATAGAATTCGGCTATCTCTAACTTTAGTTGAAGGTGAACGTCTGGGGAATATGGCTGATCTGGGGTAGCCCAAAAAGGGCTAGGACTAGTAATTATCCCTTCACTCTGGCATGTCAGAGGCACTGCAGCCTATATTTACACAGCTTGCAGGCCTTTTCATAATCTGACCCCATAATTTAGGATAGGCTCAGGACCAGGGTATCATGATGGGTAAAACTTTCACTACTTGCCTCACTTTGGATAATTTAATGGTGCCTTTGGAATTTTGGGCACATGATCTTTAGAGATGCTAAATAAGAGAGCACTTGCCCTTTTAATATATTTCTTTCTTTCTGTCTTTGCTGTTTCTTGTTTCTAACATGATGACAATACGACTGGAATGTTTGCGCCACATTATATAACACATTGACTTTTTATATATTGAGCTGGTTATCAACATAAGGGCCTATTGAATATTTCCTGTTGTAGATTGGCTCATTTTACAATAAATAATATTTCATTCATTCAAAATGAGTGGCATGTTATAGCTATCCTGCAGTTGGATTGAGAATAAGTAAATACACAAATTTACTGTTCAACTATATTTTGTACAAGAAACAAAACTAAGCCATTTTCTTCAAAAGCTGTGGCAAAAAGTGGCCTGTAATTTCCTGGAAAGTTCTGACATAGCTATGGTGTAAAAGCAGAGTTCTGCCATTGTTTTCTAAGGAAATTCATGTATAACTGATTTACATGGTGTTATGCCGAAACATCGCTATGCATGACTTTCATCATTTGAATTGCTTCCGAGTTACTTTTGCCAAAACCCTAATTGACTCACTAATATAGCTCCATCCCCTCATGTTAAAGACCAGCTTACACAAGTTTCCTGCATTTATGCCAGTACGGGCTCAAATTCACACTCAAAATTGTAGGTGGAGTAGGACCTGAAGTCACTATTTCTTCTGTTTTTGCAGTGATTTCTTTCAGCAATGTCTTTTATTTCTCCTTACTGAGACCTTTACTGCTTTTTCTATGACAGTATAAATGGCACACATGCTGATGTAATAAATGGCAGGTCAAGTAGAGATCAGAGGACCAATCGGACAGTGTTGTGATATGCAACATTCTCGCTGCCAGGCGTATGGGTTTGGAGGTGGGCTGGCATTAAACGATGCAGAAATTGCTAGCGTATCGGGAACCCACCATCATCCCACCGTCACGCACAATTAACTCGTGCGTGTGTCCTAGCTGGATGCATGTCTGGCTGGCTGGATAATGCATGGCTGACTGCATGGCTGGCTGGCTGAATGCATGGCTGGCTGGCTGAATGCATGGCTAGCTGCCTCGCTGAATATTTGGCTGAATGGCTGAATGGCAGAGGCGGGCGACCGAATAGAAGTAATTAAGTGCTTGTTGTGAGACCCTTAACAGGGATTTTAAACAGAGCTTTTGATTTTTACTGGATGACCACGGGAATCATGCAGCTCAGGAAGCTCGTCTGTCATAAGAACATAAGAACATAAGAACATCAGAAATAGGAGCAGGAGTAGGCCAATCGGCCCCTCGATCCTGCTCCGCCATTCAATAAGATCATGGCTGATCTGATCCTAACCGCCAATCTACTATCACAGAACCATCTCCTGAATCTAACAGAATTAGACACACAAAATAGGAGCAGGATCAGGCTACACGGCCCCAGGGCCCGCTCCGCTACCCACAGGGCCATGTCTGATCCGAACCTAGATTCATTTCCAAATTCCTGCCTGCTCCCCGTAACCCTTAATTCCCTTTACTTCTAGGAAACTGTCTATTTCTGTTTTAAATTTATGTAATGATGTAGCTTCTACAGCTTTTTGGGGCAGCATATTCCATGGACCTTCCACCCTCTGAGTGAAGTAGTTCCTCCTCATCTCAGTTTTGAAAGAGCAGCCCCTTATTCTAAGACTATGCCCCCTAGTTTTAGTTTCACCCATCATCGGGAACATCCTCCCCGCATCCACCCGATCCAACCCCTTCACAATCTTATATGTTTCAATAAGATCGCCTCTCATTCTTCTGAACCCCAATGAGTAGAGTCCCAATCTACTCAACCTCTCCTCATATGTCCATCCCCTCATCCCTGGGATTAACCGAGTGAACCTTCTTTGTACTGACTCGAGAGCAAGTATGTCTTTTCTTAAGTATGGACACCAAAATTGTATGCAGTATTCCAGGTGTGGTCTCACCAATACCTTGTACAACTGAAGCAATACCTCCCTATTTTTATATTCTATCCCCCTAGCAATGAATTCAACATTCCATTGGCCTTCTTAATCACTTGCTGCACCTGCATACTAACCTTTTGAGTTTTGTGCACCAGGACCCCCAGATCCCTTTGTACTTCAGTACTTTACAGTTTCTTGCCATTAAGATAATAATTTGCTGTATGATTTTTCCTGCCAAAGTGCATAACCTCATACTTTCCAGTATTGCATTCCATCTGCCAAATCTCTGCCCACTTACTTAGCCTGTCTACGTCCCCTTGCAGGTTTTTTATGTCCTCCTCACTCACTACTTTCCCTCCCATCTTAGTATCATCTGCAAACTTTGATATGTTACACTCGGTCCCCTCCTCCAAATCGTTAATATAGATTGTAAAGAGTTGGGGGCCCAGCACTGACCCCTGCGGAACACCACTAGTTACTGATTGCCAGTCTGAGAATGAACCATTTATCCCAACCCTCTGCCTTCTGTTAGATAGCCAATCCTCTATCCATGCCAGAATATTACCCCCAATCCCGTGATTTTTTATCTTAAGCAATAATCTTTTGTGTGGCACCTTGTCAAATGCCTTTTGGAAGTCTAAATACACTACGTCCACTGGTTCCCCTTTGTCCACCCTATATGTTACTTCCTCAAAGAACTCCAGCAAATTTGTCAAACATGACTTCCCCTTTATAAAACCATGCTGACTTTGTCCTATTAAATTATGATTATCCAAATGTCCTGTTACTGTCTCCTTAATAAAGGACTCCAAAATTTTACCTACCACAGATGTTAGGCTAACTGGTCTATAGTTTCCAGCCTTCTGTCTACTGCCCTTTTTAAATAAGGGTGTTACATTAGCAGTTTTCCAGTCTGCCGGCACCTTTGCTGAGTCCAGGGAGTTTTGGAAAATTATTACTAATGCATCCACAATCCCTACCGCCACTTCCCTCAAGACCTTAGGATGTAAGCCATCAGGTCCAGGTGATTTATCCGCCTTGAGTGCCATTATTTTACCGAGTACCACTTCCTTAGTGATTTTAATCGTGTTTAGCTCCTCCCCCCCTATAGCCCCCTGTTTGTCCAGTGTTGGGATATTCTTAGTGTCCTCTACTGTAAAGACTGATACAAAATATTCATTCAGTGTTTTTGCCATTTCCATATTTCCCACCATTAATTTCCCGGTCTCATCCTCTAAGGGACCAACATTTACTTTAGCCACCCTTTTTCTTTTTATATAACTATAAAAACTCTTACTATCTGTTTTAATATTTTTTGCTAATTTACTTTCATAATCTATCTTCCCTTTCTTAATCAATCTTTTTGTTATTTTTTGCTGTCTTTTAAAGTTTTCCCAATCCTCTATCCTCCCACTAGATTTGGCTACCTTATATGCCCTTGTTTTTAGTCGAATACTATCCTTAATTTCTTTACTTAGCCACGGATAGCTGTCTTTTCTTTTACACCCTTTTCTTCTCAGTGGAATATATATTTTTTGGAAGTTGTAAAATGACTCCTTAAATGTACACCACTGATCATGTATTGTCTTACCCTTTAATCTGTTTTCCAATCCACTCAACTCAATTCCGCTCTCATACCTTCATAGTCTCCTTTATTCAAGCTGAGCACGCTTGTTTGAGATCCAACCTTCTCACCCTCTAATTGAATATGTCAATGTGAGGTGGAAGCTCAGTGGCCATTGTGCGAGGTTATTAATGGAGAGCATGGAAATCCCAATAAATACACCTATATGACAGCTGCTTACTTGGGTACTCAATTCTGTGCACAGATTTAGGTCTCTAGAGATTGCAAGAATTTTCTGCAACCTTGGAAGGCACTCTCGCCACATTGCTAGTAACTATCACAACATTGACAGCTTGGCCCTCTGATCTCTACTTGACCTGCCATTTATTACATCAGCATGGGTGCTGTTTATACTGTCGCACCTTGGTATTCAAAATCAGACCAAGATAACCCCCACCACCACCAGCAGCAGGCATACCAGCAGCAGCAGCTTCAGCAGCATCAACACCAACAACCTTCTCCTCAATGATCTGATGCTCCACAGGACAGAAGGCATCAGCACAGGGCTGCATCATGCCGGAGGTGATACCTCCAACATAGGGTATACAGGCAGAGGATGAGCTTCCTCAACATGATGAAGCAACAGTCCCGAAGGAAGCTTAGGTTATCACGCCAGGTCATTGCAGACATTTGCAGCTTACTGGAGCAACACTTCCAGCCCAGAGGACCTGGTGGACAAGCCTCAAAGTCACCACCACCCCCAACTTCTTTGCCTTAGGCTCCATCCAGGGATCTGCAGCAGACATTTGTGGCATCTCACAGTTAGTTGCCCACAGATGCATCACATAGGTCACCAATGCCATATTTAACAGATCAGCCAATTATGTCAACTGATGAAGCCAGTGTTGCTGAGCAGGTGCTCGGCTTTGCGGCTATGCTTGGCTTCCCACAGGTGCAGGGAATCATCGACTGCACACATGTGGCCATCAGGGCACTCCAATATCACCCAGGAGTGTTTGTGAACCGTAAAGGCTACCACTCCCTCAATGTGCAGCTGGTCTGCCACCATAGGAAGATCATCCTGCATGTGTGTGCCAAATTCCCTGGCAGCTCTCATGATTCTTTCCTGCTGTGCCAGTCCACCGTCTCTCAGCTCTTCGCACCGCCAAGCACACTTAGCGGCTGGCTGCTTGGAGACAAGGGCTATCCACTGAAGACGTGACTCATGACATCCTTGAGGAGGCCAAGCAATGAGGCTGAGGAACGTTATAATGAAAGCCCCATGTCCACCAGATGTGTCATAGAGCAAACAATAGGCTCGCTCAAGATGCGCTTCAGATGACTTGACAGATCTGGAGGAGCCCTTTAGTACGCACCAGCTAGGGTCTCCAGAATCGTTGTCGTATGATATGCACTGCACAACAGAGTGCAACAACGAGGATTAGCGCTGCATGAGGAACAAGGCGCACATCCCAGAGCCTCTTCAGAGAAGCAGGAGGAGGAGGAGGAATATCAGCTGGAAGATGAGAAGGAGGAGGAGCAGGAGGAACCTGAGATCCAGATGGTACCAGCAGCAAAGCACATTGCTGCCTGGGTGGCCAGGGATCGCCTCATCATAGCCAGAATTACTTAACTTCCTGCAATGCACCCATATGGCTGCCAAATTCTATGCCAAGTTCCCCCCACCAACAACACCATAAAGCATGCATTCAATGACCAAGCCATTCCTTTCACACTGGCCCCCATTGCTGGAGGTTACGTAATGTCTCAGCATTCACTCCAACTCACAAAGCCACTTCCAAGGCAGCAGACAAATATGGGCGTGACCAGAATGTGGTGAAAATGTATACTTTTATGTGTGATAACAGTAACGGTACCTCAACAATAACACATTTTTATACACCCATGTGCATACCCATGTGCAATTAGGATTGTGGCTTTTTTCTTTTACGCGCGCTTCTACGAGGTTCAACCCCTGTGACTTCAGCAGAGTAGAGGCAGGCTGCTCACTTCCCTGCTGCGACTGTATAGACATCTCTGGCGGACGTCCTCTGAGTTTTGGAGCCTGTGATGGCCCTGCCAATGTCTGCTCCTCTTGCAACTGTGCAGGGGCAGTCTAGGCCATCAGGATCCGAGGAATCATCTGGGGCTCTGACTTAGGGGGAGGAAATGGGGGGAGAAGTGGGAGCGCTTTGAGAGGAGCACCCACTTCCATGTCCCCTCTCATCATCATCCCTCTCACGGGGCACCCACACTTCCCTGCTAGCAAGGAGCTGGAGAGCAACTGGCTGCACAACAGTGCGGCCATAAGGACACAAGTCAACTTTTAGGTCCCCCCTAGAGCAGAGGTCTTTGAGCCCCTGCCACCTGCTCTCCATAGCTAGCTAGTGGCGCATTAGCTGCTCCATGCAAGTGGCCATCCTTTCCATGGAAGAGCATTTTGTCGCAATTGCCTGCGACATAATGGTGCTCATGTTGGAGATGGACTCCTCCATTTTCTGCAGATTTGCAGATTTCACAGCTGTAAAACCTGCCAGAGCCTCCTGCGTTTCTTGCTGCCCCTCCAGGATCGCCCTCTTTCTCGATGGCCCCCGAGGCTCAGCATCTGCATGCAGCTGAGCAGAGCTTGAAGCTGTCCCTGTCAACACCATCCGCTCTTGTTCACTTGTGAAGTGTTAGACACCAGGTGACAACACTACTCTATCTCACATAGGACCCACCGAGGTGTGCATATCTGCACTGGTGCTGGGTGTACTTGGGTCTGATGACGGTTCACCCTTAGAGGCTGGAGCTTCCTCTGAGGAGTTATTTCACTCCTCCGGCTGGACAGTGTGGGAGGCTTTTGATGGATCTGTGGGAGAGTAAAGAGATGATTCAGACATGTTATATTGAAAATGGGTAACAATACCATTATGCACATGATGAGCATTCACTGGCTGCTGACAACAGTCACCATATGAGTGACTGCAGCATGCCATGAGGCTGTACATAAGAACATAAGAAAGAGGAGCAGGAGTAGGCCATTCGGCCCCTCGAGCCTGCTCCGCCATTCAATAAGATCATGGCTGATCTGATCTTGGCCTCAACTCCACTTTCCTGCCCGCTCCCCATAACCCTTGATTCCCCTGTTTTTCAAAAATGTGTCTATCTCCGCCTTGAATATATTCAATGACTCCGCCGCCACAGCTCTCTGGGGTAGAGAATTCCAAAGATTCACAACCCTCTCAGAGAAGAAATTCCTCCTCATCTCCATTTTAAATGGGTGGCCCCTTATTCTGAAACTATGCCCCTTAGTTCTAGATTCCTCCATGAGGGGAATCATCCTCCCTGCATCTACCCTGTCAAGCCCCCTTAGAATCTTATATGTTTCAATAAGATCATCTCTCATTCTTCTAAACTCCAATGAGTACAGGCCCAAAATGCTTAACCTTTCCTCATAAGACAACCCCTTCAACTCAGGAATCAACCTAGTGAACCTTCTCTGAACTGCCTGCAATGCAAGTATATCCTTCCTTAAATAAGGAGACCAAAACTGTATGCAATACTCCAGGTGTGGTCTCACCAATGCCCTGTACAGTTGTAGCAAGACTTCCTTACTTTTATACTCCATCCCCCTTGCAATAAAGGCCAATATTCTATTTGCCTTCCTAATTACTTGCAGTACCTGCATGCTAACGTTTTGTGTTTCATGTACGAGGACACCCAGGTCACTCTGTACCGCAGCATTCTGTAGTCTCTCTCCATTTAAATAATATTTTGCTTTTTTATTCTTCCTACCAAAGTGGATAACCTCACATTTTCCCACATTATACTCCATCTGCCGAATTTTTGCCCACTCACTTAACCTATCTATATCCCTTTGTAGACTCTTTTTATACTCCTCACAACTTGCTTTCCCACCTATCTTTGTATTGTCAGCAAATTTGGCAACAGTACACTCGGTCCCTTCATCCAAGTCATTAATATTGATTGTAAATAGTTGAGGCCCCAGCACTGATCCCTGAGGCACCCCAATAGCTACAGTTTGCCAACCTGAAAGTGACCCATTTATACCGACTCTCTATTTTCTGTTAATTAGCCAATCCTCTAGCCAGTCTAATATATTACCCCTAACACTGTGAACTCTTATCTTGTGCAGCAACCTTTTATGCGGCACCTTATCGAATGCCTTCTGGAAATCCAAATGCACGACATCTACTGGTTCTCCTTTATCCACCCTGCTCATTATATCCTCAAAGAACTCTAGTAAATTTGTATGAGATGTAATTCTGTCACTGAGTTGCTGAAAGATTGCCCTCTCTCCATCTCCCATCGTAAGCAGCTCTGCAACTCTGGACACCTCCAGGGCCATCTCCTCTGCTGCAGTCAAAGTACTGAAGGCTGGAGGGCCAACTCCCGTTCTCTTCCTCTCCCTGTTATGTGCTCTCTTCTCCTGCAAGGAAGGAAAGAAGAGAAGTTTGAGTGAGAGTGTTGGCATGAGTGTAAGGAATGGATGGGTTACACCTGTAGAGGGTGTCTATGAGGGAGTGTGGTGCTAATGCCAAATGGCCTGGTTCTGTGGTGTTAATTAGTATGATTACATTAGGATGAGGGTGAGTGTGAGAGGTGGTTAGTCAGATGGGGAATGTGAGTATGTAGATAGAGAGGGATGGGCGGATGTGCATGGTATGCTGGTATGAATAATGATGTGCAGGAGTAGGCTTGGGAAGGCAGAGTGATGGGGATATGGTGACAGGCACAGCAGGATGAAAGTAAGTGTGGCTTTGCACTCACCTTTCCTGATCTCATGAGATCATTGAATCTCTTTCTGCACTGTACCAAGTCCTGAGGACATCCCTGCTGCTGACCTCCTCAGCAATTTCAAGTCATGCCCCTTTGGTCTCTTGGGGATGTCTCATCCGCCCATCAGCAGGGAAGAGGACCTCCCTGCCTGCTGTGACGTCCTCCATAAGAATATGTAGTGAGTCAGAAAAAAGTGGGGTACAGCTCTCATTCTTCTCTGTCTTTGTGAAGTAATATTTAAAACTCTCAGCAAGAACTCACTCTTCTACAATACTCCCGCCACACTCCTACATGAACCTTCAAATGTGATGTGGCTTTAAATATCCCCATTGGAAATGAGTCATCAATGATGTCATCAGACCCGCACCATTTAATAGGGCTGCCAAACACGCATGACTAGTTTAATAGGGCCATTAACTGAAAGACGCAGTGGAGAACGCGCTGTTCATATCTTCGGGTACCCGACCCACTACACGGCCTGCACCCATGTAACCCAACTCCCCAGTAAAAATTCCAACCTATATCTTTGAATGCTTTTTATGGCATCAGAATCTGTTATGGTAAAAAGAGAAAAGCTTCCACAGTTGCATTTTCTTAAACATAGCTGAGGTAGAGTTTCCACTTTGGGCGTAATTGGCAATCTGGGCACAAATCGTGCTGGAAATTGTGCTAGTTTGCCGAAGTGAAGCAATGTTTCAAGTTTCCACTCAAACTTATTTGCATAATCACAAACGTAAAATCTTCCATAAACCAGAGCAGTGTTTTGGAAGGTAATTGTTTATTTTTTCCCCTTGCATTAAAAATATTTCTTGATATATTTAAGAGTGGTAACCTGGTCCAGTTTTATTAATACAGTTGGAATTAGGTTTATCACAAAATATAAGCATTTTTAATAAGAGTGTCGAGTCTACCACCTGTAAGTAACCCAATTTTAAATAACTGAAAATGACTTTAAAACACTACACAGAACCATTTACTAGTGTACAATAGAAAGTTTCTTAGTAAATTAAATATTGTTTAATATTTAACCTTTTTATAGATGCCTACTCATGCTATTACACCTAAAACAAGCTAAATGTAATGACTCCTCAAAGGCAAGTATATGGGCACAATCAGCGGAAACTCGTCATCATGATTCATTCAATCTGGGGGGGTGGCCAGTTTTGTGGGGGGGTGGGTGGGTTCCAGCACAATGTTTTTTTTAAACTAGCGCAAAGTGTCGCAGAAACACAATTTGCACTGAATGTAACTTGCGCTTGAAATTGCTCTAACCTTTATGCTGGTTTGGTGAATTTTGGGTGAACCGAGCAGAAACTCTACCCCGCTGTGCTTAATGAGCATAAATGATGGTTTAATGGCTTCGAACTTTAATTTTCGTAACACAGAGGGACTTAAAGAAGGAAGATGATGAAGGGATAATTACAGTCCTAGCCCTTTCGGACTACCCCAGATCAGGCGTACTCCCGAGACGTTCACCCTCAACCAAAGTTAGAGATAGCCGAACTCCATAAGATGCTTAAATGGGTCTAAAGGTCCAGGCTATCTCTCCCTAAAGGAAAGGAATGACTTGAAAATATTACCATCCTCTGGATAGCATTTTTAATAAGTTTAACTAGACTTTAACCTTCCGGATATTATGAGGGTCCGGAATACCCCCCAGAACTCTGCAACTCTTCACCAGAGAATATACAGAGATTTGAGTTTGCGAGGTTGATACAGAACTTACTCTGTGAGACAATTCTAAAAATATATAAATTAATTAAAGAACTGACATGTAGTTAACAGCTGGTGTATTCATCACAACATTACAGTTCAAAAACAATTAGCTTTCATTTCTTATTTCTGAGAGGTCCTTATTCTCAAATCTTAACTTCGTTACATTTCTACTTTTCTTACTTATTTCTAAATCCAGAACATCCACCAAAATCAATTACTTTGACTCCCCGAGACTCATAGTTAAAGACTTACAGAGATGCCTCTGAAGAGTTTAGAAACGCTTTGCCCGTTCAGCGAGTTCTGCCTTTCTGTTGAAAAGGTCTATTTTTATATTCTTTTGGCAGTGGTTTCTTCTTTGATGTTCTCTGCTGATGTCAGCTAATTGTCTTTATTGATACCTCTGTTTGAATGCTTCCTATCTTACTAGCAATTCAACTATTGCATGCATAATTATTTCTCTACCTTTAGGTGTATCAAAAACCATCATAAAAACAATGACAGCAATGGTTTCTGTTTGATGCCATTCTTATCGAAGATTCTTAATTCAATTATTAATATTGGCTTTACTGGTTTTTAGCAGACATTGTGGGCAGGCTTTTCATTGAGGAGTCAGTTAGGAGGCGGGACTACAACTTTCGGGGTTGTAGTCCCGCCTCCATCATGTTCTAGCCATCCACACAATTTTGACTTGATTGACCTTGTTGAGACCGCCCAGCGGGCTCAGCAGGCCAATTAAGGGCCACCCGGCAACAGGTGACGTCACAGATTGATATTTCATTTGTCAAGACCTTTTGACAGATGAAATATCAGCGTTTGACAGCTGTTTGAAGCTGTCAAACACTGACAATCTGTACTCTAAGTTAATTCCTTCCTCTCAGGATGATTTAGAGATCTCCCCAGAACAGAAAGCTGAATGCTGCAATTTTTGACAGCTGGCGGCCATTCTGCTTTCTGTGCCAGTGAGAGGAGGGACTCATGAGACCTGAAGGAAGGAAGGTTGTAAAGGTAAGTAAGGGTATGTAAAACTTATTTAAACACTTTACACACACCAAACACACTTACCTTTGCACTCATGCACCCATCACTCACCTGAACACCGGACATCTCGACCCCTCCAAGCCCTTCATCCCGATGGTCTGCCTCCTCTAACTTGGCATGGTTTGGAGCCGTCGGGAATCCCACACTTCAACATTAAAAATAGGGATTAGGCTAAAAACTGCCTGTTAACTACCTGTTAACAGGCAGTTAATTGGCACTAATCACCTTCCCGCCTCGGGGAGGCGGGTCCCAGTGCGGGTCAGGTACCCGCCTCCTTTGAAACTGGCATGGAGGCAGGTTGGGTGCAGGATGGGTTTGTGCCCCCCGATTTTGGGATTTTAACTCCCCACATGCCTGCAATCCCACCTCCACAGCCCAATGAAAATCCTGCCCTGTGACTCCGTACTGCTCCAAGTTCAAAACAAACACAATGTAATAATTGCTTGGTGTCATCTATTGAAGTCATATTTTCAAAGCCTTCTTGTTGATATTATATTTACAATATGTAAATCAGAACCACTTTAACTGTGTGTTTACTTGTTTTCTAGCTATCTCAATTGGTTGCATATTTAATCTTATGGTTCCTGTCTTCCAAGTTTAACATAAAAACTATTTGACCAGCAGATGTTTCTTTACTTGATGTCATCTGTTGAAAGGCACTTGCCTCTTTTAATGTTTGTGTTTCTGTTTCACGTGTTAGCTCTTAACACTTTAAACTGGGCATTTCTCATTGTGTTACCTCCAAACTCTAGACCTTTCGGAAGCACCAAAAGGTTTGCTTCAATCTTTCATTGTTTTAGGATAAATAACTAAATCCCATTTCAAAGCTTGTTTACAACTTTGTTATCAACTGATCTTTATCTCAGAAACCTATTCTCTGTTTACAGCCTATGTCTCTGAGGTTTTACAGCTTGTGTCTCTGAGGCTTTAGATTTTTAAACCCAGTTTATCATGTATTAATATTGGGCCACAAATTCGGGTCCCCATGGGTGAGTACGCGCTGGTATTCACGCGTAGGGCCAACAAAAGTGCCGGTTTCGTGCATGCACTGCGCATGCGCGGGAAACCGGAACTTCCGTTCCCTTAAAGGAAGGGGTTCACAGGTCGAACACGTACGCCAGAGAGGCAGCACGTACGCCTGGAACTTTCATTTTTTTTACAGGTTTCTCCAGGAGGGTAAGTCTCCAGCAGCTATGCTTTTAAAAAGCAGTCGCAAGGCTTGCTTTTAACAAGGTAAGTGGTGAATTAAGTAAAATTAACACATTTTTTCCACAGGTTTATTATTTTTAAATACTTTAAAGAAAGGTAAGTTTATTTTTAGCCCCATTAAAAACGGTAATTAATTTTTTCAAAAATTTAAATTATTGTTTAAAATGGTTATTTATGTAATTTATAGTTATTTTAAAAATGTGATTTAAAAAAAAAAATATTTGAAGTTTTTGTTATGTTTTGGGGCCGAATTCTATTCATAGATTTGACAGGTCTTCCAGTCAAATCTATGAATAGAGATTCCCTGCTATGATTGGCTCTCCATGGCCCACGTGATCCCAGGGGACGCTTCGAACTAACTGCGCCCATGGGATACGCAAGCACTGCGCGCCGGCAGCTGGAGGAGGCCCAGGATCAGAATCCCACGCGGGACCACAGCACAACGGCCGGCGCGCAAGGTAAGTGCAGGTCGGGGGCTTGCACCCGCGGGAAGCCCCCGACCCGAATTTCTGGCCCATTGAATATTAGAAATCTGTTCATGATATTGTGTATTTCTCTGAATCATGGCTATTCCTTCACAATGGCATATGTTCCGCGCATTCCTTCGGCCCCGATTGTTTACACTGAATTCTGTTTGCTTTATGCAGATTTATATGTTCTGGGTATGCTAATGTGTTTCCTCAGGAAATTTCAGTGTAGGTTACCATCGGCAAGATCGGTGAAAAAATAGGAGTAAATTTTGGTGTCACTTCAGCATTAGTGCGATCCAGGAGCTTCCCGGCCATACCCACGATTCATCATGTACCTTTAATATTTGCATGCTGGACGACTGATGGTTCACATATGTTATATTTATATACATATATATATGTATCATCCCAGTGCTAATAAGTCCATGTGATACATTCATCAATCTCAAATTGTCCTGTACATACTGAGCTCCCAGGCAAAAACTGGGGTTTACCTAACGTAGATACTCTCCAGTCCAAATCTTTTACAGCTTGATCCTTGGATATATTCTCAGACTACAATTTATTTCATGTGGGTGTAACACATCACCACAATCTCCATTTGGTCTCCGGGTCCACTAATAACTAGAATCATAGCATTTAAGTTTTTAATGTTTATACAAACTTCCACTACCAGCTCTCAAACCCTCACCTTCACCGTAATCCATGCATGTCTTACCATTCAAATTAACATTGCACAAAATAATATAAGTAATTGTAAAGATAGGCACTTTATTATGACAATGAGCCAGAAATTAGGATCGGGTGCTTGCCGCGCGTGCAAGCCCCCGATCTGCACTCACCCTGTGCGCTGACATCTGAAGCCCGGGCCTGCTTGCATTTCCTGTCACTGGCCCGGTTCAGATGTCGTCGCGATATGCTTACCTGATCCAGCGGCGTAGTTAGTGCGATGTGCCGGCTGGGATCAGGTGAGCACTCTGCAGCCAATCAGGGGAGGGGAAACTCATTCATGAGTTTGATAGTAAAGACTGTCAAACTCATGAAAAGTACGGGCGCCCAAAAGACTAATTTAACTTTAATTAAAATTTTAAAAAACATCCCAATAATTAAATAAACTATAAATAACTTTAAAAAACTATTTAAAACAATTAATAACATTTTTGAAATTTTTTTTTTTTTACGAATTCGGGTCTAAAAATAAACTTACCTTACTGTAAAGTCCTTAAAAACAATGAAGCTGTGGAAAAAATGTAATAATTTTAAATAATAGACCACTTACCTTCAAGAATCCACTCCTTACGCCTCCTTTTTTCATTTCCAAAATGTGCAGGCCCTTGCACACGCGCAAACCTGTCAAAATGAAGGAAGTTCAACGCGTGCGCGCAGAGTCCTGCGCACACGCATTGGACCTCTTAACCCCTTAGTTTGGTGGAGAGGAAATGCCGGTTTCCCGCGCATGCGCTGTGCATGCTGGAACCTGGCAATTCCTCCGGCCACACGCGTGAGTACACCATCCGTACTCACGCGTTGGGAACGGAATTACTGGCCCATAGGTGCAAATTCAATATTCTTTATTTTTAAAGAAAAATAGAGGCCAAAAATGCCCAAAGCCCAAAGTAGATATAGTAAAACTTGTGTACTACTAGACAACCTATTGCATGCTGCACAATATTTCTAATAAATGCTTTAATTCTCTGAGAGCAATTTTATTTTTTTATCGAATAGAAAATGTCCGTCTACAACTACATTGTACGATTGAATACTCAAAATTACATGAAAAAGGATAAACAGATCAAGACAAAAATTTATTGACCAGCCATATGCTAACGGTAGCACAGTGGTTCTGCTACTGGGCTAGTAATCTAAAGGACTGTACTAATAATCTGGAAGTTATGAGTTCAAATCCCACCAGGGCAGCTGGGGAATTTAAATTCAATTAAATAAATCTGGAATTAAAAAGCTAGTATCAGTAATGGTGACCATGAAACTATCGGATGGTTGTAAAAACCCATCTTGTTCACTAATGTCCAGATTAGGATATCTGTTGTCCTTACCTATATGTGACTCCAGACCCACAGCAATGTTGTTGACTTGTAACTGCCCTCTGAAATGGCCTAGCAAGCCACTCAGATGTAAATAAAACCGCTACAAAAAGCAATAAAAATAAAACTGGACAGATCACTTGGCACTGACCAAACAGACACAACATAGTCATACTCACAAAAATCATACCTTTCAGCCAATGTCCCAAACTCCTCCATCACCATCCCTGGGTGTGTCACCCACCAGGGGTGGCGGCACAGTGGTCTACAGGCAGGAAGGAGTGGCCTTGGGAGTCCTCAACATTAACTCCTGACCCCATGAAGTGGCACCGCAGTACACCATGTTGAACACCACTTGGAAGAAGCATTGAGAGTAGCAAGGGCACAGAATTTACTCTGGGTCGGGGACTTCAATGTCCATCATCAAGAGTGGCTCGGTAGTACCATGACTGCCTGAGTCCTGAAGGACATAGTTGCCAGCCTGGGCCTGCAACAGGTGGTGAGAGAACCAACATGAGGGAAAAACCTATTTGACCTTGTCCTCACCAATCTACCTGTCACAGATGCATCTGTCCATGACAGCATTGGTAGCAGTGACCACCACACAGTCATTGAGGAGACGAGTTCCTGTCTTCATACTGAGGACACAGTCCATCATTTTGTGTGGCACTACCACCATGCTAAATGGGATAGATTCAGAACAGATCTAGCAGCTCAAAACTGGGTATCCATGAGGTGCTGAAGGGATATCAGCAGCAGTAGAATTGTATTCCACTACCATCTGTAACCTCATGGCCCGGCATATACGTCACTCTACCATTACCATCAAGCCAGGGGACCAGCCCTGGTTCAATAAGGAGTGCAGAAGAGCATGGCAGGAGCAGCAGAAGGTGTACCTAAAAATACAGTGCCAACTTGGGGAAGCTGCAACACAGGATTACATGAATGCTAAAAAGTGGAAGCAGCATGCTATAGACAGGGCTAAGCGATCATATCAAAGCTCTGCAGTCCTGCAACATCCAGTCGTGAATGGTGGTGGATCATTAGACAACTAATGGGAGGAGGAGGCTCTACGAACATCCCCATCCTCAATGATGGTGGGGCCCAGCATGTGAGTGCAAAAGACAAAGCTGAAGCATTTGCAACCATCTTCAGCCAGAAGTGCCGAGTGAATGATTCATATCGGCCTCCTCCTGACGTCCCCACCACCACAGAAGCCAGTCTTCAGCCAATTCGATTCACTCCACGTGATATCAAGAAATTGGTGAGTGCACTGGACACAGCAAAGGCTGTGGGCCCCGACAACATCCTGGCTGTCGTGCTGAAGGCTTGTGCTCCAGAACTAGCCGCGCCTCTAGCCAAGCCAAGCTGTTCCAGTACAGCTATAACACTGGCACCTATCTGATAATGTGGAAAACTGCCCAGGTATTTCCTGTCCACAAAAAGCAGGACAAATCCAATCCGACCAATTACCGCCCCATCAGTCTACTCTCAATCAGCAAAGTGATGGAAGGTGTCGTCGACAGTGCTATCAAGCAACGCTTACTCATCAATAACCTGCTCACTGATGCCCAGTTTGAATTCTGCCAGGATCACTCAGCTCCAGACTTCATTGCAGTCTTGGTCCAAACATGGACAAAAGAGCTGAATTCCAGGTGTGAGGTGAGAGTGACTGCCCTTGACATCAAGGCAACATTTTACTGAGTCTGGCATCAAGGAGCCCTAGATAAAACTGAAGTCAATGTGAATCGGGGGGAAATACTCTCCACTGGCTGGAGTCATACCTAGCACAAAGGAAGGTGGTTGGAGGTCAATCATCACAGCCCCAGGAGATCGCTGCAGGAATTCCTCAGGGCAGTGTCCTAGGCCCTGCCATCTTCAGCTGCTTCATCAATGACCTTCCCTCCATCATAAGGTCAGAAGTGGCGATGTTCGCTGATGACTGCACAGTATTCAGTGCCATTCACAACTCCTCTGATAATGAAGCAGTCCATCCCTGCATGCAGCAAGTCCGGGACGACATTCGAGTTTGGGCTGTTAAGTGGCAGGTAACGTTCACGCCACACAAGTGCCAGGCAATGACTATCTCCAACAAGTGAGCGTCTAACCACCAACCCTTGACATTCAACAGCATTACCATCACCGAATCCCCCACCATCAATATCCTGGGGGTCACTGTTGACCAGAAATTTAACTGGACCAGCCACATAAATAATGTGGCAGTAAGAGCAGGTCAGAGGCTGGGTATTCTGCGTCGAGTGTCTCACCTGCTGACTCCCCAAAGCATTTCCACCATCTACAAGGCACAAGTCAGGAATGTGATGGAATATTCTACACTTGCCTGGGTGAGTGCAGCTCCAACAACACTCAAGAAGCTCGACACCACCCAAGACAAAGCTGCCCGCTTGATTGGCACCCCATCCACCACCTTAAACATTCACTCCCTCCACCACCAGCGTACTGTGGCTGCAGTATTTACCATCTACAAGATGCACTGCAGCAACTCGCCAAGGCTTCTTCGGCAGCACCTCCCAAACCCGCGACCTTTACCACCTAGAAGGACAAGGGCAGCAGGCGCATGGGAACACCACCTCCTCTAAGTTCCCCTCCAAGTCACACACCATCCTGACTTAGAAGTACATCGCCGTTCCTTCATCGTCGCTGGGTCAAAATCCTAGAACTCCCTACCTAACAGCACTGTGAGAGTTCCTTCACCACATGGACTGCAGCCGTTCAAGAAGTTGGCTCACCACCACCTTCTCAAGGGCAACTAGGAATGGGCAATAAATTCTGTCCTTGCCAGCGACGCCTGCATCCCATGAACAAATAAGTAATGTCACAAAGCAAATAGGTTCATAATTGAGGGTGATTGATTCCTCAAATCAGTGGTTATATACAAAAAGAAGGATGGATTGAAACTTCATTAATCTGGTCAGGACAGTGTTTACAGAATAGGAAGTAGCTGCATGATGTCACTGATTGACTCCTGAACTTTCGTTTAAAGTAAAGTCACTGTGCCTGTATAACTTTCAAAATATGCACACAAATTAAGAAAATTGCAAATATTGTCAACAAGTAAAGAAAACAATTTAAAGATTTAAAAAATATTGCATAGCACTCTAATAAAACTGAGAAAAAGCAAGCAAAGGTGAAGAAAAGAAATTTGGATTAATTTACAGTTGGATTTAAATAACCTCCTAAATTTAGATTTTAAATCCTAATCACATTTAATACACAGGCATATTGAAGGAATTCCCTGCAGTGAATCATTGCACCACATGGAGTCATATTGAGCCATACAGACCAGAAGATTCCAAGTTTAATCCTGGATCTGTAATCTAACTGACTGATCTCATCCAGGGTAGTACCGGAATACTAATATGGGCTTCACCATCGCTGCACTTCAAAGGGATAAATCAGCCCTGATTCACACAATTAACTGCCATCAAGTGATTCATGTTCAAAAAGGTTTATTTGTGGATGTATAGAGAAGACAGTTTCAGGTTCAGTGTGATGCTCCCATGTTCAAATAGACTGTCTTTGAGATGAAAAATGGCCACTTTAGCAAGATACTGGAGGGCTGTCAGAGCCCATTGAACTATAGCACAGCATTGATGAGTGCTCCCAGGAGTGAGGTGAGTTGGAAAACAAGAAGAAGAAGAAGAAGAATAGCACAGCATTGATTACTGCTCCCAGGAGTGAGGCGAGTTGGAAAACTGGAAAAAACATTGAAAAATGGGCACTTCCACACATTGAAAAGATTCTAGGGTAGAGTTTCTGCTTTGGACGCAATTGGCGACCTGGGGGGGGAATTGCGCTCGAAATTGAGCCACTTTTCAGAAGTGATGTTTTTGATTAGGTTTCCACTCAAACTCATTAGCATATTGGCAAATGTAAAATCTGCCATGAGCCAGCGCAATCCGGTAGCGTTTTAGAATGTAATTGTAAAGGAAAAAAATTGGCATTAAAACATATTCCTTGCTATATTTCAGAGTGGTAACCTGGTGCAGATTTATTAATACAGCTGAAAATGGGTTTATCATAAAAGTTAGCATTTTTAATCAGATTGTCTAGTCCACCACCTGTGAGTAACTGAATATGTCTTTTAAAAACTATACAGAACTATTTACTAGTTTCATTGGTGTACAGGACTCAATTTCTTAATAATAAATTTTTAAATATTTAAAAGCTTTTAAGAGGTGCCTATTAGTGTCCTTGCCCCTAAAAAAACAGCTTAAATTTAAGACCCTACTTGAAGGCCTGCAAACAGGTGCAATTAGTGGAAAATCGCTATGGTGATTAATTCATTCTGGGGGTGCGGCCAGTTTTGTGGGCGGGGCCAGCTTCCAGCATGATTTTATTTTTAAACTTGTGCAAAAGATCGCGGAAACTCATTTTGCGCTGGATGTAATTTGCACTTGAAATTCCCTGATCATTTGCACTGGTTTGACTGATTTCAGGTGAATTTGGCTGAAAAAAAAGCACAACCTCGTGAGCGTTCCAGGCCCTTAAGTGTAATTGGTGCTGGAAAAATTAGATTTATGTTTAGCAATTTAACTGTGATAACAGTAGTGCAGGTGTGATTTAAGGTGCCATTGTAGCTCAGAAATAAATACAGGTGATGCGAATGACCAGATGTGATTAGTGAATCCCAAATATTTTCAGCCTAACTTGAAAAATCATAGTTGGCAGGACCAATATGCTCATTTACTGTTACAGCCATGAAGATCTGATATCAACAGGAAAGCCTTTAGCTGAAAGCCTCAAACAGTCCAACAACTAAGGATGATGCAAAATAGGAGATATTAGTAATAATATCGAATGCATCAAATACACTGCCTTACAGCACTCCTAAAAGCTTTTTCACCACTGTTGTTACTGCTCACAAGTTCTTGTTTTTATTTTTTCATTAGTGCTGACTCTTGCTATTTTTATGAACAATGCAAAACCACTTCATCTTGACAATCCCACATTTTGAACACCAGCTGCAATTGCTGTGCTTGGACCAGAACTTCCAAATGTTGATATCTTAATCACCCATAACCACATAACTATTGGAAAAAGTTAGAGATGTAACAGATTTTAAGCAAGTGCAGGGGGCAGGGAAGCCTGCTGACATGGATGGCATCGTTGTTGTTTGGCGAACCGACCTCTACCTTGCAGAACCTGAACGCTAACTCTCTGACGCCTCCTCCTCCCTCCCCCTTGACCATGACCCCACTACCGAACATCAAGCCATCGTTTCCAAGACTGCCACTGACCACATCGCGTCTGGAGATCTCCCCTCCACAGCTGACAACCTCATAGTTCCCAAATCCTGCACAACCCACTTCTACCTCCTTACCCAGATCCACAAACAAGACTACCCTGGTAGACTCATTGTTTTAGCCTGTTCTTGCCCCACAGGACTGATTTCTTCCTATCTTGACTCTATTTTTTTTCTCCTCTTATCCAGTCTCTTCCCACCTACATCCACCACTCTTCCGACACCCTCCACCACTTTAACAATTTCTTGGTTCCTGGCCCCAACCATCTCCTTTTCACTATGGACCTCCCACCAGGACGGCCTGAGGGTGCACCACTTCTTTCTTGACCAGAGGCCCAACCAGTCCCCATCCACCACCACCCTTCTCCGCCTGGCTGAACTTGATTTCGCATTGAAAAACTTCTCCTTTGACTCCACTCACTTCTTCCAATTAAATATGTTGCTATGGGATACCGTATAGTTCCTAGCTATGCCTACCTTTTCGTGAGATATATGAAACATTCTTTTTTCCAGTGCTACTCAGTACCCCTCCCTCACCTCATTATCCGGTACATTGATGACTGTATCAGTGCTGTTTCCTGCTCTCGCCCTGAACTAGGAAATTTCATTCACCTTGCTTGCAATTCCCACCCTTCCCTCACCTTCACATGGTCCATCTCCAACTATTCCCTTTCCTTCCTCGACTTCACTGTCACAATTTTTGAGGATAGGCTATCGACAAACACCCACTATAAGCCCACTGACTCCCACAGCTACCTGGACTATACTTCCTCCCACCCTGCTTCCTGTAAGGACTCAATTCCATTCTCCCAGTTTCTCTGTCTCCATCTGTTTTGCCACCTTCCATACTAGTGCTTCCGATATGTCTTCCCGTACTTCTGCTCTTGCCCATTCCCCTCCCTCCGAGAACCACAATAGGGTTCCCCTTATCCTCACATTTCATCCCACCAGCCTCCACATACAATAGATCATCCTCCGCCATTTCTGCCACCTCCAGCGTGAGCCCATCACCAAACACATCTTCCCCTCCCCTCCACTTTCAGCATTCTGAAGGGACCACTCCATCTGCGACACCCTGGTCTACACCTCAATCACCCCCAACAACCCCATCCCTTCCGACGCCACCTTCCCATGCAAGCGCAGGAGATGCAACACTTGCTCTTTTAACTCCTTCCTTCCCACTGTCCAGGGCCCCAAACATGGCTTCCGTGTGAAACAGTAATTTACTTGTACTTCTTGCAATTTAGCATAATGTATTCGCTGCTCATGATGCGGTCTCCTGTACATTAGGAACATAAGAACATAAGAAATAGGAGTAGGAGTAGACCATTTGGTACCTCAAGCATGCTCCGCCATTCAAAAAGATCATGGCTGCTCTTCTACCTCATCTCCACTTTCCTGCACTATCCCCATATCCCTTGATTCCCTTAATATTCAAAAATCTATCGATCCTTGTCTTGAATATACTCAACGACTGAGCCTCCACAGCCCTCTAGGGTAGAGAATTCCAAAGATTCACCACCCTCTGAGTGAAGAAATTTCTCCTCATCTCAGTCCTAAATTGTCGACCCCTTATTCTGAGACTGTGACCCCTGGTTCTAGACTCCCCAGCCAGGGGAAACATCCTCCCTGCATCTACCCTGTCAAGTCCTGTGAGAATTTTGTATGTTTCAATGAGATCACCTCTCATTCTTCTAAACTCTAGAGAATATAAGCCCAGGCTACTCAATCTCTCCTCATAGGACAATTGCCCCATCCCAGGAATCAGTCTGGTGAACCTTTGTTGCATTCCCTCTATGGCAAGTATATCCTTCCTTAGGTAAGGAGACCAAAACTGTACACAATACTCCAGGTGTGGTCTCACTGGGGCCCTATATAACTGCAGTATGATATCTTTACTCAAATCCTCTTGTAATAAAGGCCAACATACCATTTGCTTTCCTAATTGCTTGCTGTAACTGCATGTTAACATTCAGTGATTCGTGTAGAAAGACACCCAGGTCCCTCTGAACACCAACATTTCTCAATCTTGGGAAGACCATACACAGATTGGGTGACCGCTTTGCTGAACACCTCCGTTCAGTCTGTAAGTGTGTCCCCGAGCTTCTCGTCGCCTGTCACTTTAATTCTTCGCTCCACTCCCACTCTGACTTCTCTGTTCTCGGCCTATTACACTGTTCCAATGTAAACTCAATGTAAGCTTGAGGAATAGCACCTCATCTTTCGATTAGGCACTTTACAGCCTTCTGGACTCAACATTAAGTTCAACAATTTCAAACGATAACCTCTGCCCCCACTTTTTCAGATGACAGCAATTGATGATTCTGCCATTCCAACTTAAACCTCTTCTAGGCTCATCATTTGTTCTTTACCTGTCCCATTATCATCTCCTTTTGCTTTGTACAATCATACCTTTTGTCATTTAATTACTCCCGCCTTCCACCCTATCACAGACCTTGTAGTGTCCGTGTATTGATAAAGACACTGAAGACAGGAGTTGGTTCATAGGTATTTACTAAGCAAAGTCTGGGGGTGGGGGGGGGTTCTAACGGATATACACAATATACAGGCTTATATAGCCCGAGTGGCAATTACCGGCATTACAGCACAACTGGGGCTCTTAAAGACACATACACTACAATTCCTCCCCTTTTAGCTAACCAGTACATCATATTTTAAGTAATTATTAATTACATATTATAAGCAAAATAATATACATTGCTGTAGTTAATTAATTATAAGTCAGTCTCTCAGGAGGCTTCCTGACTCGGTCCGGATAACGCCTCGGGGGTGCAGTAGTTTCTGGTGGTGTAGTCGGTTCTTCTGGCAAGGCTGATTCGGCTTGAATGCCAGTGTCGGGTTCATCGGGTTCCAGTATCACCGGATCGGAGGTAGATATGGGTATCTCTACTTCATCGTTAGATGTATAGAGTTGTGGTGTAGGTTGTCCCTTTTCGGATGACTTTATGATTTGGTCAGCATGGCGCCTTATTATACTTTCTCCGATGTCCACGGTATACATCAGTGGTCCTAGTCGTGTGCAGATAGTTCCAGGCTGCCATTTCTCGGTACGGTAGTCCCGGGCCAAAACTTGTTGACCTATCTGGAAGGTTCTAGTTGGCCTTTCATTCATGCCTTGAAACTGCCGGTTCTCCACGTCCCTTCTGATGTTGGGCTTGACCAAATCCAGCCGGCATCTTAGGTTTCTATTGAAGAACATCATGGCGGGAGTTTGGTTGGTAACCGTATGTGTTGCATTCCTGTATGCGAATAAGAAGTTATCCACCTTGTGCTGAAGTTTTATGTCTTCATTACCCATGGCCTTTATGGCCTTCTTGAAGGTCTGGACAAACCTTTCAGCCAATCCATTGGTGGCGGGATGGTATGGGGCGGACGTGTAGTGCTTAACCCCATTGTTTTTTTAAGAACTTTCTGAATTCTTCGGACACAAATTGCGATCCATTATCAGAACATATCTGTTCCGGCAGCCCATTCCTGGCAAATATGGTCCTTAATACTGTGATGGTTTTTTCCGTGGTGGTGGAGGACATCTTTATTACCTCCGGCCATTTGGAGTGTGCATCAACCGCGATTAAGAACATTGAGTCCATAAATGGACCAGCAAAGTCGATGTGCACCCTTTGCCAGGGAGATGAGGGCCACTCCCATGGATGTAGAGGGGCTTGTGGTGGAGCGTTTTGGACCTTCTGGCACCCTAGGCAGCTCTTGGTCATTTCTTCGATGTCTGCATCGATACCTGGCCACCATACAAATGCCCTGGCTAGGTTCTTCATTTTCACTCCACCCAGATGCCCCTCGTGAAGCTCCTTTAGCACTTTATCCTGGAGTTTGGGTGGAATTACCACTCTGGATCCACACATCAAGGTTCCTCGGCACACTGACAGCTGTTCTCTTCTTTGCGAGAATGCTGGCAACAGTGGTTCACCATGTGCTGGCCATCCCTTCACTGTTAAATCGTAGACCCGTGAGAGAGTCGGGTCATTTCTCGTCTCCCTTTCAATGGCAGAATTTGTTACTGGTATACATTCCACTGTGGTAGAGTGGAACATCTCTACTGGGTCTACTGTAGGTGCCTCTTCTACCGTTGGCAACGGTAGGCGCGATAAACCGTCAGCATTCCCATGCTGCTTTGATCCTTTGTATTCTATGTTGTATTGGTGTGCCCCTAGAAAAAGGGACCACCTCTGTAGCCTTTGCGCTGTCATAATGGGAACACCTTTTTAGGGTTGAATATGGAGATGACGGGTTGATGGTCAGTCAACAAGGTAAATTTTTGTCCGTGTAGGTAATGGTTGAATTTCTTCACTCCCCACACCAGGCTGAGTGCTTCCCTGTCGATTTGGGCATAGTTACGCTCAGCTGAGTTTAATGAGCGTGACGCAAAAGCTATCGGCCGTTCTGAGCCATCAGGGAATTTATGGGATAATACTGCTCCTATGCCGTAAGGGGATGCATCGCATGCCAGTCTGATTGGCAGTGATGGGCTGTAATGAGCCAAAACTTCTTTGGATGTGATTAAGTCTTTGCATTTATGGAAGGCATGTTTACAGTCTTCGTTCCATTTCCAAATCACTCCTGTTTGTAGAAGTTCATTAAGAGGGTGTAGAAGAGTTGATAAGTTCGGTAAAAATTTATGATAGTAATTTATTAATCCCAGGAACGACCTTAATTGTGAAACATTTTCAGGTGCTGGGGCTTTTATGACCGCTTCAATTTTTTCAGGTGACTTATGCAACCTTTCATTATTAATTATGTGGCCACAATATGATATCTGGTTTTGGAAAAATTCGCACTCGGGGCGATTCGCTCGTAGGCCCCGTTCTTTCAGCCTAGTGAGCACCTGCTCCAAATTGGCAAGGTGCTCGTTGTCATTTTCTCCTGTTACAAGGATGTCGTCTAGGTAGCATTGAGTCCCCGGAATCCCTTGCAGGACTTGCTCCATAGCTCTTTGACAGATAGCTGGAGCTGATGCTACTCCAAAAACCAGTCGATTGTACTGGTACAGGCCTTTGTGTGTGTTTATCGTGAGATACTTTTTAGAGGCCTCCTCAACCTCCATCTGCAGATATGCCTGTGCCAAGTCAATTTTGGTGAAACGTTTCCCTCCGGATAGTGAGGCGAAAATATCTTCTATCCTCGGAAGAGGATACTGTACTGTGTGAAGGACCGGGTTTACAGTCACCTTGAAGTCTCCACAGATGCAAATTTTTCTCTGTTCTTCAGAATTATCTTTATTCAATGCTTTTTTAATGACTGGAACGATGGGTGTTGCCCACTCGCTCCAATCTATTTTGGATAATATGCCTGCTTTTTCCAAATTCTCCAGTTCTGCCTCGACTGCTGGATGTATTGCGTATGGCACCGGTCTTGCCTTAAAAAATTTGGGAATTGCTGCATCTTCCACTTTTATTGAGGCGGTGATGCCTTTCAAGGTTCCTAGTTTCTCTTGAAACACTTCTTTGGCGTTGGCCAAGATGTCTTTTAATCGTTCAGGTATGATGTCATCATTGTTTTTTTTCTTACTGGTCACCGTCAGTGCCTGAATGGAGTGCCAGTCTAAACATATCTTTCTGATCCATTCACGTCCTAACAACGGTGGACCACCATCTTGTAGAATGTATAAATACAACTTTTGTATTTCTTTGCCGTTGTATACAACAGGCACCCTTACTTTTCCTTTGGGGTATACTTTCTACCCCGTATATGTTTTTAAGATAATGGATGTGTCTTTTAGAGGTATATGCGAAAATAGCCTCTTGTAATCCCGTCGATTTATTGCGGTTAGAGCTGATCCTGTATCTAGCTCCATTTTAACTGGGGACCCTGCTATCGTGAGGGTAACCCAAATGGTTTGGTAATCATCTTTGGCAAGTACATTATGTAATTTGAGACAGCTTAGTCTCTTGTTTTCGAAGTCGTTATCGCTCTTCTGGTCTTCGGAGCTACTGTCCGTCATCATTTGTACCTTCCTGTACTTTTCTTTATTGATTTTTTTTCTTTCTGTCTGTGGATTTATTTTGTCCAGATCGGCATACCCGTGCAATGTGTCCCATCTTTCCGCATTGCCTGCATGCTTTGTCCTTGAACCAGCAGTCCCTCTGGTTATGGGTGGATCTGCCGCAGCGATAACATCTTTCGAAACCCTGTGTCATTTCATGGGTGCCGAAGACCTGTGTCTTTTGTTGTATCTCTGCAGCTCCTCTTGCTGCTGCTTCGTATGATACAGCCATACTGAAAGCTTTGTCAAATGTTAAATCTTTTTCAGAAAGCAGCCTTTTTTGTGTTCCTTCACTTAAGAGACCGCAAACGAATTTGTCTCGAAGATAATCTGATAGTCCTGCCCCGAATTGGCAGTACTTTGATAGCTTTCTTAATTCGGTTAGGTAATCAGCGTTACTTTCATTCTTGTGTTGATTTCTCTTGAAGAACTTGAATCTTTCCGCTATCAGCAGCCGTGTTGGGTTTAAGTGCTCCTGCAGGGTATCAACAATTTCTTTAAAATTCTTGTCCTTTGGTTTGGCTGGAGTGATTAAATTCTGTAACAGCCCGTATGCCTTTGCGCCCATTAAGTTCAGAAGTACTGAAGCTTTTTTTTCATCTTCTATTCCATTTGCAGTGCAATATACCTTTATTCTTTCCACGTATGTGGTCCAATCCTCTATTTCGCTATCAAAAGCATCAATATTGCCAGACTTAGGCATTTCAGAAAAGATATGGTGCTTCCCGCGCTTTTTTTTCTTTTCTTTAGCAAAGATATGGCGCTTCCCGTGCTTTCCCGCCGCTGCTGCCGATGACAGCGCTGTTCACTGCGGTTTCCATTTTTTTAAATTTACTGTCGGAGACTCGTTCCCGCCGGAGTTTCTCTCCAGGTCTGAACGCTGACCTGCTTGCCGCGCCGGCCGTCTCCCGAGTGCTCCCTCCCAGTCCGTTATTGCTTGCCTCCGATTTCGCTGCCTGTCTCAGCTGTAGAGCCAGCCGCTGGAGCCCCAGCCTGATGCCCAGGAAGGATTAGCGCAGTACCTGCCACCAGCTTGGCCAGCTGGTGAAACCACAGCTTCTCTCCCTTCCTTGAGTCTTCTGGACGCCCGAGGAATCGATGTCCTTGAGGTGCTGCCGAATTGCAGGTAAGTCCGTTTCCACTTCGTCGCCACTGTATTGTCCGTGTATTGATAAAGACACTGAAGACAGGAGTTGGTTCATAGGTATTTACTAAGCAAAGACTGGGGGGGGTTCTAATGGATATACACAATATACAGGCTTATATAGCCCGAGTGGCAATTACCGGCATTACAGCACGCCTGGGGCTCTTAAAGGCACATACACTACAGACCTTCCCTTTTGTTCTTTCCTCCCCTCCCCCTTTCCCTGCCCCTGCACTTGCTTAAAAATCTGTTACATCTCCAACTTTTTCCAGTTCTGACGAAAGGTCATTGACCTGAAACGTTAACCCTGTTTCCCCCTCCACAGATGCTGCCTGACCTGCTGAGTATTTGCAGCATTTTCTGTTTTTATTTCAGATTTCCAGCATCCGCAGTATTTTGCTTTTGTACCACGTAATGATTGTTGGTACCAGTCCAATCTCACTGTCCATCTATAATTATACTAGACCTCAAGAAGTACAAAGGCACTATTCCCCTTTTCCCCTGTAGGGGGTGGTGTTGTGGGGTGGCGCGTGCGCCCAGTCAGTTATGCCCCTGACTGTTTGTGAGCGGTTCGAATCGCTCCCACGCCCCTGGGGTCTAGACACCAGACTTAGGTACAGGCAACGATACAGAAAACTCGAGTAGACAGGTGGTTTGGATGCAAGCAAAAACCAAGATTTTATTCAACAGGAAAAATTAATACAGTTTTAAGAGAAGTTATCACTATAACATTACGGGCAAATGCACTTATACAGGGAATGGGGAACACACGGCACATCGAGGGAAAACAACTATCTTAACAATCCCCTTATCCTTATCCCACCCCCTATACCTAACTAGATTAAGCTATGAGGGGCCAGAATTCATGCTCACCAATCCAAAGATAAACAGCCAACTGTTAACGAATGTGAGTTTTGAAGTCTGGTTTCTGCTCCTTCTAGGTACCTCGTCACCACGTGGTCCTCAGGGGTGCGGTGCTGGGTTGGCTACTGCGACACACCTTCTCCCCTCCGCTACCGTCATCGTCTATTCTCGATGGGTTCTCCTCTTCTTCTCCCTCGGGCGGTCGTTGGCGGTAACGTTACGTCGATGAGAAGATTAGCAGTTTTTACTGCTTAGGTTTTACTACCCATCCTTTGAACGCTAGCATATTCATCATGGCGTGGACACCTGCATCTATTTGCAGTGTTCAAGGTGTTTGCCCCCACCGCCCTCAAAGACTTTCATCCCCAATCATCAGCTTATAACTAGGCACTTGGTATAATTATCGATACGTTTTTCGCTGCCCTGCTCTGCCCTTATCAAGTTATTATCATCTTCTTCGTCTCCACTCGTCTCGTCTCGTCGGACTACTATATGAGTCCTGGGCTACCTGCTCAACTTCATCTCGCCCCTTTCTGCGGCCTGGGTGTCCTGGATGGCTGTGGACTTGGGCCTCCTAGCAGTTGGTATGGTGTTTCTGGCTACTGAAAATCTGCTCCGGGGAGAGAACCTGCCACGCGGCCAGGGCACGAGTACGAACGGCAGCCCAAGAGGCCGGAGCCATGAGAGCAGAGTCAAGGGCAAGAGCAAGATAGAGAGATCGCTGCCCGGGGCATTCAATTATACCTTCGTTGAAAACCCTTATCTTCGTGCGAAATCAGGTTAGTTCTTTGTTTTAAACTTGGCGGGCTAGTTTAAACAATGGTAGCAATCGATACTGACGGTTTTTAAATGGCCGGTAATCGCATCTACCGGCCCGATAATTGACTTTATTGTCCTGAAAGTTCTTTGATGGGCTTGTCCAGCCTCGATGGCTGTGGTTAATCTGTTTCCGATTATGTATGCAAACTATTTGTTGGCTTTAACTATAGGCCTAAACTGCAATTAGACCTGTCTCCAATTTAGTCTATTGCATAATTCAGAGTCCTGTCTCGTTCCAAAACATAAAGTTTCTCTTCACAGAAAACCTGCAGCCTTAGTTTTGATTTCTCCCAAGCTGTCTGCGCTGTAGAATCCATTTTGGAATCCCACAGGCTTTCTGCCACGAGGAACGGACGCCATCTTGGGTACGCTTTTTAATTTAATTTAAAATGTCCATGCAGGGTCCCTTTTATTAATAATAACCTTCGGGGAGATGCAGAAATTTTGCAAATCTTACACCCCACACCATTCATAGAATATGAGGAAGAAAAACTAAATAAATAATTCAGCTGGCAATATTTTTGCAGGTTATCTGCGAAAGCACAATTGAAATAATGGTAATCAAACCTATCTTAAAATTAGAGAGAATTGTAGAATCTTGGAGATGGTCACTTGGAATTACTGGTGTATATGGTACAACTGGTGAAAATCAGCAAAGATAGTGGAAGAGCAGAATATTTCTAAAATTTCAAAGCAGTTATGGCGCCAAGAAACTCACACCATTTCATTCCATTCATCCAAGCTAATGTCTCTGGATAAAATGAAAGCCACTGTTGTTAGAGGCCAGATGAATATTCCAGCTAACCATTCAGTTTGTGAAAAAAAGTAATTGTAAGTCCGAAGATAATTACTCTTGTCCTACAACTATTCAAATTTTGTCTTCAAATCATTGGAACCACAAAATGTGTCTCTACCTTGATTTAAATTCAGCTATCATATTGTTCAGAATAAAAGAGAGGTTCAATAACACGAAAAACAGGATGGGGGTGGATTGGTCTACCTTACGTCCACCACTGACGCATGTTTAAGGAACATGAAAATTAAGTATATTTGAAAAATGCGGCCTTGATTCATTGATGATGATTTTTGTGCCCCTATGGCTCCAACTTTGCTTAAAATAGGCAGTAGTGGGACCATATTAGTGCACACAATAGAAGCACCAACTTAGCTCTGAGTTCCAATCCGTCCCAATTTTCAGCCAGGTTTAGAATCTATGGGCACGATCTTTCCAGCCCTAGGGAGGTGGGACTGTCGGGAAAATGGCAGAATTTGGGGGCGGGTGCCCATCCCGCCCCTGACCTGCCTCCGTGCCATCTTGCCAGGAGGCAGGTAACCGACCTGCGCTGGGTCCCGTCTCCTTGAAGGCAGGAAGGGGATTACAGCCACTTAACTGCCTGTTAACAGGCAGATAAGAGGACTATCCCCATTTTACCAACACAAGTGCGGGCTTCCCAAAGGCTGCGAACCCCACCAGGGTCACCGAGGCGAGTAGTGGGTCTGTGGGGGTCAGAGGGGTGCAAAAGTGCTCTGTGAAGGTAAGTGATGGGTGCAAAAGTGGAGAGTTGAGTATGTGAGGTAAGTAGAAAAAGTTTATTTACCTTTGTTTCTTCCTGCAGGCTTCAATCGTTGGGGATGCGGAGAGTCTCGCACCTCCGTGGCAGAGATGACAGATGGCTGAGCATTCTCCAATGCAACAACCGTCTAATTTCTGCTAAAGAAAGAGGTTTGATGAGTCTTGAATACGAGAACTCATCAAACTACAGAGAATGTCCGTGTTTGACAGCTTCACAGAGCTGTCAAATGATGACAATTCACCTGTCAATAGTTTTTGACAGATGAAACATCATACGCTGACGTTCTCTGTAACCGGCTTTCGCTTAATTGGCCTGCTAAGGCGGACTTAACAAGGTCAATCAAGGGAAAATAGCGTGGGTTGGCCACAAATCGATGGAGGCAGGACTTCGACCCTCCAACACGCCCCCATTGGTGAAATTGCCCCCATAGAATCATAGAATGGTTACAGCAGAGAAGGAGGCCTTTCAACCCGTTGAGTCTGTGCCGGCTCTCTGCAAGAGCACTTTAGCTAGTCCCACTCCCCGCCCTTTCCCCGTAGCCCTGCTAATTTTTTCCCCTCAGGTACTTATCCAATTCCCTTTTGAAAGCCATGACTGAATTTGCCTCCAACACCCTTCCAGGCATTGCATTCCAGATCCTAGCCACTGCATGAGTTACTGAGGAAGCTAGAGGGGGAAGGCACCAAATGAAATCCCTTTTTTTGTGTTGAGTTAGCTGACCTTAGCTGGACAAATGATAGGCGCACCAACATTATCCTCAGCTCTCAGGTTAGGAAGGGGAAAATCTGCCAGAGTTCTATCTCCTGATCACTATCCAGTGACCCTTATTAGAATGTGCATATTAGGATGTTTAGTGAAGAGAAAAACAAACCAAATCTGGCCCATGGACAAAAGCATAATAAAGACCAATAGTATTTTGGATTTTGTAAATCGAGGCATAGAGTACAACAGCAAAGATGCAATGATCCAATGATGGGTGAAACTAGAACTAGGGGGCATAATTTTAGAATAAGGGGCTGCTCCTTCAAAACGGAGATGAGGAGAAACTTCTTCACTCAGAGGGTGGTAGGTTTGTGGAATTTGCTGCCCCCGAAGGCTGTGGAAGCTACATCATTAAATAAATTTAAAACAGAAATAGATAGTTTCCTAGAAGTAAAGGGAATTAAGGGTTACGGAGAGCGGGCAGGAAATTGGACATGAGTCTAGGTTCGGAATGGTCGTCACCCTGTGGGTAGTGGAGCGGGCCCAGGGGCCGTGTAGCCTGGTTCTGCTCCTACTTCTTGTGCTCTAATTCTGTTAGATTTCAGGAGATGGTTTTATTCCTGTTCCTGGCTGGGGTGGAGATCGCCTTTACAGAAGGTAAGTACTGTAGAAAATATAGGGACAGAGTGATCTCCTGGACGAGTATCGATCGCCTAGATGGGTCGGAGAGGAATTTCCAAGATTTTTTCTCCCAAATTGGCCATTGGATTTTTTTATCTGGATTTTCGCCTCTCCCGGGAGATCACATGGGTTCGGGTGGGATGGAGAGTGATAGTAGATTTGAGGTTAGGATCAGATCAGCCATGATCTTATTGGATGGTGGAGCAGGCTCGAGGGGCCGATTGGCCTACCCCTGCTCCTATTTCTTATGTTCTTATGTTCTTAAAACATTGTTTAGGCCATAGAAACATAGAAACATAGAAGATAGGAGCAGGAGTAGGCCATTTGGCCCCTCGAGCCTGCTCCGCCATTCAATGAGATCATGGCTGATCATCCAAATTCAGTACCCTGTCCCTGCCTTCTCCCCATATCCCTTGATCCCATTAGCCTTAAGAAATATATCCAACTCTTTCTTGAATATATTTAATGAACTGGCCTCCACCGCCCTCTGTGGCAGAGAATTCCACAGGTTCACCACTCTCTGGGTGAAGAAATTCCTCCTCATTTCAGTCCTAAATGGCTTACCCCGTATCCTTAGACTATGACCCCTGGTTCTGGACTCCCTGGCCATCAGAAACATCCTTCCTGCATCTAGTCTGTCCAGGCCTGACAGAATTTTATAGGTTTCGATGAGATCCCCTCTCAATCTTCTAAACTCCAGTGAGAATAAGCCCAATTGACACAATCTCTCCTCATACGTCATTCCTGCCATCCCAGGTATCAGCCTGGTGAAACTTCGCTGCACTCCTTCCATGGCAAGAACATCCTTCCTCAGGTAAGGCGACCAAAACTGCGCACAATACTCAAGGTGCGGTCTCACCAAGGCCCTGTACAACTGTAGCAAGACATCCTTGTTCCTGTACTCGAACCCTCTTGCTACAAAGGCCAACATACCATTTGCCTTCTTAACTGCCTGCTGCACCTGCATGCTTACCTTCAGCGACTGGTGCACAAGAACATCCAGGTCTCTTTGCACTTCCCCTTCTCCCAATCTATTGCCATTCAAATAATAATCTGCCTTCCTGTTTTTGCCACCAAAGTGGATAACCTCACATTTATCCACATTATAGTGCATTTACCATGTTTCTGCCCAATCACCCAACCTGTCCAAATCGTACTGGAGTTTCACGACATGCTCCTCACAGCATACCCTCCCACCCAGCTTTGTGTCGTCTGCAAATCTGGAGATATTACATCCAATTCCCTCGTCCAGATCATTAATATATATTGTGAACAGCTGGGGTCCTAGGACCGATCCTTGCGGTACCCCACTAGTCACTGCCTGCCACTTGGAAAATGACCCATTTATTCCAACTCTTTGCTTTCTGTCCGCCAACCAGTTCTCTATCCAAGTCAATACCTTGCCCCCAATCCCATGTGCCTTAATTTTGCACGCTAATCTCTTATGTGGGACCTTATCGAAAGCCTTCTGAAAGTCCAAATACACCACATCCACTGGTTCTCCCTTATCTATTTTACCAGTTACATCCTCAAAAAATTCCAGTAGATTAGTCAAGCATGATTTACCTTTTGTAAATCCATGTTGACTTTGTCCGATCCTGTCACTGCTTTCCAAGTGCTCTGCTATTATATCTTTTAGAATGTGTTGTAGTTTTAAATGGAGTGTTTGTAGTTTTAAATGCTTCATGATAAAAAGAACTTTAATTCACCAAGATGATACCAGGGTTGGGAGCCTATAGTTCTAAGGAGAAAATTTAGAAGCTGGGGCTATTGGAGCAGAGGTGATTAAAGTCTGATTGAGTGAATATTTCCTTTGTTGGGGAGTCAGTGGCAGTGGTGAGGGGTCATCAATTCAAAATTGCCTCTGAGAGCAAGGAAAAAGTTTAGGAGAAATTTATTTACCCAAAAAGTTGCTAGAGTATGAGTTACTTGCCCACAGAGAGTGATGGAGGCAGAAACTATTGCATCATTTAAAGGAACAGTCGATAGACATTTAAAATAGAGGACGATACAGGGCCATGGGGAGAAAAGAGGGCAGGAGGTTTAGTTTTGGATTGCTCTAGCAAAGAGCGAACAGAAATACAGCGGGCCAAGTGGCTTCCTTCTGTGCTGTCAACTTCTATAGTTCTATTGTAGTGCTGAGTCTTTTTTAGATCAGTCTGAAAATGGCATTAATAATAAATGACAGCAGGACAAAAGAATTGAAACGGAAACAAAATGCAACTGGATATGATTCATGATATGGACTACCATTTCTGTAGGTTTACTTTAATTATTTACATTACCACCAAAGAGGTCTGTTCAGTTGTCACAGTTTCCACTTTGTTCAAATTGGTTATTACCAAAAGTTTTCATTGGGACTATTCCACTTTATTCCAATGACAGCTGTACTGAACTATTAAAATATATATTATTATTTATGATGCAGATGTCATTACAATTGAGTAGTGTGCAGTTCATAATGCATTTTTAAAATTTCCCTGTTTTATTTATTTAGTCACCCGTCATGTAGAATAAAAGATTGATTTTACTTCCATTCACATCCACTAATTTAGTGGAAATAAAGATGATTATTGTTCAAGCTTCCAAAAAAACTGGAACAGCAGCCAGACATTGTGAAATTTGTGTTGTTCCAGCCAGACACATTGACATGATTCTCTTCAATGGAACCATTCTTCAAAGCATTCCATCTCTTCCTCTTCGAAAGACACTGCCAGCTGTTGCCACAGCACTGGAATACACTGAGAGCTAGCAAACAAAAAAGTCCAGCAACCACTCCATTGCTGGTTGAACTGGCGTCTCTAGTGGGAGACAGAGCACGCAGTGTTTGAGATCCAATTGAATATCAATTCTTGTGATGCCCTTTTTCCATTTCTGGGCTCAGGTTCGGTGTTTCTGATTAAGTGAAGGTTATCCTGAAAATATAACATGGTGCTACACAGCCTGAATCTTGTTCAACTCTTGCTCATTACGCTAGTATTCCTGTTGCTGGAGCCTGGTGTGTAGGTTGAATCTTATCACTTATGCTGTGCTCCTCTTCTGAAGGACTCAAGCTAGGTTATGGTTTCACAGTTCCAACATGCTGCATAATGGGATATTTGATGCAAGTTTATTTTATCCCTAAAGTTACAACTGGTGACTTCTCTGTCCTTGAGAGAGTACAAAGATTGACAGCCAAAGTTACTCAAGATATCATGTTGTGAGGAAAGGTCAAAAGTCTTATAAGGAAAGAGGAGGCTCCAGCTGATCAAATTGTCATTTACAAAATTATTTACCTCTCTAGTGGCTCAGGCTGAAGTATCAGGTGGTGGCAAAGGAGCAGCCACAGTCATAAGCAGTTTATTTATTCATTCTCAAAGGGTCAACACTCCCTTCTGATGACTCTCAAGTCACTCTTTGCCGCAGTGTGATTCTAGTCCTAAGATACGCCACATAGAATAGTTACAGGACAAGATAAAGCTAAAACATTAATCCAGTAGTGATACTCGATTTTTCTGCTGAATACTCTTTTTCTTGGCTTTGGCCTTGTAACTGGGGTGTCTGTCTTAGATTTGCCCCATACTGGCATTTTGCTACGGTAATTGTCCATTTAAAAAAAGACATGCTTTTTGCACCTCTCAGTCTGTTACTATGGTAATCTCAATGGGATCAAGTGCACCTAAGTCTTTAAGTTTTGGTAAGCCACTGTGTTCCTTATTACATGGATATGTGGGGTATTCCCCCAGGGCACCCAATTCAAAGTGTATTTATTTATTTTAATTTATTTCTGGGGGTATTCCCAGATTATATTTAGGTAAGGCACTGTCCCCTCCCTGTTCATTTCTCAGGCAAATGCCCTGATTCTCACATCAAGGGTTTTACTACTATACTGCTGCTGTGCCATGGTGATAGATTGAAAGCATCCATCTTGTGATACAGACAGCTTCCCTTTTACAATCAGGTATTTCTTTCTGCAATGCCCATTAGCATCAATCTTGTGATGAATAAAACTAGTTTTGATTTTACATCCAGCTATTTGTTTCTGCTACAACCATTCTAATCCATTTTGCGATACAGATAGTTTTGATTTTACAATCAAATATTTATTTCTGCTATACCTATTATCATTGATCTTGTGGGGAAGCACATTTTGATTTTACAGCCAATCACTTGTTTCTGCCACAGCCATTATTATCCATCTTGTGATAGGGCTTGTTTTTTCTTTTACAGCCAATTATTGCTTCTGTTTCAAAGAGGTTTGTAAACAATGATCTGTTCATGTAGATTTTAAAATTTATCCATTTACCAATTCTGCTAAACAAAGAATTTGAACAGTCAACTTTTACCTAAAGGATGGTTGCCCAGAGATGGAGGAAAACATCGACTGCACTCATTTGGGCTTGAAAATCCCAAACAACAATCCTCTCAATTTCATCAAAGGGAAAGGCTCCCATTCCATTAACAGGCAGCTAATGTGTAATGTCAAATCACACAGTACATCAATGCTCGTTACCCAGATAGTTGGTATGACTCGTTCTTACATTGTCAATCATACCTATTTTGATGAGTCAAGACAATGTTTAAAAATTATTGATTGGAGACCAGGGATATCCCCTGCAGTCACGGCTAATGACTCCTCTAAGGCATCTGCACTCAGAAAGGGCAACAGATATAATAAGGCCCTTAGAGCAACTAGAATTGTTATTGAGCAGGACATAGGAATATAGACATCCTACTTCAGATGCATTGACAAAATCTGGTCCTGACCAGCAATACAGCCCGGCAAAGGTCTCGCAAATTATTGCCACATGCTACATTCTATATAACTTTGCAATTCACAAAGGCATACTCCTTCCAGAAGCAGCTAATAAGGAAGAATGTGAAAAAGGAACCAGCTCTTCATCATCAGCTCATAAATAGCATGCACAGGAAGAAGAGTTGACTCAGGATAGCACTCTGCCTCCACCATGAGCGAGAAGGCAGTGAATAATAAACAACTGCTTTCAATAAATATTACTCAAGAAAGACATTTATAACCTTTTCCTTCTGGACGAATTCCCTCCATGACCTTAATATTGACACCATTCTCCAAAGCTTGTGAACTTTGACTGTTTCATGGAAAATTCCCAGCCTCACTGCCTAACCTTTTAGAACACGTATCTGCATACAACCACAAAAGGGACATTCTCAACAAATCTACATATTACTTGAGACATCATATCAACTGTAACTACAGCAACTTCTTACCATTGCACCTATCCCTTCTGTTTGCTAACCTGAGCTCCTTAAACGTCTACTTCCGCAGGAGGAAATGCAGTGGGAATGGATGTGAATGGAGTGAATACATGGCCGGGGATGGGGGGAGAGCGGGGTGGCAGAGAAGCAGAAGTGATGTAGAAAGGAATGAGAAGGCGTCACTGAGGCATATGGGCCACACTTTTTCCACAACACCCACCCAGCTTGCAAGCTTTAGCAGCTCCTTTCCCCACTACACCATACCCAGTCACCGTCTCCCACCCAAAAGACAAAAAGAGGGAGAGCATAGGTGGTCAGAAGAGAGAGAGAGAAAAAAAGAGAGAGAGAAAAAAGAAGTACCATAGGATCTTTTACATGAGAAAGAGAGAGACAAAAGCAACAGAGGAGAAACAACAACATGAAGACAACAGAAACAAGTAAGAGAGGTGTCATATTCTCTGATGCCTTACAAAATCCACCAGTAATGATATAGACTCTTACAAAGCATTTACACAGGGAAATGAAAACCTGAATCCCTCTCCTCACCAAGTGTGGAACCAGTTATCAATATTAAACTACAATTGATCCTGTCCTTTGATTCAGAGATATTCGGTTATGAAGAAAATCAGGGCATTTAGAATTAGCAGTTGGGGTCACTATGACTTCTCAGCTGGGCCACCTTATGGCCCGTTAAAACTTTTTGATTGACTCCCACAACAAGATTATTATCAGGCACCAATACCATTAGAGGCAGTGAAACCCTTCGGGAGTGGGATTTTGTTGGGTACTTGGGTATTAACGGAAAATGTCGCCAGGTCCAAAGATAAAATGGGTCCTGCTGGCAACTGTAAGGAATCAGCCCACGCTAGCGGGGTTGGGGTTATTGTCTCTGGTCAGTCAGAAGCCTCTGAGCTGCTCCAGGAACCCCCATGTGGTTTTGAAGCGCTCCCCTATTCCTGGTTCTGACTGCCGGATGTATTCGGTAGCGATGTGGACAGAAAAAACATGACTCGTGGTTTGGGTGCAAAATAGACCAGTATTTATTGAAACAAAAAGAAACAACTTAAAATAATCAATACCGCACTTGTGCCTGGTACAGCACTTTTGCTTAATGCAGTACACTCAGTGTCCACTAGAGCACTCCTTGCTCAGTGCAACACTCCTTTATTAAAATATACAGCATTTTTAAATACAGCCACTCAGTGTCCACTGGAGCACTTCTCTGCTCAGTGCAACACTCCTTTATTAAAATACAGCATTTTTAAATACAGCCACTCAGTGTCCACTGGAGCACTTCTCTGCTCAGTGCAACACTCCTTTATTAAAATACAGCATTTTTAAATACAGCCACTCAGTGTCCACTGGAGCACTTCTCTGCTCAGTGCAACACTCCTTTATTAAAATACAGCACTTTTAAATACAGCCACTCATTGTCCACTGGAGCACTTCTCTACTCAGTGCAGCACTCCTTTATTAAAATACTTTTAATATAGAAACACCTTGCTCACTAAAGCACCTTTGCTTAGTGGCTTTTACTTAAAAACAGCACTTTAGTACAGCTACTCTCAGTGTTCACTACAGCCTTATCTGCTAGTGCAACACTGTTACTTAAATAGGGGAGGAGAGAACGGACACAACGAGGGAAGATCGACTAAAATCACAGTTCTAACAAAATTCCCACTTAATTCCCACCCCTATACCTATTCTAAGTTGCCTTGTAAAAGGCCAGAAAAATATATGCTCACCAATGAAAATGCCTTCTCCGTGCCCTGCGATCTTTGATCTTCACTGCCCCGAAGTAAAAACACCCCAGTATTTTAAAAGTAAACTGCTGGTGTTCCACTTCTTCAGGCAGGCTCCCACATTGTAGAGGGCACAGAGGTGAGGCCAGAGAGAGAGATGGCTTCTGAGAAGCTATCTTTTATACCCCAATTTGGGGCCGAAATGTTCCCGCCCAGATCCAGATGTATCTGTGCTAAAACAAAAGGGATCCAAGCTGCCCCATTGCCTAGGATGGGTTTGGATGAATTACCCATTCATTTAAACTGTTCCTTTTCAGTTTAAATGTGTCTTCAATTGTCTGTGATGGGCTTTCGAATAAAGCTGCAGTGGTTTGAAATGTGTCCATTTCCTCGATTGCTTGAGTAAATAGCCTTGAAGGTATTGTAAACAGAAAGTCATTGTCCTTGTGGTCAGACTGAAACCAGTCTCAAGTGGTTAATCCTTTGTCTAGCAGTTTCTGTAAACACTTCGATTGTCTCTGCAGGGAGGGAAAACTCCCTAAACTGCCTTTGATTGGCAGTCTGGTCAGCCATCTTTGATCTTCATCTTTTTCACAGACACACACACAAGCTGCCTTTTCAAGTCCTTTGTCTTTTGCCATACGGTCTGGTGGCCATTTTGATCCCCTGGATTTTTAAAGGCATATTACCCAGTTATTCTTTAATCAAAATTAATCTACAAAACTGTAGGAAATTTCAAAATTATTGCGAAATCCTACACAACGCTTACCATCAGATCTGCCACGTTGGGGCTGGCTGCTGGTGGATTGACTCCTCAGCTCAACCATTAAGTCAGCGATGCACTTTTGCATCAATGAAGCTCTCATCCAAATTGATAAATTCCCAAGTGTAACTAACCACGCATGCCATTCCAGGTCAACACTTCATCCTCGCCACACCATAATTTTATGCTGGTTTTTTTTGTCACTTCTGTTTTGAGGGATGGATTTCCCTATTGTACTGGAGAGCAGGAGGATAATATCCTTTGGTGCAGTCTTTTATCGGTTGTTCTATTATACTTATAGGACGTGGATATACCTGATTTTAATTTGCTCTCACAGCTTCTCCAAAAGAAACAAAAAACAAACAAAAATATAATAGCCAGGTTGAAATAAATGTTTGTCCTATTTGTCTTCCATAATGGAAGCTTTATATTGGTTGCCCAGCAAAAGACAACAGCTCAACTTGAATGCAGCAAGACCTGGATGACATTCAGGCTTGGGCTGATAAGTGGCAAGTAACATTCACACCACACAAGTGCCAGGCAATGACCATCTCCAACAAGTGAGAGTCTAAACACCACCCCTTGACATTGAACGGTATTACCATCGCCAAATCCATCACCATGAACATCCTGGGTGGTCACCATTGAACAGAAACTTAACTGGACCAGCTACAAGAGCAAGTGGTTATTCTAAGAACATAACATAAGAAATAAGAGCAGGAGTCCCGCTCGAGCCTGCTCTGCCATTCAATAAGATCATGACTGATCATCGACCTCAACTCCACTTTCCCGCCTGGTCTCCATATCCATTGATTCCTCTAGAGTCCAAAAATCTACCGATCTCAGCCTTGAATATACTCAAAGACTCAGCATTCACAGCCCTCTGGATCATAGAATTCCAAAGATTCACAACCCTCTGAGTGAAAAAATTCCTCTGCACCTCAATCTTAAATGGCCAGCCCCTTATCCTGAGACTATGCTCCCTAGTTCTAGACACTCCAGCCAGGGGAAACAGCCTCTCAGCATCTACCCTGTCAATCCCCTTCAAAATCTTGTATGTTTCAATGAGATCACTTCTCATTCTTCTAAACTCCAGAGAGTATAGGCCCATTCTACACAATCTCTCATCATTGGACAGCCCTCTCATCCCAGGAATCAATCTAGTGAACCTTTGTTGCACCGCCTCCAAGGCAAGTATATCCTTCCTTAGATAAGGAGACCAAAACTGCGCACAGTACTCCAGGTGTGGTCTCACCAAGGCCCTGTGCTATTGTAGCAAGACTTCCTTACTCTTATACTCCAACCCCCTTGCAATAAAGGCCAACATTGTCTGCCTTATTGCTTGCTGTACCTGCATGCTAGCTTTCTGTGTTTCTTGCATGAGGACACCCAAATCTCTCTGAACACCAACATTTGCAAGTTTCTCACCATTTAAAAAATATTTGTTTTTTCTATTCTTCCTACCAAAGTGAATAATCTCACATTTCCCTACATTATACTCCATCTGCCACCTTATTGCCCACTCACTTAGTCTATCTAAATCCCTTTGCAGACTCTTTTTTTGTGTTCTCCTGAAAGCTTACTGTCCCACCTAGCTATGTTTCATCAGCAAACTTGGATACATTACACTCGGACCCTTCATCTAGGTCATTAATATAGATTGTAAATAGCTGAGGCTCCAACACTGATCCTTGCGGCACCCCAATAGTTACAGCCTGCCAACCTGAAAAAGATCTGTTTATCCCCACTCTCTGTTTTCTGTCCATTAACCAATCCTCTATCCATGCTATTATTATACCCCCAATCCCATTAGCTCTAATCTTGTGTAATAACCTTTTATGTGGCACCTTATCGAAAGCCTTTTGGAAATCCAAATATACTACATGCACTGGTTCTGTGGCGAGTGTCTTACCTTCTGATTCCCCAAAGCCTTCCCACCATCTACAAGGTATAAGTCAGGAGTGTGATGGAATACTCTCCACTTGCATGGATGAGTGCAGCTCCAACAACACTTAAGAAGCTTGATACCATCCAGGATAAAGCAGCCCGCTTGGTTGGCACCCCATCCAGCACCTTAAACATTCACTCCCTGCACCACTGGCGCACCATGGCTGCAGTGTGTAAGATCTACAAGATGCACTGCAGCAGCTCACCAAGGTTTCTTCGGCAGCACCTCCCAAACCAGTGATCTCTACCAACTAGAAGGACAAAGGCAGCAGGCACATGGGAACACCATCACCTGCAAATTCCCCTTCAAGTTACACACCATCCTGACTTGGAAATATATTGTTGTTCCTTCATCATTGCTGGGTCAAAATCCTGGACCTCCCTCCCTAACAGCACTGTGGGAGTACCTTCACCACAAGGACTGCAGTGGTTCAAGAAGGTGGCTGATCACCACCTTCTCGAGGGCAATTAGGGATGGGCAATAAATGCTGGCCTTGCCAGCGACTCCCACATCCTAGGAATGGCTTAAAAAAAAGAGCAAAAACATCATGACAAATGCTGTTCTTTTAAAATGTACAATAGTGATTCTTGTTATAGGTGCCAGCTCTTGTTCCATTTCATGAAGAGAAAGTCAAGGTGCCCAGCTCAGAAAGACTAATGCATCCTTGCAGTTCACAGAAATCAACTCATCCCTGGCATTCAGTCAAAAATGTTTCCAAATCGGGTTGATGAATGTCATTACACATGAACATCTGACTGTGGTGGTTTTTCACATTGCTCTCTTCACATAAAAAACTCAAAACAAGTAACAAATTGCCATAACCATGCCAGTTTTACCACAGTATATAATATGTTATTATTATGCTGTAGAAAATGTTTACAAGACTTCTCACGTCATGTTGGGATACAATAAAGATTATAGCCAAGATTTTGTGCTGTGATAGAACTCCTTAGAACTGCAGATCAGCATGGAGCTGCCTTGTCTATAGGATCAACTGCAGTGATGCAAACTCCTTTATCACGGGGCCGCAGCTGCCAACAATTGACTGGGCATTTGCTGCACATTCTGGGAGTCCATCGCCAGTGGGCCAGCTGTCTGATCGACCCCCAACAAATTATTTGAGCTCAGTTGCATTTAACTATTCTCGGTATTCCCATCTCTGATTGAGAGATCGTCTCAAGGGGGAGGGGGGAGGAATGGTGTCCTGCGGCAGGATTTAAATGCCTGCAACAACTTAAAGAATCAGGCTGGACCTGATCTTGAGGCCATTAACTTTTTGCATAAATAATCGGTAACAGCTCACAGGTAGCTGCCAAACCAGGAAAGATGATTACATTTCATAAATAACAAACAGCAAGGATATCGAAGCCATTAAACAAGGAGACAACCACCCCAGAAGCTGTTAAAGTAAATGAATGTAATCATTTTAGACGAGCCCGCCAAATTAAACAAAGAACTGACCAGATTTGGCGCGCAGATAAGGGGTGAAGAACCGGGTATAATTGTAGCCCCACCGGTAGCGCTCGCTCTCTTGCCTCTTGCCTCTCGCCCTCTTGCTCGGCCCCTCGCTCGCTCCCGACACTGAGGACGCCCATTACAACACCAGGGGCCAAACAAGGGGAGGAGAACGGAAACAAATCAAGCACACACAGGACACACAGGCCGCAAACGGACAGAGGAGATGAGACAAGACGAACGGTAAAACCGATAGGCAGAGAAGGGCAGCAAGAAGAAGCGTTGGGGACAAATGGCCTAGTTATGAGCTGGTGTTTGAAGCTTGGATAGTAAAATCATATTAACGGTAGAAACCACCAACTGAACCCCAATTGCAACAAAACGGTCGGCGACTAAACCACCACCAGAAGAACAACCATTCCTGCAAGGTGAAGTACCGCACAAAAGACTTTAATCTAACGAAGGAAAGGAGGGGTACTTTGCACAGACAACTCCATCGCCGCGCCCAGTGACCACGTGACGACGGCAGGTCTGAAAGACAACAAGAGCGAACCCCAAAAACTACAAGCGGCATAATCGACAGGTTTCGAACTGTAAAAGAAACCCCATTGGTGAGCATGAATTCCTGGCCCCTTGTAGCTTAATCTAGTTAGGTATTTGGGGTGGGATAAGGATAAGGGGATTTTTAATGTATTTGTTTCCCTCGATGTGCCGTGTCTTCCCCATTCCCATATAAGTGTAATTTTATATGCCTGGAATTATTCCAGTAATTCTCAGTATTGTGCTTTATTGTGCCTTTAATAAAAATTGTGGTTTCTCTTGCAACAAACCACTTGTCTACTCTATTTTCTGTATCGCCGCCTGTACCTAAGTCCAGTGTCTCGAACCCAGGGGTGTGGGAGCGGTTCGAACCGCTCAGAGACAGTCAGGGGCAGAGCTGACTGGGCACACGCCAACCCCCTACAGAAATGGTTATCGCGGCAGGACTCCGGCAACAGGGGTGCGATACAGTAGACAATGATTCGGATGAGCAAACCATGATGGAGGAAAGGATTTCTGATTATGTGTACAGTAAGGTGAATACCACAAAGAAGGGGATCACCAATCTGTTAAAGGCTGGGCGTCCGGTAGATGCCTCAGGTAAGTGAACAGAAGGGAAGGAACACAAGAGATCCCTAGAGAAGGCAGTCTGGCTGATGTGCTTCAAGAAGCATGTCCGGCTTTTGGACAGGCTCGTTGCAGCACAGGCAGCCGAGATAAAGAAGTCAGCCCTGGAGATCCAGGACAAGGCTCTAGCAGGGGAGAATTTACTGGTAGCATTGCAGGCCCTGAATCAGGAAAGGGTACAATTAATGGGAGAACATAAGGCCAGGTTGGAATACCTACAGTGTCAGATCACCGAAGCCAAGGGTAATGAGTTGAGGTTGCGGGAAAAGAACGCCGGCCTAGCGAGACAATTAAGAGAGCAGGAGGAGAAAGTACTTCTGTGATTCTGTGAAGTAAAGGCAGCCTGTAAGTTGGCAAGTGAACAGGGGTTTGAGGATGCAGATCATGGCCCCTGCAAGGAACAAATAGAGAATCTGAGCCTGGCCCTAAGGAGGGCAAAGGGCATAGTGTGCCTCATAAGCCCAAAGGCAGCCCGGGTCGACTTTACAGGGAACCTGGGGAGAACGGTTCAGACACCAGTGGTAGTGCCAGCGGACGACCCGGTTGAGGAACAGGAGGTCCCACGACCACCACCCGTAGCGCCAGGTTTTAGCGAGGTTTGGCAGCTGAGGGGGTGAAGTCAGGGGTAGAAGCGGAGGTGGAGCGACCCCCGCAAGAGAGGCCAGAACCAGGGCCGATGTGCCCAGCCTGGCATCGGAGTTTCGGCCCACCCGTTAATGACGAGGACGAGGGACCCCTCTAAAACCAGTTCGTATTACCCTACGGCACCCAACAGCTTAGGGTTACGGTGAGCCATATCCCAAAGCTTACCGAAAAAGGGGACCCCTCGGTCCACTTCAGGGAAGTGGAACAGGCAGCCAGCATCAACGAATGCGAAGATGCTAAGCAGGCCAAAATGCTGCTGTTCTCTTTGGAGAGTAGGTTCATCCCGTCCCTCTCTGATGAGTGTAAAAGGGGGCAGAGTGGGTATGAGGAGCTCAGGGGTGAAGTTCTGGAGGCCATGGGGATGAATGAGGGAAGTCCTTTCTCCCGTGTGGAGAAGACAGTGCAGCTCGCAGGGGAAACCCCGCAGGCTTTCGCGGACAGGTTATGGCCGGTATGTAGGAGCGCCTGTCCTGGGGCACCTAATCGGGCGTTCCGGAACCGGGATCAGCTGGCCCGCTGGCTCCGTTGCCTGGTGGCAAACAGCTTGCCACAGGTCCGGGACAAGGCGGGAGTCTGGTTCGACCCTAAAAATCCCCTGACCACCGAACTTATGGTGATCAGACAGTTGACCCTAGCCTATAAGAACGGTAGGGGAACCGATGCACACCCACCCAAGGGGAAGGTGCATGAGGTAAAACCCGGACAGTGTAGGAAGGAGTGGCATCAGGAAGGGAATAACCCTTCTAGCACTAAGCTCAATTGTTACGGGTGTGGGAAGGATGGTCACTGGAGGAAGGAGTGCAAAAACCCTTGGAAAGATAACAAGGGAAAGAACTCCACAGCCCCAGTCCAAAAGACAGAGACAGGAATCCCTCCCGCCGCAGTCAAGTCATTTCTGGACAGCATGAGGTCGCTATTGACTGGCCAAGGGAAGGTAGCAGCCACTACCGGTGCTCTGACCCCATCCGCCCCATCCAACCCACAGCCCTGATGAGAACCAGCGCAGCCTGTCGACCTGTGTCCCCTTGAAAACGATGAGGGGAGCAGGCCCTGTGTTATGATGCTGGTGAAGACGGTGCAGGGCAGATATTTGGTGGACACTGGAGCTTCTAGCACAGTCGTCCATTCAGAAGACCCGACCAATTCACCCAGGTCTAACAAGGTCCCATTTAGCCTAATGGGATTCACAGGGAACGAGCAGGCTGAGGAAGTGTCCAAACCTTTGGCCATAGATTTAGGATCCCTCCGTACCACGTGGGAGGGTAATCAAAAGACCAACGAGGCGGCCAAGCAGAGGGCTGGGGAAGGAGAGTCTTGGGACCCCTATCGGACAGGCCCGGTAGCCGCAATCTGGGACAAGGGAGGCACACAGAGGGTAGCTTTGGCCCCGGACCTAAAGCAGGTCCAAGCCCAAGATCCCGTCCTTAAGGTCGTCCCGGTAAGGAGAAAGAATGGGGAGTCCATAGAATGCCCGTTCAGGGCAGCGGACGAGACATTAAAACAGGCTGCTAGTTACATTACTCAGTGTAAATTGTTTAAACCCGAGAGGAGAGAACAGCCAGTTGGGGCAAGGTCTGAGGATAGAAATCCTCAGCCTGCAGCGGGAGCAAGTTCACAGACTGCACAGGCAGGCGCTGTGGCTTGTTTAAGGGGAGGGGCCATTCCGCCCACCGCTTGGGACACTCCCCCACTCTTCTGGGATATAGATGAGGAGGGACATGAGGGCGAAGACCCCGACCTGGACCCAGGTTTGTGACCTGAGTCCGAGGACCCTCAGCCTGCAGCACCAGGCTGCGAAGAGTTGCCTGCCCCTAGCCCAGGTTCAGGAGATGTAAAGCCTGAGGATGAAGATCCCCAGCCAGCGGTAGTGGTAAGTGCACAGACCGCACAGCAGGGGGCAGTGGCTTGTGTTAAACGCCCACCAGCCAGAAAAACCCCATCCGCCAAAGTCCCCACGGACGCCCCAGCCAAGGAAACCGTGGTCACCGGCTCCCCATTTTAAAGGGACAGCCTCCCGAGTTAGGGGCAAATCTAAGGACAGAGGTCCCCAGCCAGCAGCCACAGGCTGCGAGGGACCAAAAGTACAGGACAGTGCGGCCACACCGAAGGGAACGGTGTGCCGCAGCCCGAACAGGGATTAGGCTGATCGCCCGGAGACGGGCGGCGGATGTACATAGATTTGCACAATTTTTAAGTGTGTTATTGTTAAGTTTGGGTGTTTAGTTTAAGTTTAAATAAGGTGATTGGCAGTTTTAAATAGTAGTAGTATTGTTAAGAGTGTTTGTATTTGAGTCGAGGTCGCCAGACTCGACTATGCTTCACCCAAGCCAGAGAATCTTCTCGGGACCTGGCTATATGCTCTTGTGTCTCTTTGCAGGAAAGGATTTCAGGATGAAGGGGGGCATACTCCTACTTGCCCTGATAGGAATGAGCATTGGAAAGCGAGGTGACGTGGAGGACTCCCACATCTATGGGTGCTCGAGAGGGAGAAAGCACCCGTTGTGACTGCTGGGAGCAACGAACAAGGCACGGAGGAGCCCGCCATCTATTCCCATGAGGGAAGAGGGCCCAGGTGGTTGGGATCCAACTTCACCCGGTACTCCAGCCAGACCGGGTTCACCTACGGGGAGGACTCCCTCCCCTGCCCCAGCATACAGGTTGTGGCCTCACGGGTCGGGGTCACTGAGGGGAAACGCGTGTGCCTGACTTGTAGAGGACAGATTCCCCTGGGAAGGTGGTGGTGGCTCAGAAAGCAGAGCAGAGACATGGGGGACCGTACAGCTGACTGGGAGCGAATGGGGAACGACACCCACCGGACAGTCACAGGAACCCAAGGGGGGACTAGTGTATGCTGGGATAAGTGGTGGGAGTCGGGACAGGGAATTTATGTCTGTATGTGTGGGTCACAAAAGGCCTGCCCCACAGGCATATCCATCATCTTCTCCGCGTCATGGCAGGATAAAGGGAAGGGGGTGGAATGGGATTCCCATCTACACACCTGTATAGTCCCACATTACCCAGCCCCAGTTAATGCCACTGAACTAGTGGTACGCGCCCGGAAGCCCCTGCCCATGACTCAGGCAGCAAGGACTCACAGAGAGGGGTGCCCTGCCACCACCAAGGGACCAGGGAATGGGCTGGTACTAGTGCCGACGGAACAGTTGATATACCAGGGGGTACACTACTCGGTAGCTTCCATGATCCTAAACCTCACTGAGGTACACTTACCTGAGTGATGCCCCAAAGAGACAGAGCAGCTACACCAGGCTCTGTTGAAAGACATGTTTAGGAAATTCTACGAGTTCGATTTTGCCGAAGTAGACAAAACTGAAATGTACACCACACACCATGAGTATTTTGGTAATGCGGGGAGACAAAGAAGGGGAGCCTGGAATGATGTTTTTACAGCATTTAACACCAGGTCCTCTGTCATCAACAGTCTGAATGACATAAAATTGCAGACGCAGATAAATGGTCTAAAAACACAATTGAGGAAGATCTTGATGGATGAAAATAAGGTAGTAGGCTCAGAGTTACATGAGGACCAGGCCATGACGGTCCATTTAAAAGAGATTATAGCTGAGCTGGAGAAGCATGCAAAGCCTGTAAATGCACTCATAAGAGAGGACAGAAATGTTTCGGATCAGGCTGCACAGAACGAGGTGTGCATACAGTACAGGGCATGGTTGCTGTGCGAGGGCCGCAGTAATCTGGAGGATTTAAAACAGGGTTTAGTCCCCTCCTGGGTCAGCAACAAACACCTCACAGCCCTCCATCCATTTGAGAATGGTGTGGAGATGCTGGTGTTAGACTGGGGTGGACAAATGTAAGAAGTCACACAACACCAGGTTATAGTCCAACAGTTTCATTTGAAATCACAAGCTTTCGGAGCGCTGCTCCTTCGTCAGGTGAGCTCCTTCACCTGACGAAGGAGCAGCACTCCAAAAGCTTGTGATTTCAAATAAAACTGTTGGACAATAACCTGGTGTTGGGTGACTTCTTACGTTTGAGAATGCATTAAGCCCGTGTCAACGCTGGCTAGCTTCTGAGGCCAACCCAGTCCCAGTAGATTGTGGACGGTCCAACCACACGATCATGGGTATAGTAGTAAGAATGCCGGTCATGGGTAGGACAGCCCGACCTGCACCGGTATACAGGGTAGAGAACATTGGAGTCATTCAAGGGTGTGCACACATCCGTTTCACAGCGATCCCACCTTATGTCATAAAGTGGGAGCACGCTATGACATGTACTGACCTCTCGGGGTGCCGGAGCCGGGGAGCACACATAATACTGTGTCCCCAGCACTTGAATGCCTATTCAAAACCAAAGTGCGGGTTTAAAGCTGCTGGCGTAAAACCTATAAACTGTACCATGGAGGTAATGGCACAAGACCATGTCCCCCCACAGGTAGCATATATAGGAGGTGGGACATATTATGTCAACACAGGTGCGCCCCACTACCAGCATGGACAGCATAGCTGGTGTCCGGTAAGTGACAGCAGTTTCTGCTTTAAACCTGAGGCAGAAGTTCAAGTGGCCCAGGAACGGATTGTCCCCATTCCTGAGCCCTCCACTGTTCACCTCACTGTAAAGGAGAATTTCACCAACCTGCAAAAGTATGTAGCACATTTCGGCTACGAAATCCCCCCTTTCCCAGAACACATTACCAAAATACTCAAAGCAGTAATAGTCTCACAGAAACATTTCTACACTCTGGAGCAGAAGACGGTAGAGATAGGGGCCAAGATATTGGACATTGTAGTTCCACCCTGGTGGGACATTTTTGAAAACATAGAGGTCCCTTCATGGGTTAGTCTGGCTTCCCACATCCTCGTGGTTTGCCAGCTGGGAATAGTAATCATAATCATAATCATAATCATAATCAACTTTATTGTCATTGTTAGTGCACAAGTGCAGTACAACGAAATGTAGGCTTGCGGCTCCCGAGAGTGTACATTTAGATTAAGACATTTAAACATTCAACATTCATTTGGCTTGTAATACATTAACATAAACATAATAAAATGCATTGGCAGATGTGCAGGCTTTAGAGTTTATTTGTGGAGTTCAGTAGGATGACAGCCCTGGGAAAGAAGCTGTTCCTAAATCTGGTCGTTCGGGTGCGAATGCATTTGCAGCGTCTCCCAGATGGCAGGGGGGCGAACAGACTGTGGCTGGGGTGGGTGGGGTCTTTGATGATGGTCAGTGACCTCCGTAAACAGCGTTTCTGGGATATGTACCTAGTGTGCACTCAGTGCAAGGGAAAAAGTCAAATACTAGAATTCCGAAACCAAAGAACCTGGAAGGAACATTATGTTAAGGGGGAGGGAGATACACCTGTTTGAATCTTTTATTTTGTGTTTCTGAATAAAGATTGCTTTTTTTGTGTTTTTGTTGTTTTCAATAAAGATTTTTGACGTGTTGCTTTAATAAAGATGTGTGTATACCAAGTGGTGCAGGGGTGTTGGAACCCCCTCCATGCTTGGATGTGTGTGAACGACTGTAATTATTCTATGTATGCTTATGTACACTACATTTTTACAGAATGGTAAATGCATGTGTCGTGGGATCATGGATAGGTAATTACAGGGGAAGATTGACTATGGAGGGTCGGAATTTTACTCACCTTGTCAGGATGATACTTAAAGTGAGTTTAGTATCAACAGGGGGGAGAGTAGGGTTCTCAAAATCCCCACATTCCCCAAAAGTTATGGACCAATGGACCCTGTATGGACAAGTTATTAAAAAGGGTACCCAAAAGTAAATGGCTTCTGAAACCTCGTGAGCAAGGCTTGCAGGATTTTAAAAAGCAAGGCCCTGCAGAAGGCAGGCCCACTCAAAATCCTGAAATGAAACCTAACATGCATGGATCTGTGAAAGACTTTGTCCTTTTCTAAAGCCAGGCAACTAGGTAAACACAGAATATGCATTCTTCACCTTGGAGCAGATCAAGTCAGGATGGACCTGATCTTGAGGCCATTAACTTTTCGCATAAATAATCGGTAACAGGTCACAGGTAGCTGCCAAGCCAGGAAAGATGATTAAATATCATAAATAACAAACAGCCAGGATAGCGAAGCCATTAAACAAGGAGACAACCGCCCCAGAAGCCGTTAAAGTAAATGATTGTACAGGAAACTTTGGTTTATCCGGAGGTTAACTGTTCGGAATGCTCGAGCCGCCGGCAAAATTCAGGAGTCGGTTCAGTAAGTTTTTTTTCTTGTCGTTGCTTTTTTTTCACCAGTCAGGCTCTGCAAGGTCTAGGTAAATCAGTTGCTTAGCAACAGAGACGCTTGCAAGCTACGGCCGACTGTTTAGAAGCTGTTGCTAACAGGGTTTGTTGCTAGATACGGAGCTCAAAAGCTTCTGTATGTTTTAACATTAGCGCTGGTTTGTCCGGCAGTTTTGATCGGACGGCAACAGCTCGGTCCCGTCAGAGCCAGATATCACAAAGTTTCCTGTAATCATTTTGATGAGCCCGCCAAATTAAATAAAGAACTGACCTGATTTGGTGCACAGATAAGGGGTGAAGAACAGGGTATAATTGTAGGCCCACCGATAGCGTTCGCTCTCTTGCCTCTTGTCCCTCGCCCTCTTGCTCAGCCTCTTGCTCGCTCCCGACACCGAGGACGCCCATTACAACACAGGGGCCAACATGGGGAGGAGAACGGAACCAAATCGAGCATGCACAGGACACACAAGCCGCAAACGGGCAGACGAGACAAGACGAGACGAACGGTAAAACCGATAGGCAGAGAAGGGCAGCAAGAAGAAGCGTTGGGGGACAAATGGCTTAGTTATAAGCTGGCGTTTGAAGCCTGGATAGTAAAATCATATTAACGGTAGAAACCGCCAACCGAGCCCCAAATGCAGCAAAATCATTGGCGACTAAACCGCCACCAGAAGAACAACCATTCCTGCAAGGTGGAAGTACCCGACAAAAGACTTTAATCTAACGAAGGAAAGGAGGGGTACTTCGCACAGACAACTCCATCACCGTGCCCTGTGACCACATGACGACGGCAGGCCTGAAAGACAACAAGAGTAGTTTTCCAGTCTGCTGGGACCTTTGCTGAGTCCAGGGAGTTTTGGAAGATTATTACCAATGCATCCACAATCCCTACCGCCACTTCCCTCAAGACCCTTGGATGTAAGCCATCAGGTCCAGGCGATTCATCCGCCTTGAGTCCCATTATTTTACCGAGTACCACTTCCTTAGTGATTTTGATCGTGTTTATCTCCTCCCCCTATAGCCCCCTGCTTGTCCAGTGTTGGGATATTCTTGGTGTCCTCTACTGTAAAGACTGATACAAAATATTCATTCAGTGTTTTTGCCATCTCCATATTTCCCACCATTAATTTCCCGGTCTCATCCTCTAAGGGACCAACATTTACTTTAGCCACCCTTTTTCTTTTTATATAACTATAAAAACTCTTACTATCTGTTTTTATATTTTTTGCTAATTTACTTTCATAATCTATCTTCCCTTTCCTAATCAATCTTTTTGTTATTTTTTGCTGTCTTTTAAAGTTTTCCCAATCCTCTATCCTCCCACTAGATTTGGCTACCTTATATGCCCTTGTTTTTAGTCGAATACTATCCTTAATTTCTTTACTTAGCCACGGATGGCTGTCTTTTCTTTTACACCCTTTTCTTCTCAGTGGAATATACTTTTTTTGGAAGTTGTAAAATAACTCCTTAAATGTATCGTCTTACCCTTTAATCTATTTTCCCAATCCACTTTGCTCAATTCTGCTCTCATACCTTCATAGTCTCCTTTATTCAAGCTTAGCACGCTTGTTTGAGATACAACCTCCTCACCCTCTAATTGAACATGGAATTCAACCATGTTATGGTCACTCATTCCAAGGGGATCCTTTACTAGGACATTTTTAATTAATCCTGTCTTGTTACACAGGACCACAGAACTGCTAATGTAACACCCTTATTTAAAAAGGGCAGTAGACAGAAGGCTGGAAACTATAGACAGGTTAGCCTAACATCTGTGGTAGGTAAAATTTTGGAGTCCATTATTAAGGAGACAGTAACAGGACATTTGGATAATCATAGTTTAATAAGGCAAAGTCAGCATGGTTTTATGAAGGGGAAGTCATGTTTGACAAATTTGCTGGAGTTCTTTGAGGAAGTAACATACAGGGTGGATAAAGGTAAACCAGTGGACGTAGTGTATTTAGACTTCCAAAAGGCATTTGACAAGGTACCACACAAAAGATTATTGCTTAAGATAAAAAATCACGGGATTGAGGGTAATATTCTGGCATGGATAGAGGATTGGCTATCTAACAGAAGGCAGAGAGTTGGGATAAATAGTTCATTCTCAGACTGGCAATCAGTAACCAGTGGTGTTCCGCAGGGGTCAGTGTTGGGTCCCCAACTCTTTCCAATCTATATTAACGATTTGGAGGAAGGGACCGAGTGTAACATATCAAAGTTTGCAGATGATACTAAGATGGGAGGGAAAGTAGTGAGAGAGGAGGACATAAAAAACCTGCAAGGGGACATAGACAGGCTAAGTAAGTGGGCAGAGACTTGGCAGATGGAATACAATACTGGAAAGTGTGAGGTTATGCACTTTGGCAGGAAAAATCTTAGAGCAAGTTATTATCTTAATGGCAAGAAACTGGAAAGTACTGAAGTACAAAGGGATCTGGGGGTCCTGGTGCACGAAACTCAAAAGGTTAGTATGCAGGTGCAGCAAGTGATTAAGAAGGCCAATGGAATGTTGGCTTTCATTGCTAGGGGGATAGAATATAAAAATAGGGAGGTATTGCTTCAGTTGTACAAGGTATTGGTGAGACCGCACCTGGAATACTGCATACAGTTTTGGTGTCCATACTTAAGAAAAGACATACTTGCTCTCGAGTCAGTACAAAGAAGGTTCACTCGGTTAATCCCGGGGATGAGGGGATGGGCATATGAGGAGAGGTTGAGTAGATTGGGACTCTACTCATTGGAGTTCAGGAGAATGAGAGGCGATCTTATTGAAACATATAAGGTTGTGAAGGGGTTGGATCGGGTGGATGCGGGGAGGATGTTCCAGATGATGGGTGAAACTAGAACTAGGGGGCATAGTCTTAGAATAAGCGGCTGCTCTTTCAAAACTGAGATGAGGAGGAACTACTTCACTCAGAGGGTGGTAGGTCCATGGAATATGTTGCCCCAAAAAGCTGTGGAAGCTACATCATTACATAAATTTAAACAGAAATAGACAGTTTCCTAGAAGAAAAGGGAATTAAGGGTTACGGGGAGCGGGCAGGAATTTGGACATGAGTTTAGGTGCGGATCGGTCATGGCCCTGTGGGTAGCGGAGCGGGCCCAGGGGCCGTGTAGCCTGATCCTGCTCCTGTTTCGTGTGTCTAATTCTGTTAGATTCAGAAGATAGTCCTGTCATAGCGGATTGGCGGTTAGGATCAGATCAGCCATGATCTTATTGAATGGCGGAGCAGGCTCGAGGGGCCAATTGGCCTACTCCTGCTCCTATTTCTTATGTTCTTATGTTCTTATGTAAGAGCAAACCCTAAAAACCACAACCGGCTTAATCAACAAGTTTCAAACCGTAAAAGAAACCCCATTGGTGAGCATGAATTCCTGGGCCCTCGTAGCTTTATCTAGTTAGGTATTGGGGGTGGGATATGGATAAGGGGATTTTTAATGTATTTGTTTCCCTCGATGTGCTGTGTGTTCCCCATTCCCATATAAGTGTAATTTTATATGCCTGTAATTATTGCAGTAATTCTCAGTATTGTGTTTTATTGTGCCTTTAATAAAAATTGCAGTTTCTCTTGCACCAAACCACTTGTCTACTCTATTTTCTGCATCGCTGCCTGTACCTAAGTCCAGTGCCTAGAACCCAGGGGTGTGGGAGCGATTCGAACCGCTCAGAGACAGTCAGGGGCAGAGCTGACTGGGCACACACCGCCCCCCTACAGTTCCCGAGCTGCGTAATTCCCATGCTCATCCACAGAAATTTGAAAGGTAGGCTTAATAAGACTCTGAAGGGCCTGACAAGTACCCCACAATCATTTGAATTAGCTCGACCGCCTCTGCCGTTTGGGTCACTGCCGCACTGGCAAACGCGCCCAAGGGAAAGTTGCATGGGGGCGGGATGATGGCAGGGTCCCGACCTGCTCCAACTTATTTCAAATTTCCCAAACGACCTGCCTCCAATCATGCCCACATGGACGCCCGAAAATTCCGGCCAATATCTTTTTGGCTAGGCTGATTGCAAGGCATTGCAGTTCTCTCATAGGTCTTACAAGTCTACTGTAGGGTGCTAGACCACCTCCCCTCCCTCAAGCTTTCCAAAGTGCCAGTAGAACTGCTGCTGGCCCAAATCAGGATTGTGATGAAATATTCATCATCATCACTGCCTGTGACTGAGATCGGTTTCAGTGCCATTTCCCTTCCCCCAGACCTCATTGTATTGTGTACTGGAATGTGCTGTATTGTATACTGGAATGTGCTGGAATGTGCTGTGTGTAGGGCTCCGCCCATACCTGGCCCCGTTTGTAGGCTGGCTCAGTCTGGCCTCAGCCTCCAGAAGGAAGACATCTCTCTCGCTTACGTGTTACGTTCTAAGTTAATAAAAGCCTTGTTTTGTTCTGCTAACTTCGAGTCTCGGAATTATTGAGGCACATCAAGGATGAGAAAGGAGGACCTGTTTGGGACTGAGAAGAAAAGCAGTAAAAGAGAACTTTAGAACATGCTGGCCATGGGATCGAGTGTCACCCCAAATGCCCCTTCATGGCTTCTCAGTTCTACAAGACATTTAATGACATTAACAGGTCAGAAGGTAAGAAAAGTCATCCACACGTTCCAAGGATGCACATACTAAACATGTTTGCAACTTACAACCACCACCTCCTATGCACCATATTGAATTGCTTCAAAAGCTTACCATTTACGTTTTGAAGTTTCTGTGGAGCACTATACACTTCCGATCTTTACCTGTAAGTGTTCCTTCACTCACAATCTGGGAAAGCAACCCATTAAATGCACCACACAATATGTGATTGCTTGTTTTAGGCACCTATCATCACTCCATTATTGTTCGCCTGCTGACAAACAGAAAACATTCTCACTTTTTGCATTCTTCTTAAAGGAGAAGACAGTCTGTAGCATTAGAGAGAGATTAGCCACAGCTGATGGTTCCCTCAACCTCCAGAGTCTCATCCCCCTCTGAGGAGAAAGCCTTGGAGCTCCTGGAAAGGCAGATAGGAGATGGAGTTTCAAATGGGAAAGCTGGATGGCAGGTATGAACTGGAGGTTTACCATGACATTCTGCTTCTGTTTGTTCTCATGCTATTGAACCACGCAAAACCTGACAGCATGCTACCTTGTGAAATTCTCATATAACTCCTACTGAAAGCTACATTTCAACTCATAAGCAGGAGTAAGCAGGGGATTGCCGACAGTGGAAGATAAGGAGGTAGACGGTGTTGATCTGAGGGTCAGGACATGTCCGCCACTGCTGAAGAGCCTTGGGACCCATATCTCACAGGTCATGTTTGTAAAAGAAAGGGGTTTTCAGAGCATCAAATGAAAGCACAGGCACTGGTGATGGACTCCCAGAATGTGCAGCAAATGCCGAGTCAATTGGTGGCAGCTGTGTCACCGTGATGAAGGAGTTTGCAGCCCTATAGCTGATCCTATTGACAAGGCAACTCCAGGCCGATCTGCAGCAGAGCACCAACCCCTCCCGGCAAAGACCCTAAGGACAGTCAGTTTCTGGCAAGTACATCCAGACTGCTCCCATAGAGGCCTAGGAACAAGATTCAAATAGGCTAACTCTTCCAGCTTCCAAGATTCCAAGGAATTATTGGAAGGAAGGGATAAGGAGATAGTGCGACAAGGTGGAGTTGAGGTCGAAGATCAGCCATGATCTTATTGAATGGCGGAGCAGGCTCAAGGGGCCGAATGGCCTACTCCTGCTCCTGTTTCTTATGTTAATAATTGTATTTTTTGAGATTTTGGCAGTTTGGAAGTGGATATTTTGTATAGAATTTTCATCACCAGTGTCAGCTGCCTGGAATTTCCTCAGAGCTGTCATAACTTTGCAGTAAGTCTGGCAAAAAGCCAGTTTAGACACATAAGCGGGATTTCTGCCGCACTTCTGGCAAAATTAATGAGCCGGGGCGAGAGCAGCTCTGAGGAAATTCAAGACCATTAATAATGGCTCATAGTGACATAATGAAGGAGGCGTGTTGTCCACAATCCACTGTCCACAGTCATGCTGTTAGATTCTCCTATGAAGTGCCGCCTGATTTGGGGTAGATTGGGGCATAAATGGTGTACAATGCGTTAATGAAGGTTACCACCTCAAAAGTGCCTCTAAAAACTGCACCACTTCAAATTCTCCTGGAAAAATCACCCGTCCTCTTTAAGGGCCACCGGAAGCCCAATCAGCTAACTGTAAACGGGGTCATCTATTTTCTCCAACTTCCACCTCCGTAAGGTATCACTGAGGCAGATATCACATTCACATGGCCATTTTGTTGGCTGCTACTGAAGGTTAGTGTCTACATTTTGAACTCGAGTATTTTGGAGGTTTAGTTAAGACTTTTGCCGCTAGTTTTACGTCAGAAGGACACCACTTTTGCACCCCCGCCCAAAAAGTAAAGTCATAAGAAGTTCAGGCCCTGACAATAAAAGCAGTTTATTCCAAACCTGATTTAAAAAAATCCCCATACTGAAATACATCTATTTCTGATGTAAATTAGATAAGTAGTGGGTGCAGTGTCCATCCCACCTACCCAATGACGTCTGTAGAAGGACCGAGCAATTTTTGTGATCGGGGCTCACCTCAATACAGGAGGTGAGCTGCCAGCATGAATCCCTCTGTTTATTGACAGCTCACCATTTGGGAGGGCGGTAATCCAGTACGGCAGAAACTGAAGTGGGCCTATGGCAGCACCTCAGCGGAAAGGGTTAAAAAATATTCGGAGGCGGGGAATCAACGGAGCAGCTGATTGAAGTGGCACGGCAATGTAGAAAGCACACCAAGCAGCAATGTCCAACCACGCCTTCTTGGTGAGAGCAGGTTTCCTCCTCCCATTGCTGGGGAAATGTATGTCCCTCCTGCACCTCACTGCAACCAGCAGTAATTCCAGGGACGCATCATTGAAGCTGGGTGCTGCCCTTGCTCTCTGTGCATCCATCATGAACAATTCCTGGCTCCTATATATTCAATTTCTACATTGTCCTTTAAATAGAGTTGAGATCATGTCATGCGGGTGTGCAACATGCCCGCTGCGCAGTGGGAGACGCGACACACAGAAGTCAAAATTTATTGCCTCTATCGTGCTGAAATCAGAGAATCTGAAGCGGTGACACGTATGCTTTGCCCACGCAATTCCAGCCCACCCCTCGGAAGTCACCTTCACACAAATATTGAGGCCTAGGTTATTATCAAATACATGCACAGTCATTACAGCTTTAACAAAGCTAAAAATCCATAGGCACCATAGGAACACAGTCTGTGCCACCATTCAATCAGATCATGGCTGATCTGTGCTTCCACTTCATTTCCCTGCCTTTGCTCCATATCCCTTGATACCCTTACCTAATAAAAAATCTATCAATCTCAGAAAATCCACATCCATTTTGCAGGAGGGAGTTCCATATTTCCATTACCCTTTGTGTGAAAAAGTGCTTCCTGATTTCACTTCTGAATCGCATAGCTCTAACTTCAAGATCATGCCCCCTTGTTCTGGAGTCCTCACTAGAACAAATAGCTTCTCTGTATCTATCCTAGCGAATCCTTCTGTCATTTTAAATACTTCACTTCAATCATCCCTCAATCTTCAAAACTCAAGGGAATACAAACCAAATTTATGCAACCTGGCATCATAATTTAACCCTTTAAGCCCTAGCATCATTCTGGTGAATCGGCGCTGTACCTCCAAGGCCGGTATATCCTTCCTGAGGTGCAGTATCCAAAACTGAATACAGTGCTCCAGGTGGGGTCTGATCAAGGCTCTGAATAACTGAAGCACAACTTCCACCCCTTTGTGTTCCAGCCCATTTCAGATAAACGCCAACATTCCACTCACCTTTGTGATTAACTTCTGTACCTGTGCACTAGCTTTTAGTGGTTTGTGTACCTAGACACCCAAATGTCTTTGCTCCCCCAGTTCCTAGTCTCTTACCATTAAGAAAATATTCTGAGTTGTCTTTCTTGGATCCAAATAAATACCTTACATTTGCCCACATTGGAATAAGTCTGTCTATGTTCCTTTGTAACTTCAAGCTCCCATCTATGCACCTTACTGTGCCTCCTAACTTAGTGTTATCTGCAAACTTGGATATTCAACTTGACATAATAAAACTCACTACGCACTTGGTTTGAGTATAAAGCAAGGCTTTAATCAACTTGTTTCAGAACATGGAGGTCTAGTTGTACTTCACTAGTTCCTGTCTTACAAAATGTCCCTGGGCAAGCTGGACCCACGCCCGAGTATTTATACTCCTTGGTCGGCGCCACCAGCTGGCCGTCCAGTGTTATTTCATGAGTAGTTTCTTTATGATGATGAGATTTATAACATTCTTCCTGCCGAAAAGATTTGGAAGTCCGACGACTTCCTCTTAACAGATTAGGCAGACCACGAATAGCCGCAGTCCTTTAGATCTTTGTTTATGGCTAGAAGGCACATCTCCCCAGATCATGTCTTGGTCCCTGGGCCGCTTGATCTGTACCGGTGGATCGACAGGGCCTGTGTTGCCCTGGTCGACCCGAGGGAGGCTGGGGAGATCGTGACTCCGTGTGCAGGTCCCCACAGGCACAGAGCTGGCTTCATCCTGTTGGATAGCCGGGGATTGACTGGCGTCCTGGCCTCGGGTGGCCATCCCACGGGGAGCGCTTGCCATGTGAGTCTTTTGTGTTGTGTCTGGAAATCCTGTCCCAGGAGCACATCACTGCATAGGTTTTTGAGCACTCCGAGCCGGGTGGAGAAATAAGTGCGGCCATTGAGAATAAGGTGGAAAAGACAAAAGCCAGAAGAATTGGTGGTCAGTTTCATCAGAGCCATTGCAATTTCCTTGTCCGAGGGGTAAATACGCAGTTTTAACTTACTGACAGCCCGCTCAATAATGAAGCTGTCAGAGCTGCATAAGTCGATTAGTGCGCTCAAAATGTGTCCATTTACCGAAACATTTGTGGCTGCATGGGACAGACTTTGGGGAAAAACAGCTGTGATGGGAGGAGGGGCAGTTTTACCCTTGACAGCTGTAACCTTAGTAGTGGTTCTTGGGGGAGGAGCAGTTTCATAGATAGCAGCTGTAACTTTTGTAGTGGCTCTTGGGGGAGGAGCAGTTTTATAGATAGTAGCAGCAAAACTAACAGGAGCTCATGACTGGTATACCTTAGAAAAGTGGCCTTTCTTACTAGCAGATGCTCTTGACTGGCATACCTTAGAAAAGTAACCTTTCTTGCTGCAATGATTGCAGGTTGCGTTACGAGCAGGACAAAATTTTCTATAATGGAACACACCTCCACAGAAGAAACACTTCCTTCCAGATTACCAAAATGCCGCTAGGGTGGGTTCGTCATCAGTGAAGGCTTCTAGGGTAGGGTTGTCATCTGCTAAGTTAGAGTCATCATCAGTGAGGGCTTCCACCTGAGACCTATTGAAGGAGCCATTAAAAGTGACAGCAGCAGCCCGTGCACGAGGTAAAAGATAGGTATCTGCAATCCTCTTTGCTAAGTCCAGGGAACATGCCTAGTCATAGCCAGCCTGTAACTTGGGGGGTTTATTTGCCAACAGATGCTGGCGTATGAAGGGAGATGCAATCCCATTAATAAAGGAATCACGAATTAACTCCTCCTGCTCCTGCTCAGCTGTGACAGCTTTAAGATTACAATCCTTGCTGAGCCTGCAAAGCTTCTGAAGGAATTCGTCAAGTGATTCCTCGGGTTGTTGTCGAGTTGTGGCCAGTAGATGCCGAGCAAAAACTTTGTTTGGGGCCTTAGCATATAGTTGCTGTAATATTAGGATAGCGGAGTCACAGTCTACACAGTCTTCGATATAGTCAAACACATGAGGAGATACATAATTGGCAAGTATCTCTAATTTATCAGGAATATTCTCACCACATACCCTGAGGAAGTTGCTGAAGGTACGATACCAGTGTTTCCATGACTTAGCAGTTGTAGGTGAATTCAGGTCCAGGTCAAGACAGTCGGGTCTGAGTAGTTTGTCCATGATGGATTGATTACTACGCCGGAGTTCACTTCTGCAGTTGAAGTCATAGCTGGCTGTTCCCGAATCACTCAGAGCATGGAGTCGACATCAAGTTGATTAAATTGACGTAATAAAACTCACTACGCACTTGGTTTGAGTATAAAGCAAGGCTTTAATCAACTTGTTTCAGAACATGGAGGTCTAGTTGTACTTCACTAGTTCCTGCCTTACAAAATGTCCCTGGGCAAGCTGGGCCCACGCCCGAGTATTTATACTCCTTGGACGGCACCACCAGCTGGCCATCCAGCGTTATTTCATGAGTAGTTTCTTTACGATGATGAGATTTATAACACAACTCACTATTCCTTCATCCAAATCATTGATATACCTAATGAAAAGCTGAGGCCCCAGTACAGATCCCTAGCTAAAGCCACTTGTCACATCTCGCTAATCAGAATAAATTTCCTTTATGAAAAATGCATTGCAGTACAACCACATACTAGCCACCTTAATAGAACCTCCATTAGAATTTTCCATTATAACAAAATGTTACCATGGCATGACTAAAGAATGTATAATGTTACAAAGCAGTAAAAGTTTTTGTGACATAAATGGATTTATGGTCATATTGTTCCAACTAGCCACAGAGCATTAGCTCCAAGTTTATGAGTCCTTTATGTAGCGCTACATATGGTCAGCTCCTGACTTATACCACCAATGGTTTGTGAACAAGTACAGGAAACAGCAGTGGCAGTGCCGATTGACATTAAAATGACATTTGGGTCCAAAAAAGTTTATAGAACTCATTTTAATATGTTAATTTGGCCCCTGCCAGTTTCCAGTAGGTGCACTGGTCGCCTAAATTGAGGCCCACTCGGAAATTTCAAAGGGTGGAACTCCGGCGGTAAGTCAGCAATTTTGTTTTTAGTGATATTTGTCCCACTATCACCTGTTCGTACTGAAAAACGGGGCGACAGGGAGATGAAAATCAGCCCCAGTATGTGCAAGTAAATTCAGTGTGTGTAGGACAGAGACGAGACAATACTGTTGGATAATAGGGTCCATTTTCAGAGTCTGTACCAGTAGTGAAATGCCTGGCCTACTTCTGGTGTATATCCGGCAATTGCAGGCATGTTGCCTGTGAGTTTCTCGCCATGCTTTTAAATATAACACAATGTTTGGATTTATCAGACCAATTATTTTATTATGAAGATGCATTTTGTATGAATCTTGACAAAAAAAAATATACAAATCTACATGGAAGAAGATCCATCAAGTCCATTCCATCTAGACATGTTTCAGCCTCATACATATTCAACCTCCCCCCACCTCCCCAATCAGACAATCCCTTGGTTTGGATAATTCTTTGACTTAAGTCATTGTTCACTTCTAAAAAGTGGTTAGCAATTATTTTTTTATATTTTCTGTGAATTCATTCCTCTGTCTGTACACCAAATTAATCTGTAATCTACTTCAAAATAGCAGGAATATGAAGATCCACACAAAATCTTTTTAATCCGCACGCAAGAGCAAAGGGAATCAAAGTCTCAAATTCACGTCAGAAACAGACGATTCCGGACCCAATTACAGCTTGCTCTCAGACGTTGCGCACCTTATAATGTGCTTTTATTTACTGCCATCTGTTTTCTGTCACAACAGGGTTTTAACAGCATAGAAATATTGTTTCAGAAACTATGCATATTAAATAGCAGCAATGTTATGGTAGTTAAATTAGTTCTCAGCAGAGATTTTTTAAAAAGCTCCTCCGCATTTATAAATGAAACACCAGATGTGCTTGCTCTTGCATGTTTCTTTTGCCCACAGTGAAATCCATAGACTTGCTTTCATCCTTGAGGCTTCATTTTCTGATTTGTGTTAACATTTCTCCTGAATTGTAGTTTGCACATCCATTAACTACATTTCAAAGTTTCACTACATAAAAGGGTTGTAAACATGCTTGTTTGATATTATCCACAGTTATGGATTGTGTGTTAATGGGGACCAGCTGGACTTGCTCAAATAAGTCATTAATATACCTTAGCTCAAGTGTTTTTTTAAATCTGCTACGAAAGCAGGGATCTGAGCCGCTGAATATTTCAGAGGATAGGCCAAAAGTTTATATCAAAATAAAATAAAAAGCAAAAATGTTTCAGACTTTTGGGACAGTTTTGCAACTGAGAAACTGTTTGTTCTTCCTGATGTTACGTGGCAGAAAATGGGTTTGAAATGTAAAAACGAGGACATTACGCAGAACGTTATTTTCATACTGAAAAATATTGCAGCTCCAGCTCTCCCATTTCACAGAGTTAAAGAAGGAGTCATGTATGTAACACAATTTCAGGATTGTCACCCTTGGAGTACTTCTACTGAAAAAAATGCAGAAATGTTTGCAGTAAGTTATTGCTGCAGGATGTGAACTTCAGTGAATCAGCTCCAAGCTGTTCCATCAGGTGCGCCTCCCTACAGGTTACACTGAGGTCAGTGACAAAGGATCTTCCGTTGATGAACGTTTAAACTTAGAGGGGATCAGGATGCAGTTTCTGTTTTCTCCATCATCTGTGACTCAGTTGGTAGCACTCTCAACTCCGAGGCAGATGGTTGTGGGTTCAAGTCCCACTCCAGACACTTGAGCTCAAAAATCTAGGCTGACACTCCAGTGCAGTGCTGAGGGAGTGCTGCACTGTCGGAGGTGCCGTCTTTCAGATGAGACATTAAACTGAAGCCCCGTCTGCCCTCTCAGGTGGACGTAAAAAATCCCTTTGCACTTTTACAAAGGAGAGCAGCGGAGTTATCTCCGGTGTCCTGGCGAATATTTATCCCTCAATCAACATCACTAAAACAGATTAACTGGTCATTATCACATTGCTGTTTGTGGGAGCTTGCTGTGCGCAAATTGGCTGCCGCATTTCCTACATTACAACAGTGACTTTATTGTACGTCATTGGCTGTAAAGTGCTTTGGGACGTCCGGTGGTCGTGAAAGGTGCTATATAAATGCAAGTCTTTCTTTCGTCCTTTCTCATAACAGTAAGCAGGTTGAAAAATATGTTCATAAAATTTCCAAGAGGTCCAGGGATTTTATTGAGCACTTTTAAAGTATGATATCTGATACAAAGTTAAGCCAATGTGAGACTACCTCCTGGAGGGAGTCTGACAGTTTCTGGCTGCAGTGCACTGAAGAGTCAGCTTGCCAGCTCGACTCCTGAGTTATACTGCCACTTTTATACTGCTTCACACCCAAAACTGCTTCACGTTACTGAGATTGTGTCCCCTGTGAGAAGAATGTGTAAGTGTGGAGGCTAACCACAGGTCTGATTGCCTTGGTTTACTATTGTAGTGAAATTGTAAAAATATCTTCTTTATACTTCTGGTTATGATTTTGCTGGGAGGGGCGAGCCTTTGGCTTAATGGTCGCCTTCCTACCTCTAAGTCCAAAGGTGACGAGTTTAACCCCCATTCCAGTCACCCTTGCCGAGTGGATGCTAGAATATGGTCTCTAAGTAGTGATGTGTAATACAGGGGAAGCTATAGCCAATATGCACAGAGTAAGGTCCCACAAACAGCAGGGAGAGAAGATTATTTATTTTTGATGGTGTTGCTTGAGGGATTAATGTTGGCCAATACACGAGAACACCCCTGCTTGTCTTCAGATAGTGCTGTGGGATATTTTACCTCCACTTGAACAGGCAGATGGGAAATCATCTCATCCAAAAGATGACACCGCCAACAAGGCATCATTTTTACTCAGAGGCAAGAGTGCTACCACTGGGCCAAGCTGACACTCAATGGAACCTATATTACAGAGTAGAAATACAGCTTAAGTTAGCTTAACAAGTTGAGGAACAAGATTTGATTTGGAATACAAATTAACAAGCAGGTAGATAAGGTGGGCCTGATGCAACAGCATTAAAATGTGATTTTGCCACAGTACTGATTCAATCAAAGGATAAATTCATGGCAAAAGATTTTCAGAGCGATGACGTTTAATTTGGTGAAGGTGTTATGCTTAAAAAAGTTTTTTTATTTAGTATTTATTTACTAGTGTCAGCCTTACCTCTGAGTCAGAAGGTTGTTGGTTCTAAGTCCCACAGAGATTTGAGCACAAAAATCTAGGCTGACACTCCAGTGCAGTACAGAGGGAGTGCCGCACTGTCAGAGGTGCCGTCTTTCAGATGAGATGTTAAACTGAGGCCCGATCTGCTCTCTCAGGTGGGCGTAAAAGATCCCATGGCACTAGTTCGAAGAAGAGCAGGGGAGTTATCCTGGCCAACATGTATCCTTTAATCAACAGCACCAAAAAAACAGATTATCTGGTCATTATCACATTGCTATTTGTGTTCATTAGCCGTAAAGCACTTAGGGATTTCCAGCTGTCATGAAAGGCACCATGTAAATGCAAGTCTTTTTTTCTACTATTACTGTGACTTTACTACATAATTATTGCTTTAACATTCTCAATTCTGTAACAGTGGATGATAAATTTATAGGCAAATGAATTAATATTTATGTCAAATAGTAATCAAAATAACGATACCAGTGCTCAACTAATTTGTTCTCAACCCATGGAAACTCAGAAGTGTAAAATGAAAGGCAATATAATATATGCACATGCTATAAAATAGTGCCGATCTATGAATTTGTACTTCGCCATTCGCCGATAATCTAGAATGAATCTAATGATCACCCAGAATTTCCTGCAGTGGTGAGATTGGCGATGTACGCCATGAGTTTCAGTTTTGAGTGCTACAATTGCCGTTACTAACTTACTGCAAAATTTCCTGCTTCTGTAACTAGAATACATCGCAGCGAGCATGGTGGATAATCAGAAGCAGCTCAGCCAATCTCGTCATGAACATTACAATTTCATGGCATAGGTGGTAATATTTCCACAATTTAACTTGGCGACAACTTTTCTATTGAGTTTAAACGAGCGCTGCCAATTCAGGATAAAATACCAATAAAGCATTTGGCTTTCCAGATTTATAAAAAAAGTTTTACACGTTCTGTTGCTGTAAAACAAATAACTATATACAATTAAATGGAAAGAGGGAATATTGTTAAAATTGTTATAGAAAATATGTAGATTACTTCATTTAAATAGATTTTTTATTATATCTTCTTTTCTTCTGGAAAGTGACTAAATTAGAATGAACAGTTTAACAAAGTACAATAGGTGACTAATTCAGCAAGTTCTAGGTGTGATTGGCACAGATGCACCAAATGAACTCAACTCTGTATTGTAATAATTTGTGGCATACTTGCTGGTTGGAATAAAATGGACTTTCTTGGAAAATTTGTCATTCACATATGTATAATCAGAATAAACCTGACATTTTATTTATTTAATCTATATCTACATCAAATGCTTTTAATAGCAATGGAAATATAATTATTTATACCTATTTATTACAAATGTTGTGTAGATGATGAAATGTTATCATAGGCATGCAATTTAGTGTCTTTTGTACATTTAGCGTTTACATAAAACAATTACTTTAACAGTTTATGAAAGAAAAAGCTAAAGGATATAAAGCTATGCTAATTAAACTCAATTGGTGTCAGTAAGGGGATTTCATCTATTACACAAACTAATTGCAAGACACTTACATTAATTGTGATCGTATTAAGGCCACATTAGAGAGACTAGTTGTAAGGGGTTTTCCTTGAGCGATTTCCCTGAGGTTTCTCTCTCTAGAGGCCTCTCTCTCTTGCACAGTAAAACCTTGAGTGGTTCGACCCACTCGCCCCTTAGATTCTATACTCTGGACTTAGGCGCAGGAACTACAATGTAGAGAAAACTCTTGTAGACCAAGTTTGATGAAACAAAAGTGAAATTTATTGCATAAGGAAAAATATCAAATCAAATGCAAGCAGATAAGGGAGTGCATGGGAGGGAAAAACACACACACAAATCATAACGACACAGTACTAACTAAAGCAAATACAGGCATCTTATACTCTACAAAGATCATTATGAAATAAGGAAACGCACGGAACATCGAGGGACAACAACTCATGTTAATTGTACCCTTAAATCCACCCCCTTATTAAACCTATCGAGATCCAATTGTGAAGGGCCAGAACCATGCTCACCAATCCCAGTAGGAAGTGCAAGGTTTTGAAGTTGAGTCTGTGTTTGGTCCTTTCAGGCGTTACGTCTCCACGTGGATCGTGGAGCTCCTGCGAGCTGTGCCACACCTCTCTCCTGAGGTGGGGGTCAGGGGCGGCTGGACACCAGCAGGCCTGGATGTCGGCGGGGTCGAGGATCATCGGCTTGACCCTGGTTAGAGGAGCCTTGGGCTGGCTCCCATCGCTTCTTCAGGTTCCTTTCCTCTCTTCTCCCGAGCCGGGGTGGCTGGAAGGTTTCTTCCCTTGGGATCTTTATTTTTTTCTCTTCTCCCAAGCTGGGTCGATGGCCTTTCGTTCCGGCAACGGCCCGGGGATGGTCGATGATCTCCTGATGTGCTTCCCCGGGGCGGAACGCTGGTTTCGAGACGGCCTTTTCGATGTTGGCTTTCTTCTTCCTCCTGCGAGTGCCTCTTTCTTCTTCTGGGTGTCCGGATTCAAACTGTGTGTCTGAGCTCAAGCTGCAGGCTTGCAACTGTGTTCCAGCTCGACTCTCCTTGTGACTATCCAAGCTTACTTCCCCCTTCAAACTCTCTCAACTGCCGAAAAAGTCTTCCAGATATATCTTTCTTCCAGAGGCTTCACTTCCCGCCCAAAATCAGGTTAGTCTTTGTTTTATTTTTGGCAGGCTGAGAGCACAGTGGGGTAGTTATTATATTTAAAATGTCTTAAACGGCCGGTAAAGGCCCATCTCTGGCCCGGAATTACCTTCACTGTTTTTAATGGCCTGCTGATCTCGTTATCTAGTCCTGGGTGCTGTTCTCATGAATATGAAATTGTCCCCTTTTGTCTGGGGCAACATTTTGATGGCCTCTGTCTCCAGGCCGATCTTGACTAGATCTGCATCTAATCCATATGCATACGTGTGGGTCTGGTTTCGTTCTCTCAGAAACGGCTTCCAGAACTTACTGTGGGTTGAATCCACAAATCTGTCTGAGGTTGCGCAGGAACCATTTTAAAGTGTCCCAATAAGCTGGTCACATGGTATGGTGGCCATTTTGTCTGCCCCTTTTTCTGGGCTACTTTTAAAACAGTCTTTAAAATCATGGCCTCTTCTGCCATTTGACCCATATTAATACAAAGTCCAATTTTGCGGTGATGCGCTATCAATTACTCATAAAAGACTGAGAGTTAAGTGAGTAACTAAAGGCTTTTATTAGCAAAGAACAGAGCATGCCTCTCGTGGTTGACTGGGTTCCAAGAAGGCAGGGGGCTGCAGGTCAATCACCTTTATACCTGGGCCTGTGTGGGTGGAGCCAGCCGAGACATGTTGAGGCATGCATAGGTACAACAGTGTGTAATAACAACAACAACAACAACAACAGTGGTTTACCACATGCGGATCCTACACTCCCCCCTGATGATACTGTAACTTGCTTGAAGTATCATAATTCTGGGTGCGCAAAATTTTCTGACTTTCCACAATCTAACCATCCCCAGTATTTACCTATCTATGACCCCACAACACATGCATTTCCCATTTCAGAAAAATCTAGTGTACATTAAGCATCTATAGATGGCAATACCTTGGGGTTAAAAATCTAACAACTTAGTTCCAGGCGTGGAGGGGGTCCTTATACCCCTACATCACCTAGTGCATACACATTACCTTCTAATAATAGCATCACATCTAATAAAACTTCAATCAGAAAATAAAGTACATACATGAAAAATTCAAGAATACATGAATACATATCAAAAATAATACAGAGGAGGGAGGGAAAACTTTAACTTTATACAAAGCAGCAAAATCTAAACGGGTGTCTCTTCTACCCGCACATAATGCTCCCTCCATTCCCCTCTATTCTCATACCTTTGCGAATGTTTGACCTTTTTACAGTGTACAAACAGTAAATAAACTACAATGACAACCTGGCACACTACAAGAATGTGGGAGGCTATCCTAATCCAGGAAGGGACTTCTATATTAGTGAACAGATCCCACCACGGTGGGGTCACTATGTCCAATATGCCTGCCCCTATCTCTAAAGTCTTCTGCTCCAGTGTGTAGAAGTGTTTCTGTGAAACAATAACAGCTTTTAATATCTTGGTGAGGTGTTCAGGGAGAGGGGGAATGATATCTCCAAAATGTGCAACGAATCCCTGCAAATCGGTGAAATTCTCTTTCACAGAGATGTGAACAGTGGAAGGTTCAGGAATGGGGACAATTCGCTCTTGGGCCACTTAAACTTCTGCCCTGGGCTTGAAACAGAAGATGCTGTCACTAACTGGACACCAACCGTGCTGTCCATGCTGGCAGTGGGGCGCTGCAGTGGTGACACAGTATGTCCCACCTCCTATATATGCCACCTGCGGGGGCACATGGCCTTGTGCCATTGCCTCCATGGTGCAATTTATAGGCTTTGCGCCAGCAGTTCTGAACCCGCACTGTGGTTTTAAATGGGCATTCAAGTGCTGGGGACACAGGATGATGTGTGCTCCCCGGCTCCGGCACCCCGAGAGGTCGGTACCCCTCATTTCCTGCTCCCATCGAATAATGTAAGGTGGGACCCCCGTGTAGCGAATGTGCGCACCCCACTGAATGACTCCAGTGTTCTCCACCCTGTATACCGGGGCGGGTTTGGCTGTCTTTCCCATCACCGGCATTCTTACCACTATACCCATAATGGTGTGATTAGACTGTCCAAATTCCACTGGGACTGGGTAGGCCTCTGAAGCTAGTCTGAGCTGGCACGGACTCAATGTATTCTCAAAAGGGTGGAGGGCTGCGAGGTGCTTGTTGCTGATCCAGGAGGGGACTAAGCCTTGCTTTAAATCCTCCAGATTACTGCGGCCCTCGCCCAGTAACCACGCCCCGTATAGCACACAAGCTTCGTTCTGCGCAGCCTGATCGGACGCATTCCGATCCTCCCTGATGAGAGCATTTACCGTTCTGGCATGTTTCTCCAGCTCAGCTATTATCTCTTTTAAGTGTAGTGTCATGGCCTGGTCCTCATGTAACTCAGAACCCACTAGCTTATTCTCATCAGTCAGTATCTTTCTTAGCTGTGTTTTTAAACCATTGATCTGGGTTTGCAGCTCCACGTCATCCAGTGTGTTGATGACGGAAGTCCCTGTATTAAAAGCTGTGAAAATATCATTTACTGCACCCCTCCTTTGCCTCCCTACTCTGTCCAAGACCTCATGTGGTGTGGTGTACAATTCGGCTCTGTCGACATCGGCAAAGTCGAATTCATAAAACTGTTTAAACATGTTTGTTAACAGGACCTGGTATAATTGCTCCATTTCCTTGGGGCACCACGCTGGCAATCTTACCTCGGTGAGGTTTAAAATCACCGAAGCCACCGCATAGTGGACCCCTTGGTACAGTACCTGACCTGTGGGTAACAATACCAATCCGTTCCCGGGTCCCTTTTGTCGCGGCGGGGCACCCTTCCTTGAGGGCTTTAGCTTCTGGAACTGTGGGCAGGGGCTTACGGGGTCGGGTGATGAGCTCCGTGGCGTTTACTGGGATCTGTGAGTATGGGACTCCGCACGCCCGTGAGCTGACGTCCCACCTCATTCCTTGTCCAGCATCCTGCCACTGTCTTTGGATAAAGATGGAGACGCCTGTGGGGCAAGCGCGTTCTGAAATTCACATACAGATGTAGATCCCCTCATCTGGTTCCCACCATTTGTCCCAACAGACACTCAACCCCCTGTGAGTTCCCATTATTGTCCGATGGGTGTTATTACCCAATCTCTCCAACTCCACAGTGGAGTTCTTCACGGTGCTGCTCAACTTGCGCAGCCACCACCAGCGGTCCAAAGGTACATTCCCCAAACAGTTCAAGCAAATCTTCTTGCCCACGGTGACGCTGATCCTGGGTGCAATGATCCGCACCCTGGGGCACATCAGAGACGTTTCTCTGTATGCAAACCCCGTCTGGCTGGAGTATTCAGAAGAGTTCGACCCCAGCCAGGCTGGCCATCTCCCTTCATGGAAGTAGGTAGCAGTCTCTACAGCGTCCCGTGAGCCGGTTCCGTCAGTCGCGATGGGGCCTCTATTTCTAGAGCACCCATAGATCGTGGAGTCCTTGGTGCGGCCCCGATAGGCCCAGCTCCATCCGACCATCACGAACGCGACGAGGATCCCTCTCACCTTTCTTCTGGTTCCTGCAATAAATCAAACAATACAGCCAGGCTCCCGAGAGATTCTGGCTTAGGTGACGGCATGATCGGGTCTTTTGACCTCGATCCCAAAAATAACACATACTGGGCAGATTTAAAACTACTTAAACTCTAATCATTTTAATATTTACACCTTAAACTTAAACTTAAACTAAATTATGTACAGCGCCGCCCGTCCTCGGGCCTAATCCCTGATTGGACTGCAGCTTGCCGCTCCCTGTGGTGGGGCTGCAGTGACCTGTGGCTCTGGACTGCAGCTCGCCGCTCCCTGTGGCGGGGCTGCAGTGACCTGTGGTTTTGGTTCCCCGCAGCCTTTGGCTGCTAAATGGGGACTGTGTTTTTTCATGGATTTCTGAAGTCGGCGTCTACTGGGAGTGCGGGACTCGGGTCAAGGTTTTACAGGCTGAGGCGTTCGAGTTGACCTGCGAAAAGGTACTTTGGGCGTGGCTCCCTTAGCGAGTGGACCTTCGGGTGGGACCTTAGCTCTCACAGTCAGTGGCTCTTTCACGACTGTAGGCTTCGGCTCCCTTCCCTCAGGCTCCGCCCCTTTGGGATTTGGGCAGGCTCCCTTGGCGAGTGGACCTTTGGTTTGGACTTCAGCTCCCACAGCCCGTGGCTCTTCCACGACTGTGGGCTTCGGCTCCCTCCCCTCAGGCTCCGCCCCTTCGGCAATTGGGCCTGTGGCAGACGGCTCCTCCTCACCTGTCCCTACAGGTGGAGGATCTCTGCCCCAATTTCTGCCTCCCCCACGCTCGAGTCGAGGGCGGGATCTCCGTCCTCCGACTCCACCTCTTCCACAATCGTATCGAGGGCGGGACCTTGTTGTTCGGGTCCCTCCTCGTCCGAGTCCCAGGCCATCGGAGAAAGCTCCCCCCAGATGGGCGGGACCTCTCCTCCTTCCAAGCAGCCTACAACGCCAGCTTGTGTGGTCTGTGACTCATCGCGCGCCTCAGGCTGAGGATCTTTATCCTCAGACCTGGCTTCGGTTGCTGATGTTTTTGCACCCGGTTTAAACAGCTTGCATCGCTTCATGCTAAACCACTTGTTGCATCGGGACACCTCCACTGTGCGAGAGGCATAGACCGGCGGATTTTGCTCATCCTCCTGGTCTACGGTTCTCTCGCCAGCGCATAGGGTTAGACCCAAGAATTTTACTTCTCGCCGGCCAACCTGCGCCTTCGTAGGGGTTTCCTTAACACTCTCTATCTCCTTCACACTCGTACCCTCTCCCCAGAGACAATGATTTCTTAGGTCCACGTGGATCCCGTGGGCTACCAAGAAATCAGACCCCAGGACTCCCGTTCCACCTCCCACCTCCCACTTCATTAGGGTACACTTCCCCGTGGTGCGGAGTGGTCCTAAATGAATGGAGAGGGGAAGGGAATGTGCACCAGCCTCTTCTTCGCCCATGAAGCCCGACAGAAGATATGGGATCCCGGTGGACAGAGGCGAGGCGGTGGGGTTATCTGCATGGATTATGGTGCACGATGCTCCCGTGTCCAACAGATAGGTTCCCTTCACTTCCTCCACCTCCATCTCCATGAGGGGTCGTCTCCATACATCATATCGCAGCGCACACAGGTAGACGGGCTGCGCTGACTCTAGTCACTTGGGTACAGCGATCGGGGTTTCGGGAGCGACAAGGCTGGTGGTGACAGCTATTTTCCCCTGCGAAGTCATCAGAGACCGCATTGTCTGTATGATTGACTCAATCGCAGCGGGATTCATAACCGCGGCAGCTCCTTGTGCTGGGGCAGGAGCTACGGCTTGGGTTTGGGCTGGTGCTGGGGCAACGGTCTGGGCTTGGGCTTGGGCTGCGGGAAATCTCCCTTTATTATCCTTCGACGGATTTCTACAGTCCTTGCGCCAATGTCCATCCTTCCCACACCCATAGCAATTGAGCTTGGCTTGGACAGGGCGATTCCCCTCCTGACGCCACTCCTGCTTGCTTGGGGCTGCGGGTTTTGCCTCGTGCACCTTTCCCTTCTGGGGTGGTGTTTCCTGACCTCTACAATTCTTATACGCTACATTTAACTGACGGAGTACCGTCTCTTCCGTGACACCGGGACCTTGGGGATCAAACCATGACCTGGCTAGGGCCCGTATCTCTGGCAAGCTGTTGGTGACCAAGCAATGGAGCCAATGAACCCGCTGTTCAGGCATACCCGGACAGCTGCGTCGATATACTGGCCACAGCCTTTCTGCGAAAACCCGCGGGGGTTCTCCAGATAACTGCATGGTCCCTTCTACATGGTCGAACGGACTACCGTCGTCCACTCCCATTACCTCTAAAACTTCCTCCCTGAGATCCGCATACCCTTTCCGTCCCCTCTTACCATCCTCTGAGAGGCACTGAAGGATTGTGGAATCCAGGGAAAAGCAACAGTTTGACCTGTTCCTGATCATCACAGTCATTAATGGCTGCTGTTTCCTCTATCTCCCTGAAATGAATCGAGGGATCTCCCTTTACTGTGAGTCATGTGAGGTGGCTCACTATGGACCTTAACTGTGGGCCAGCATAGGGCTGGTTCTGGTGGGGTCCGATACTGCTGTTGACAGCATTGGGACCGAACCTCTGGTGCCGAGCGGGACACATCGGTGCTGGTCCCGGCTTTTCGACCAGTGGTTCTTCCACACACTCCACCTCGGCTACCTCCTCTTTCGCTACCCCCTCCTTTTCCGACCAAGTCTCACTATAGCTCGGCAGTGCTGAGGGCTCGGTGGCTGGTACTACAATTACCTCAGCTGGAATCGGCTGTACAAAACATACTTTATCTTTGTTTACAGTTTCACAAAAATTGTTCAAGTAAAGGCTTCAAACAGCAAACGGCTTCACGAAGAATTATTTTGAATAAGTGTTTAACTTGCTGGATAACTAGATAGGAGCACATCTAGCGCGGCCAGTACAGGTAAAGAGGGTCAGGTGTGAAGAAACCCTGCACCGACAACTCCTCCAGCCTTGCCACTAGCCGAAGCCATGACTTTCCTCCTGCCTGTGATGGCCAGTATATCTTCTTCCAGAGGGAAAAGTGTTTGCAGGTGGGCTCGGCTTCTTCTGTTTTGCAAATGCCTACTACAAATTGCGCGCCAACTTCTCTTACACTAAAAGCCTGCGCTTGTCCCTCTATTTCAACTCAGGTGTTGAAGAAATACCTCCGCCACTTCAGGAGAAGGAGGCGAGCCTCCCTGAAGATACACTGTCACTTGGTCTGACCCTGGCAAGCACCAGCTCAGAGACTGGCACCACATGTATTTTTGAGGGTAGTTTAGAGGAGGGGTCTTAACGTGGTGATTCGCTAGCCACAAGTGTGCAGGAACATGGGGCTAGGACACCATAGGTGTCAGATCGCCGGAGGGCGAGATTACATACTAGCTCTGCGGCAGAGGACTCAGATGCTGACTTTGAGGGCCCCATTTACCAATGAAACTGATTGGCATATATCACGAAAAACTAGGTGCACTTGGCAGCCTACCAGAGAGCTTGTGCGCAATCGCTCACAGCATGGAGGAATCCAGCTCCAACTTGTGTCGAGGCTTCGCGTAGAGCATGGAGGCCATACTTTCCAACATGGACTCAATAGTGAACTTCATGATCACAACACTAGCACCCACCATGATGGAGCATCTGCTAACCGCTGTGACAACTTTCATGGCAGCTCACATTGCTGCCATGGAAGTTCAGATGGCTACCAACTTGGCTGTAGGACCACGTTGACAGGGGCTTCCAGAGCATCACATCACTCCTGCACTTTGTTCTCATGCAGAACCGTAGGAGTGCTGAGGCATCATTCCAGGACAGTGGCCTTGGCACCTGATGTCCTCTCTCAGGTTGAAAGAATGCCTGCTACCCCACAACCCACACTGCGAGTGCGCTTGTTAGTGCCACACAGCCAGCTGGGCCAGGCGGCTCTGGGACACGTCGAGATGCTGCCTGAAGCTGGACTCTCAAGGCCTGGAGCTGCTCGAGGTCGCCCACCACGGCCATCAGAAATGTCCTCAATCAAAGCTCAGCAGCCCTCCAGCTCCCAAGCTGCAGCCACTGGAGAATCACTTTGTACGAGTACTAGGATAGGTAAATGAGCACACAAGACAGGTACTAATCGGTTGCACAAAGATGATTGTTAATTATTCCTGTTAAATATTAAACACAAATAGAATTGAGTGTTGGATTTGTTTTTCTGGATTTGGTGTTAGTGTTAATATTTAGAGTGAACTAAGAGCAATGCCCATAAGGCTGTACTAAAGGTGATGGTGAGAATGATGGTGTCAAGGATTGCAGGACTGGTGCTGTATTGGAGGGATAGAAACATAGAAGATAGGAGCAGGAGTAGGCCATTCGGCCCTTCGAGCCTGCTCCACCATTCAACGAGATCATGGCTGATCATCCAAACCCTAGCACCCGGTCCCTACACCGACAGCCATCCCACCCAAGCCCTATCCCCATAACCCCATGTATTTAATCCCCCCTAACACTAAGGGCCAATTTTTTTTGAAATTTTTTTTGTTTATCATGGCCAATCAACCTAACCCGCACATCTTTGGACTGTGGGAGGAAACCGGAGCACCCGGAGGAAACCCACGCAAACACGGGGAGAATATGCAAACTCCACACAGACAGTCACCCGAGGCTGGATTTGAACCCGGGTCACTGGCGCTGTGAGGCAACAGTGCTAACCACTATGCCACCGTGCTGCCCGTAGGTTCAGGTGAAGTGGTCTTGGATGAGTTGCTCACTCAGAACTCTGGTAACCAGGGCAACTGGTAGTTGATGCTGCTTCTGCCCTTCTTCCTCTTTATGCTGTTCTTCCTCCTCCTCCTTCTCCTGCACTTCTTGCTTCCCAGGTGGTAAGGGAAGATCCCTCATTATGGCAAAGTTATACAGCATGCAGCACACAACCACAAACCTAGAAACATAGTCAGGGCTTTACTGTAAAGCAACTCCTGAATGGTCCAGGCAGCGGACGTGCTGCTTGAGCATGCCAATGGGCTGCTGGGTGATGTTGCTGGTGGCAGCACGGCATTCATTGTAGGCTAAATCTGCAGCTGTGCCCAGGTGGCTGACAGGAGGCATGAGCCGTGTCTGAAGAGGATACCCTTTGTTAGTCTGTGGCCTGAAATATTGGTTGGAATAAGATTGGAGCAATATGAGCGAATCATGAGATTTGCCAGGAAACCAAGCATGCAGACACCTAGGAAAGAGCCTGATCCAAAATGGCGGGCAAAGAATGAGCACATGCATGCTGCCCTCCACATTGGCCCCTTAGTCATCCATTTTACATTTGTAAAACAGGCACGGCATGATCCAATTTCTAGGCCGTTGTTTTTCTCTGTAAGAGCATCGACCCAGTAATTAACTCTGTGACATTTGCAAGTACCTCAGCTCTCACCTTTATTTTTTTTTAATATTCATTTATGGGATGTGGGCATCGCTGGCAAGGCCAGCATTCATTGCCCATCCCTAATTGCCCTTGAGAAGGTGGTGGTGAACCACCTTCTTGAACTGTTGCAGTCTGTGTGGTGCGGGTACTCCCACAGTGCTGTTAGGGAGGGAGTTCCAGGATTTTGACCTAGCGACGATGAAGCGATATACTTCTAATACAGGATGGTGTGTGACTTGGAGGGGAACTTGAAGGTAATGGTGTATCAATGTGCCTGCTGCCCTTGTCCTTCTAGGTGGAAGAGTTTGCGGGTTTGGGAGGCGCTGCTGAAGAAGCCTTGGCGAGTTGTTGCAGCAACCACGGTGTGCTGGTGGTGGAGAGGGTGAATGTTCAAGCTGGTAGATGGGGTGCCAATCAAACGGGCTGCTTTGTCCTGAATGGTGTCAAGCTTCTTGAGTGTTGTTGGAGCTGCACTCATCCAGGCAAGTGGAGTGCATTCCATCACACTCCTTATTTGTGCCTTGTAGATGGTGGAAAGGCTATGGGGAGTCAGGAGGTGAGACACTCATCGCAGAATACCTAGCCTCTGACCTGCTCTTGTTGCCACAGTATTTATGTGGCTGGTCCAGTTAAGTTATGCTGGTAACGTTAATTTTACTTCTTCCCCTGCATGTACGTGATACAGGTGAGCACAGCCTAATTCTTTCTGTCTGGCCTGACTCCGCCTATATATCCACCTAAAATGAAGCAGAATGTTATGCTCTCTGCCAGCTATTTGCATGCTTGTAATGTGCTTGGTAATGAGATAGGAAGGAGCTTAACCTTAGCCTGAGGTGGGAGGAGCCACCATGGGCATCTGGCCCTTCTTCTCTTTTACACCTGAGAACTGAGCATTAATTGAACAGCAAGTTCATCCTTAGCCCAGATGACATGATTCTAAGCGAATATATCTATATATATAAAGCGGCTCTTCTGTCTGTCCCGATGTCTGTCTGTCCCGATGTCTGTCTGTCTGTCTGTCCGTTCTCTATACGTTTGAAAGTTACAGAGCGTACCGACGCGTGCGTCACCTCAAAAGAAAGCTTGCGATTCCGGACCGGTCATAGGCGTATGTACGTTTCGGCCGGACAAAAATCCCGCCCGCGGTATCCCAAAAATGTTCAGCGTTCCGCTCATTAGCATCTCATTAGCGACCGTGTGACGTCGAGGTCCACCAATCGGACGGCGGGTTCCTTCCTACAGTTGAGTGTCGAGTGACTTGACGATTGACCAATCCTACGCTTCGGTGACCTGACCGGTCGACCAATCGGTGCGTGTGTGGGCGGGCCTTATCCTTCTGAACCGAGGTGAGTGGCCGCCATCTTGATTTTTCACAATTTTTTCCCCCACACTTTCTGTGTGTTAGGGAACTAAGGTAAATATTTTAATGATGTGTTAGGGAATTAAATAACAATTTAATAGGGGGGGGAGAGCCTCGGGAAATCGCGGGGGGGGGAGAGCCTTGGGAAATCGCGGGGGGGGGGAGAGCCTCGGGAAATCGCGGGGGGGGAGAGCCTCGGGAAATCGCGGGGGGGGGAGAGCCTCGGGAAATCGCGGGGGGGGAGAGCCTCGGGAAATCGCGGGGGGGGAGAGCCTCAGGAAATCGTGGGGGGGCGAGCCTCGGGAAATCACGGGGGGCTCGCGCCGCCCGCACTGACCGCGCATGCGCCGCCCGCCCGCCCACAGCGGCCGTCCATCAGCCGCGCGATACGCGGGGGACCTCAGCTCCGGACCTCAGGCGCTAGGCAGGGGGAGGGGCCGGAGAGAGGGACAGAGGGGAGTGGGGGAGCGGGCGAGGGGAGGGAGGGAGGGAGAGGAGGGGAGGGGAGGGAGGGAGAGGAGGGGAGGGGAGGGAGGGAGGGGAGGGAGAGGAGGGGAGGGGAGGGAGGGATAGGACAGGGAGAGGACATGACAGGGAGAGGGGGGACACACAGGGGCAGGGAGACCAAGCGCCCCAAAATTGCCCTCGCAACGTGGGGCTCCCCAGCTAGTATATATATATATATATATTTCCAATGTGACTCCTACTCAGACTGAGGTTACAAGTGCTTCTGATCAGTCCCATTTGGATATACATTCAGCACAAAGGCAACTTTCAAGGAGAAGTTAGATTCTGGTGCTGAATAACTTTGACATTTCATCCTTTTTGGCAACCATGGGTCACATATTTATGCTCAAGAATATATGTCCAAAAGTTCCAGTGGATCTGTTCTGCCATCACCAGTGCAACCAGTGGACCTGTTCTGCCATCACCAGTGCAACCAGTGGATCTGTTCTGCCATCACCAGTGCAACAGAGTGGATCTGTTCTGCAATCACCAGTGCAGCAGAGTGGACCCCACCCCCTTCTGCCATCTGCCCAAGCCAATTATTCAGGGCCCATCTCAAATTAAAGGGACGGGGTCATTTGCATGGCTATCGTGGGCACATCACTCCTGCAAGGGTGCTTCAGCCGCACTCGTGCCAAACCACCACCGGAATGTCAGAGCAGGCCCATCCCAGTCCGATGGTGGAGTAGACTCAGCAAGGCACTGAGAAATCTTCTTCATCACACCTTCTGCTCCGAATGGCCAAGTAGGTCCTCAGTAGGACTCATGTCGGCTCTCAGCCAGTGTGAGTTCTACTGCGTCCTATACAAGGTGTAAAGGGAGGAATTTCAGGTGTAGCCTGGGGATTCCATTAGACACACCCTCTTGAACACCAACCTATGCACCCACCCATCCACACCAGAATTTAAAGGGACAGTGTAAACAGTAATTAATCCCATGAGCCTTAATATGATTCAAAAGGCACTAATACCTGTCCAATACCAAGTAATCTAGTGAAGGGAAGGATATTTAACTTTGTGCTGGTGATGTACCTGTTCAACATCTGGTTGTCTGGGAGGGGGGATGTATGCAGCTTTGTGGTTGAGATGGCATCACTCATTATCTGATTCCTGATTTTCACTGGGGAATAAGATAGCCGACAATGTTGAACTATGCCTGTTTGATCTACAAATGTTTCAAAATGATGGGAGTTATTCCCCATGATTTTTTTCAATCTAGGTGAAACCATTTTAGAAAAAGCTCTTTTAATATTCATCTATTAGCTTCAGAAAATATATTTTTTAGAAACGCTAAAACTTAATCCACCATCTAAAACAGCATAAATTCTTAATCACACGTGTGCACTAGTTTTTCACGCATGATGGTGAAAGATCATAAAGCTACTCTCTGACCTTACAGACCTAAAAGCTAATTAATTGGATGTATTAGATACAATAGTACATATATTCTGAAGGCAAATACACATTTTAATAGTAAAGTACATCCTGGATGGAAATGTGTATACATTGTATAATAAGACTAAACAGCCTGTTCTCATAGTGCTGGGAGTGGAAAAATCGGGATACCAGGACGATTTTCCCAGGGAGACGAATCACAGTTCAAAATGGGGTCACTGAAATCAAAAATAAAAGTTTTTCACATCCTCATAACTAAGATTCTCAGTATGAATGAGTGGTTTCTCTAGTTTGGCAAACACAATTCTGAACAAAGCACAAAGAATGAATGCATGCCACAACCATTGGGAAAATCGAGTATTTAAGAGACTAATTTTGTAAGCTGGTGGTGCACGGAGTTCTAAACTTACTTTCTGCTGTTTTCTTTAAATACAGTGACACCAGTTAAAGTTTCAGTGATTTCTGCCAAGCAATAGGGCTTTTTTGAGGTGATGTTGAAATCTAATAAAGACCATGCATCCTTTTGTACTCAATTATATCCTTACAGGTCATCCCTTGGGCTTGTGCCTCTGGAAATCAGAGGTCAGGCCAAAGCCTCTTCTCAGGAAATTGCCAATGTCACTCTTAGTTCACTGATAGTAGGTACATAACAATGATCTGGTGAGGACATCAGTCCAAATTATCCCTCTTACAAAAGGAGCCACCCAAAGCCTCTCATACAATATAGAAACATAGAAGATAGGAGCAGGAGTAGGCCATTCAGCCCCTCTAGCCTGCTCTGCCATTCAATGTGATCATGGCTGATCATTCAAATTGAGTACCCTGTCCCTGCTTTCTCCCCATATCCCTTGATCCCTTTAGCCCTAAGAAATATATCTAACTTCTTCTTGAATATATTTAATGAATTTGCCTCAACTGTCTTCTGTGAGATAGGCAACTCAGCATAATGGGGTGCAACCCTTCAATTACCCAGTGCATGGTATCAACACTGTTCTCTACTGGTCCATGACACTGCTAATTCCCAATAATTAAAAACAATCTTTTGTGGTTAAGAACATTCTGGATGAAAAAAGGTGCATTTGTTTATGCAATGATAAATCTTATGGAATTAATGATTAGAGCAACAATTCTTAAATATTCTGAATATGCTTTTGCATCTATGATTAACCCCCCTCCAGGCACCACCACATGTTTAATGGAAACATCTGTATCACAGATTATCCCGCAGTTATGTTTGTTATATCACTACAGCCCTGACAGATATTGTGCAGCATTGAAGAAAAGAGAGTATGGGGGGAATTTTACCCACTCCCCCCACAACAGGATGGGCAGGAGAGAGGCGGTGGGGAGGGGGTAAATTCATAAAAAATGGGAAACCCGACCGGTTTAACCAGGACGGGTTTGGGGGTCGGGCGAGTAACCTGCTCTCGAGTGGTGGGTCTGTAATTTTAATATGTTAATGAGGCTGCTTGCCTCAGATTTTTAGCAGCCCTTTGGATGTAACAGCTGTGGGCTGGGTTTTCCAGGGCTCGGGAAACCTGACAGCTAAAGGCACGTGAGAACTGATGGATTCAGCAGGTAAATGCTTTCCCAGCACTGCTTGTGGACCAGGAGGAGCAGTGCTTCCCCCTGGACCCCAAACTAACCTGCTGTGATTGGCCTCCCTCCCCCTCCACCAGCCACGCTCTGATGCTGACTCCCCCAGCGATCTGATGCTGACCCGCGATCTCCCAACCACACCCTCCCCCACCCCCCCCCCGCCCACCACCTGTGATCTCTCCCTCCCTCCGTCCCTTCTGTCCGGTCACCAACTTCGGCCTTCTACCGCAGGCCTTCCCGTCTGCCAACTGGCCAGCCTTTTTATCTAGCCAGCATCCAGCCAGGAAGCAGAGAAAAAAAATTCAAATGAGGTCCTGCCGTTAAATTTGACAGGACCACCGCGTTCTCTGTATTTTCTGCGTTTCCCGGCCACTAAAAGTCCCTCCCCATTTCATGTAAATTTTGGGCCTATATGTTTCTGTTTCCTGATCAGCCCACTATGGGAGAGAACTGACAGAACACCATGTGCACAGAACCAGGTGCACGTACTGATTCACTAGTGGGATCATCTGCTCTTTGCACTCAGTAAGAAGCAAGCGGACACCTTCCCTTACCACTAAGCATTAAGAAAAGTAGACATAGGACAAACTTTTAATCGGTCAGAGGAAAAACTGCAGATGGTGCAAAGCAATAGTAATACAAGATGCTTCCTTCAAGGTAATCTCACTTCTATTGATAGGTTTAAAAAAAACACAGGCCAGTACCTGAAGTAATTTGCTGTACTTTTGTCTCCAGAATATTGATAAACCAACCGCAAAATTGTAGTACAGCAAGATGAGAAATGGTGACTGTATAATAGAGACTGCCAACCAAAATTAATCATTTTTAATTGAATGCGATAAAGGCATTCAATGCTTGGATAATTTAAATTTTCCTTAATCACAATAAATTCATAAAATAAAACATTTGTCAAAAACCAACCAATCCTTTTGTTTAGGAATCAATGCTCTTACAATATTCTGCACTGCTAGCAAAAGCTGTACTTATTTCTGCATGCACAGCAAGATTACAAAGTTGCTCGCCCAGTCACTAAGCAAGTTTGACAAGTATAACAAATGATTTTGTTTGTGGTTTGTTCCGATCTGTGGTTTTGAGTAAGTTAAAACATCAATTTATATTTAGAACATGTGCGCTGTGCATTGTTGAGTTGTAAAAACTTATTTTGTGCTTCAGTGACATCCACACTGAACTGTGTTGTTCAGCTCTGAGAAATCGACTTTTGTATTCCTATTTTCTTGCCCCAGGCAATTTGCTATCAAGATAGTTGATCTCACCATACAGCGTATGCATTTCTACTCTTAGGAGGTTGTACAATGCATGTATTTCCATATTAATTCGATGCTTTTAAGCCTGTAATATATGCATTTCATTATGACATTTATGCATTCAATGTCTGATTAATGTGACTGCAGACTTTCATGTTAGCGTTGCTAATATATACTTATAGTTATTTCAGTTATGAGCTTTGGAGCTATTTCAGAAGAGGTCAAAACAATATTAAGTCATTTTATTCGAAGTCTATAATTAATTAAAAAAGCTGAAAACAACACAGTTATAGATAAAGTGACAGAATCGGGCTGAAACACCTTCAAGAGATGCGACATTAAAAGACTTGTTGCCACATAGCTTGTAAGCTGTCATAATTTTAGATAAGCAGTTATGTCAGTCACAATTCAGTATAAACAATACCCGCAACAAAAATAGAAACTCTAGACCTGTTTGCGTTACCATGATCTCAAACAAAGGCTGATGATCCCACTCCTAAATGATTTGTCTCCTGAAATTGTTTGATGCAGCATAGACATAATGGCTGGAATTTTTACATTGCAGGGAGTGTGGGTTTGCGAGCGGGTCGGCAGTTAAAAGCACTGAAATTGACAGCGCATCGGGTACCCACGTTTATCCCACCGTCTTCCGCATTTAACTCGGGCGTGTTTCCCAGTGCACCACAGACTCGCTCGAGAGAGGTAGGCAACCTCATTGAAGTAGTTATTGGCTCGTTGCGTGACCCTTAAGAGGCTTTTTAATGCGAGCTTTCAGCTTTTACTGCTTGTGCATGGGATTCATGAACTTCCTGAAGCTTGTCTGTGAAGGCAAGGCGAGAGCTCAGTGGCCATTGTGCGAGTTCATTAAGTGACAGCTGGAAAAAGCACATTAACACACACACCGTAAACCTGCTTCCTTGCCTAAGGGAAAGGCTCTTGCTGACACCATTTTGTGCAGAGATTTTGCTTTCAGGAGTTTGCAGGTGATTTCTGCAACCTCGGAAGCCAATCTCACTACATTGGAGGTCACTTTCACTACATTGGAAGATTGTGTCTCTGATCTCTACTTTACCTGGCACCTATCAGATCAGCATGGGTGCCACTTATGCTGTTTCACCTTGGACTTCACATTCGGACCAAGATGAGCTCCAGCACCATCTACACCAGTAACACCAGCAGCAGCAGCAACAACACCAGCAGCATTCTCCTCAACCACCTGTTGCTCCACAGGAGAGAGGGAAATCAGCACAGGGGTGCACCTCGCCGGCAGTGATACCCCAACACAGGGTATACAGGCAGAGGCTGAGTTTCCTGGATGTAACTGAATAGCAGTGCTTCAGGAGGCTCAGGCTATCGTGCCAGGTCACGGCAGACATTTGTAGCTTGCTGGAAGAAGACCTGCTGCCCAGAGGAGCTGGTGGACATGCCTTAAAGTGACAGTCAAAGTCACCAATGCCCTCAACTTCTTCACCTCAGGCTCCTTCCAGGGATATCCAGCAGACCTTTGCAAGATCTTGCAGTCGGCTGCCCATAACTGCATCACCAGGTGACCGATGCCATGTTTCACTAGTCAGGCACTTATGTGCACTTTGCCACTGATGAGGCCAGTGTGACTGAGTGGGCGCTTGGCTCTGGCTGGCTTGCCACAGGTGCAGGGCGTCATCGACTGCACACATTTGACCATGAAGGCATTATCACATCACCCAGGAGTGTTTGTGAACCAGAAAGGCTTCCACTCCCTCAATGAGCAGCCCATCTGTAACCACAAAATGATCATCATGCATGTGTGTGTCAGATTCTCTGGTAGCTGTCATGACTCTTTCATGCTGCGCCAGTCTATCCTCCCTCAGTTCTTTGCATCTGCAAACAGACTTACCAGCTGGCTGCTTGGAGACAAGGGCTAGCCACTGAAGACGTGGCTGATGACAACCTTGAGGAGGCCAAGCATTGAGGCCAAGGAGCGCTATATTGGGGCAGTAATTCCTCCCCAAACGCATGAGTACGGAAGGGGTACTCACGCATCTGGCCGGAGGAAATGCCGGTTTCCAGCATGCACAGCGCATGCGCTGAAAACCGGCATTTCCTCTCCTCTAACCCAAGAGTTGAAGAGGCTAGTGCGTGCGCTGTAGGGGGCAGCGCGTGCGTCTTGGATTTCCTCTGTTTTGGGGGATTTGCGCATGTGTAAAGGCCTCCGGTCTTTACGCTTGTAAAAAGCACATGTAAGTATTTATTTTTACAGGTAAGTGGTGTTTTATTGCAGTTTAGAATTTTTTTCCCACAGGTTTATTATTTTAAAGAATCTACAATAAGGTAAGTTTAGTTTTAGACCCTTTTTATCAAAAATTTATTTTTTTCAAAAAAAAAAATTATTGTTTAAATTATTTTTTTAAACTTATTTATACTTAATTTAACGATTGGGATGTTTTTTAAATTTTTATTTAAAGTTTAAATAGTGTTTTGGGCCCCCGTAGTTTTCATGAGTTTGACAGTTCTTACTCTCAAACTCATGAATGAACCTTCCCCTCCCCTGATTGGTTGTACAGTGCTCACCTGATCCCAGCTGGCACATCACACTAACTACGCCGCTGGATCAGGTAAGCACTGCGCGCTGACATCTGAACCGGGCCTGTGAGAGGAAATGCAAGCAGGCCCGGGCTTCAGATGTCAGCGCGCAGGGTGAGTGCAGATCGGGGGCTTGCACGCGCGGCAAGCCTCCGACACCAAGTTCTGGGCCAATGAAAGCCACATGATGACCAGATGTGTCATAGAGCAAGCAATTGGCATGCTGAAGATGCACTTCAGATGCCGTTACAGATCTGGAGGAGCCATTGAGTATGCAACAGCCAGGGTCTCCAGAAGGATCGTCTTTGCTGTGCGCTGCACAACATAGCACAGCAGTGAGGATTGGAGCTGCAGGAGGAGCAAGGCACAGAGCGCACAGCCTCTTTGGAGGAGGAGGAGCAGGTGGAACACGAGTTGGAACATGAGGAGGATGAGGAGGAGGAGGAGGAGCATGAGATGGACATGGCTCCAGCAATGGCACACATTGCTGCCAAGGAGGCCCGGGATGACCTCATTTAATTAAGTTGCACCAGTGCATCCACCTGGCTCCCAGATGCTGTACCAACTTCCCAACCCCCACCAACGCCACAAAACAGTCCTAACATGACCAAACCATTCCTGTCACACACACACCCATTGCTCGAGGTTAAGTAATGTCTCACCATTCACTCCAAGTGACAAGGCCACTTCCCAGATAGCAGGCAAAAATGGACAAGACGGGAAAGTGGTGTGCATCATAAATAGAACTGAAACTTAACACTAACATTTTGGCAAACACCCATGTGCATACCCTTGTGTATCTACAATTGTATCATTTTTCTTTTCTGAGTTCTTCTTCAAGGTGCAACCCCCCATGGCTTCAACATAGGTAGAGGCAGGCTTCACACTCCCCTGCTCAAACTGCTTAGACACTTTTGGCAGACATCCTCTGGGTTTTGGAGCCTGTGAGGGCCCCGCCAAAGTGCTTTGAGCGGCGCCCCCACTTCCATGTGCCCTCTCACCATCATTCCTCTCACTTCCTGCTAGCAAGGATCTGGCAAGCACCTTGCTGCACAGCAGTGGGGTGATGAACGGCCAAGTCTACGTTGGTATCCCTTCTAGAGATGAGTTCAATCAGAGTCTGCAAGCTGTTGTTCAGAGCAAGCATGTTCTTGTTTGCGTGGTACATTAGCTGCTCCATGCAGGTGGCCACTCTTTCCATGGAAGAGCACATCAATGCCATTGCCAGCAATATGGTGCTGCTCATGTTGAAGATGGACTCCTCCATTCTCTGTACTATCGTGCACATCGTGGCTGGAAAAGCTGCCAGAGCCTTGCGCATTTGTTGCTGCTCCTCCAAGTTCATCCTCTTTGTCGACGGCCCCCGAGGTTCAGCATCTGCATCCAGCTGAACAGAGCTTGGAGTGTTCTGCGCCCTCCAGTGAGGAGTCTCCACTGCTGTCCCTGTCTCCACCAACTGCTCTTGCTCACTTTTGATGTGTGAGACCCCCAGGTGACAAAACTACTCTCTCGCACAGTACCCACCGACATGAGTGTATCTGCGCTGATGCTCGGTGTGCTTGGGTCTGCTGATGGTGCACCCTCAGAGAATGGAGCTTCCTCTGAGGAGCCATCTTGCTCTTCCGGCTGGACAGTGGCAGGGGGTGGTGGGGGGCACTTCATGGGCCTGTAGGAGAGGAAAGGGATGATGCAGTGGAGTGGTACACAGGGCAACTTTCCTTGGAACCACCTCATGCAGCATCTCCACTTCAGGATCCATCAAACATGGGGTTAGGCGCTGGGCGGCTCCATCAGAATCATGCCTCCAACTTGGATTTCTTTTCCCTTCATCTCTGCCTGTCAATTCTTCATTGGGATGGGCAATAAATGCTGGCCTTGCCAGCGACGCCCACGTCCCAGGAATGAATAATAAAAAAAATTCACCATTGCAGCAAGTGAATTTCAGGCCATAATTGATTGCCACTGTCACAACAACAACAACAATAACAACTTGTATTTATATAGCGCCTTTAACGTAGTAAAATGTCCCAAGGCGCTGCACAGGTGTATTTTAAGACAAAAAATTTGATACCGATCCACATAAGGATAAATTAGGGCAGATGACCAAAAACTTGGTCCACGAGGTAGGTTTTAAGGAGTGTCTTAAAGGAGGAAAGAGAGGTAGCGAGGTGGACAGGTTTAGGGAGGGAATTCCAGAGCTTAACGCCTAGGCAACAGAAGGCACGGCCACCAATGGTTGAGCGATGATAATCAGGGATGCCCAAGAGGGCAGAATTAGAAGAGCGCAGATATCTTGGGGGGTTGTGGGGCTGAAGGAGATTACAGAGATAGGGAGAGGCAAGGCCATGGAGGGATTTGAAAACTAGGATGAGAATTTTGCAATTGAGCAGCTGCTTAACCGGGAGCCAATGTAGGTCAGCGAGCACAAGGGTGACGGGTGAATGTGACTTGGTGCGCTTTAGGACAAGGGCAGCCGAGTTTTGGATGACCCTAAGTTTACGTAGGGTGGAATGTGGGAGGCCAGCCAGGAGTGCGTTGGAATCTGTATGTGTTAGCTGTATGCTGCAGGGTAACTGCAAGTGTCCTTGTGCAGATGCAATAGCTCTGCATCTGCATCTTTGATGAACTTGTAAGATTCTAAAAAAACATAATAAAACCGTTGCTACCGTGTGGAGATCGAAATTGCGAACGAATTGCGAAATGGTAACGGACGTACTCAAAATGAAGGAAGTCAGCATGTGTTCCTTTGTCTGTGAGGACACAAAATGGAGGAAGTCAGCAGGGGGTCTTTGCCTGTAAGGACTCAAAATGGAGATGCTCAGCATATGGTCCTTTGTTTGTAAGACTACATGGACAGGAAGGAGAAACACCAGATGAAGTGGAAGTCCCACCCCCACACACAACACAGGAACATGAACGTGTCATGCAGAAGGAACTCCAATCAGGGAAGGTTGGGAGTGAAATCGACCTATCAGAGGGAGGTAGATGGAGATATATGAGGGGGGCCGGCAGAAAGGCACTATAAAGGGATGACCCAGAAGCGGGAAATTCGGAAGAAGAAGAAGAAGACAAGAGGCAAAGAGGGCTGTTTGAAATGGCAGTCGATGTTTTCAGCCCACTACTTTTTTCCGGACTGATCACCCTGGGATAAGAGTATGTATGAAAGTCGGACATAGAGCACAGATATTGCTAAAGGATACTTTTATGTACGGTTGACGTGGGATATGAATTGCCAGGAATTAGTATATACGTTGCTGGGAAGTACTTTTATGTATGGAAATGTAGGTATATGGAATGCCAAGGATTAGCATAAATTGTACGGATCCTTTTATGTCCGTTTAGCTCAACTAAGTAGTGTATGAGTTGCTGGGAGGTAATTTTATGTACGAAACTGTGAGCATATTTATTGCCAGAGCGAATTGATACGGTAAATTGCGTGTATATTTATTGCCAGAGCGAATTAACAAACTGTGGGCACAGACATTGCCGAGAGCGAATCTATGTACGCTTGAATTTTAAACTGTAGTGTGAATAAAGATCATTTTATTTATAACAAACTTATCTGTCATTGTTATACTTATTCGTAATTCTCGAGGTCCGAACAGGAGTAAGAGAAATTCCTACAATCTGGACCCTGTGCAGACTGATTGATGCCAGGCAAATGTGCCAGGGCCTGGCGATGTTGTTGGTGGAATCTTGGCAGGTGTGGTCAATTCAGTGTAAACTGGGTGTTTTTCACCCTGAAATGCCTCTTTAATGAAGTGCCACTGAAAAAAATGTCATACTATGATTGGGGTGCTTTCGAGGAAGCACTGCATCCAACATGATGGATAGTCAGGCATTCATACATCTTGTCCCTCATCTCCTGTGAACTGAAAGCAGCATCGGATTCATGGGTTCAGCTTCCTTTGGGATGGCCTTTCGTGGGCCGGACAATCGCACAACACAAAATTCACCGCTGTAAAAATGGCAAGCGGTGCTTACGCAGCCGGTTGGGGATGCATTCCCTATTTTTACATTTTTAACCCCCCCCCCCCTGACCTGCCCCTGCCCATGTGGGGGGCGGGGGAGGGTAGTTAATGTCAAGGCCAAGAACAGTGAAGCTCTTTGTATTAATGATTACATTTACTGACGTTAATTCAGCTCCGTCAAAAAAGAAGAGAATGTCAAAGTGAATCAAAACTGTTCAGAAGTTTTGATTTTTTTTCAAAGGTGTACTGATAAAATTACATATTTAAATAACATGTTAATGTTCATTTTTTCCAAGAAAAAGTAAGAATGAGAATGATTGCAAAACAAAATATGTCCTTTTCAAAAACAAATTGTATGATTAACATCTACCTTTGATTGAATCCTGTGTGTGTGTATGGAATACAAGTCATTCAAAATGTTATATTTTAGTGCTGTGAAACTCATCAAAATGTTAATGTGTAGTATCATTTTTGAAAGCAATCAGTATTATTGTTGGTTGTCTACAATGTAATTGCTTCAACCAAATTTCATGAGTGAATGGGAATTGTTAACTACTCTTTCCTACATCAGTTACAAACTAAGCCTGACCTTCCATTGTTCCAGGTGATGTGAAGCTGTTCCTACATTTTAGTTAACGAGGGAGTGTGAAGCAGAGACTTGGGTTTCAATTATAATCCTCCTCGCCCAGCGAGAATGGTGTGCGGTAGAAGATCAGGCTAAATCCACTTACTGTCCTGAGGCCGCACCAATCCCACTCGGCGACAACAACCTACATTTATATAACGCATTTAACATAGCAAAACGTCCCAAGGACCTTAACAAGAACGATATCAATAAAAATATTTTTGACACCGAGCCACAGAAGGAGATATCAGGACAAATGACAAAAGCTTGGTCAAAGAGGTAGGTTTTAAGGAGCATCTTAAAGGAGGAGAGAGAGGTAGAAAGGCAGAGAGGTTTTGGGAGGGAATTCCAAAGCGTAGGGCCAAGGCAGCTGAAGGCACTGCTGCCAATGGTGGAGCGATTAAAATTGAGGATGCGCAAGAGGCCAGAATTGGAGGAGTGCAGAGATCTTGAAGGCTTGTAAGACTGAAGGAGGTTACTGAGATAGGGAGGGGTGAGGCCCTGGAGGGAGTTGAAAACAAGAATGAGGATTTTACAATTGATTTCAAAACAACTTATATAATAGCAAAATACTGCGGATGCTGGAAATATGAAATAACAACAGAAAATGCTGGAACTACTCAACAGGCCAGGCAGCATCTGTGGAGAGAGAAACAGAATTAACGTTTCAGGTCTGGGACCCTTCATCAGAACTGGAAAAAGCTGGAAATGTAACAGATATTAAGCAGGTGCAGAGACAGGGGGTTGGGGGGGGTGGGTTTAGGAGGGGAGGAAGGAATTGAAAGAACATACTGTGAAAATGTTGCAAATGGGAATGGCAACATCATACTGCATGAAAAATGGGGGCAGGGCTTATTATCTGATATCTGTTACATTTCCAGCTTTTTCCAGTTCTGATGAAGGGTCCCAGACCTGAAACGTTAACTCTGTTTCACCCTCCACGGATGCTGCCTGGCCTGCTGAGTATTTCCAGAATTTTCTGTTGTTATTTAAAACAACTTATCTTGACCGACTTTGAAGTAGGCTGAGGCACCAGCTGCAGGAAAGAAAGGGCCTGATTTAAGTGTAATATTTGTGGCCCGATGACGTCATCAGTGCGCAAAATAATTTTTACGAAATCTCAGGGGTAGGTCCGCTCAGTACCAAAGCTGCCAAAGAAACCTGGCTGAGGTAACTGTAAAGTCTGTGGGTTATATGGTGAATTAATACACAGACTACAAGAGTAACTTTAACAGGACTTTACTATTCGAAGGTCAGGGCGAATCTGCCCAATAAATCCTTACACAGCACTTATATACCGGTGTGGTCACCACCGGTATTACAGTATACAGTAGCCAAGATAAAGCAGTGCAACCCTTAAAATAGTTCTCTTAAAGGTGGAACGTTACATACACTACAATCCTCCCTTTTTAGGTTAACAATATATACATATTCCCATTAATATAACATCTTAACATATATACAACTTTATGTGAAACAGTTCACAGATTCAGTCTCTCTGGAGGCTTCCGGACTCTATCCGGATAACGTCTCGGTGGTGTAGTCGTTTTCAGTGGTGTAGTAGGTTCTTCTGGCAAGGTTGATTCGGCTTGAAGGACCGTTTCAGGTTCATCGGATTCCAGTATTACCGGATCGGAGGTAGATGCTCTGGGTATCTCTGCTTCAACATTAGACGTATAGGGTTGTGGAGTAGGTTGGGCCTTTGTGGATGATTCTATGATCTGGTCAACATGGCACCTTATTATGCTTTCACCAATGTCCACGGTATACATCAACGGTCCTAGCCTTTTTCCAATAGTTCCCGGCTGCCATTTCTCGGTACGGTAGTCCCGGGCCAAAACTTGTTGACCTATCTGAAAGGATCTAGTTGGCCTTTCATTCATGCCTTGAAATTGCCGGTTCTCTACGTCCCTTCTGACGTTTGGCTTAATCAAATCCAGCCGGCATCTTATTCTTCTATTGAAAAACATCATGGCGGGAGTTTGATTTGTGACCGCATGTGTTGCATTCCTGTACGCCAACAAGAAGTTATCTACCTTATGTTGTAGATTTATGTCTTCATTACCCATGGCCTTTATGGCCTTCTTGAAGGTCTGGACAAACCTTTCAGCTAATCCATTGGTGGCGGGATGGTATGGGGTGGACGTATAGTGCTTGACCCCATTGCTTTTTAAGAACTTCCTGAATTCTTCGGACACAAATTGCGGTCCATTATCAGAACAGATCTGTTCCGGCAGCCCATTCCTGGCAAATATGGTCCTTAATACTGTGATGGTTTTTTCCGTGGTGGTGGAGGACATTTTTATTACCTCCGGCCACTTGGAGTGTGCATCCACCGCGATTAAAAACATTGAGTCCATAAATGGACCAGCAAAGTCGATATGTACCCTTTGCCATGGAGATGAGGGCCACTCCCATGGATGCAGAGGAGCTTGTGGTGGCGCGTTTTGGACCTTCTGGCATCCTAGACAGCTCTTGGTTATTTCTTCGATGTCTCCATCAATACCTGGCCACCACACAAACGCTCTGGCTAGGTTCTTCATTTTCACTCCACCCAGATGCCCCTCGTGAAGCTCCTTTAGTACCTTCTGCTGGAGTTTGGGTGGAATCACCACTCAAGATCCACACATCAAGGTTCCTCGGCACACTGACAGCTGTTCTCTTCTGTGCGAAAATGCTGGCAGCATTGGTTCGCCATGTACTGGCCATCCCTCCACTGTTAAATCGTAGACTCGTGAGAGAGTCGGGTCATTTCTTGTTTCCTTTTCGATCATGGAATTTGTTACTGGTAGACATTCCATTATGGTTGAGTGGAACATCTCCACTGGGTCCACTGTAGTCGCCTCTTCTTCCACTGGCAACGGTAGGCGCGATAACCCATCAGCATTTCCATGCTGTTTGGACCTTTTGTATTCGATGTCATATTGGTGTGCCCCTAGTAGAACGGAGCACCTCTGTAGCCTTTGTGCTGTCATAGTGGAAACGGCCTTGTTAGGGTTGAATATGGACACCAACGGCTGGTGGTCTGTCAGCAATGTAAACTTCTTGCCCTGCAGGTAATGATTGAATTTCTTTACTCACCACACAAGGCTGAGAGCCTCCCTATCTATCTGAGCATAATTTCACTCAGCGGAGGTCAATGATCGGGACGCAAATGCGACTGGCCTTTCCGAGCCATTTGGTAACTTGTGTGAGAGTACAGCTCCAATACCATAAGGGGAAGCATCACAAGCTAGACGAAGAGGTAGCGTTGGGTTGAAGTGAGCCAACACTTCCTCAGAGGTAATCAACGCCTTGCTTCTGCGAAAGGCCTTCTTACAGTCCTCGCTCCACTTCCATGGAAGTTCTTTCCACAACAGAGCATTCAGCGGATGCAGCACCGTGGATAGATTTGGCAGAAACTTATGGTAATAATTAATCAACCCCAGAAACGACCTCAACTGTGATATATTTTCCGGAGCGGGGGCCTTCACGACCGCTTCGATCTTGTCAGGTGACTTGTGCAGCCCCTCTTGGTCAATGACATGACCGCAGTACGAGATCCGTTTCTGGAAGAACTCACATTTCTGGCGATTAACTCGAAGGCCATATTCCTTCAACCTGGTGAGCACCAGTTTCAAATTTGTGAGGTGTTCCTCCTCGTCTTCTCCCGTAATCAGGATATCGTCCAAGTAACACTGCGTGCTTGGAATACCCTGTAAGACCTGCTCCATGGCCCTCTGCCAAATTGCTGGAGCCGAAGCTACTCCAAAAACCAGTCTATTACATCGATACAAGCCTCTGTGCGTGTTGATTGTGAGATACTGGCGTGATTCTTCCTCGACCTCCATCTGTAAATATTCTTGTGCCAGGTCTATCTTGGTGAAGTGTTTCCCGCCAGACAATGAAGCAAAGATATCCTCAATCCGCGGAAGCGGGTATTGTACCGTGTGAAGCACCGGATTAACTGTGATCTTGAAGTCTCCGCAGATGCGGACCTTCCCCCCGGTCCCCCTGGCTTGCTACTTGATGAAGACTTCATGACGGGAACAATGGGCGTGGCCCACTCACTCCAGTCCACCTTCGACAGTACCCCTGCACGTTCAAGCTCTTCCAGTTCTGCCTCCACAGCAGGTCGTATCGCGTAAGGTACCGATCTGGCTTTGAAAAATTTTGGGCTTGCATGTTCTGCAATCTTGATTTTTGCCTTAATTCCTCTCAGTGTTCCCAGTCCCTGCTGGAATACCTCTTTAGCCTCGTCCAATATTCTGGACAACTGTTCAGGTTTGACATCTTTCTTTCCGAAATCTACCGTCATTGTGTTTAGTGAGTGCCAGTCTATCTTTATTTTCCTGATCCACTCCCGTCCCAGAAGTGGTGGACCTCCCTCGGATGGTACATATAAGTCCATTCCTTGGTGATCTTTGCCCTTGTGTCTCACCTTGACTTTTATCTTTCCGATGGGGTATACTTTATGCCCCGTGTATGTCTGCAATACTATCTCCGTATCCCGTAGGGGAATATGTTTGAATAACTTTTTGTAATCTTGTTTATTCATGACCGTCAACGCCGATCCGGTGTCCACTTCCATCTTCACTTGGACTTTTGCAATCTGCAGTGTGACCCAGATATTTTGTCGGTCAGCTTCTTTACTCACATTGTGAATCCTCAGACTACCCAGTTCCTTGCTGTTGGGGTCTGAATCCGAATTCAGTTCATCTGGACTCTTCACAGTCACCTTATGTACCTTTCTGTACTTCTTCTGCGGTGACTTATTGTTGCTGGTCTTCTTTCCTGACCGGCATACTTTAGCTATGTGACCAAGTTTGCCACATTTTCTACATTCCTGGTTTTTAAACCAGCATTGGTTCTGGTCGTGTGTTGTCTTCCCACAACGGTAACATTTCGTTGTACCCGAAGTCATTTGATCCACACTGAGTACCGCTGTCTTCAGCTGCATTTCCACCATGCCTCTCGCTGCGGCTTCGTGCGATGCTGCAATAAGGACAGCCTTATCAAGTGTAAGATCGTTCTCTTCGAGCAGTCGCTTTTGTGTTCCTTCCTTCGACATCCCGCACACGAACTTGTCTCTCAGTGCCTCTGTCAGATTTACCCCAAACTGACAGTCTTTTGCTAGCCTACGCAGTTCAACCAGGTACTCCGCGTTGCTTTCCTCCTTTAGTTGCGTTCTCCCGTAAAATTTAGTTCGTTCCGCTAACATCAGCGGTGTGGGGTTCACATGATCCTTCAGGACAGCAACAATATTAGCAAAAGACTGATCCGCCGGTTTAGCTGGTGATAGAAGATGCTTCAATAACCCGTATGTCTTCGCACCCATTGAGTTTAGTAAGGTTAGAGCTTTATCATAATTTGCTATCTTATTGACCTTACAATATATCTCGATGCGTTCTACATACGTGGTCCAATCTTCCACATCAGAATCGAATTCGTTGATGTTGCCACGCTTAGGCATCTTCACAATCTTCCTGAGAAACAACAACAAAATTTTTCTTTAACATTTTTTTTCCAAAAATGGCGGTTTCCCGCGCTTGTCTTCTTCCCCCGCCCACTTTCAAAATGGCGGTTTCCTGCTCCTGTCTTCTTCTCCGCCTACTGACGGGAGGGGTAAGCTTTTCCCTCGGGCGACGACCGCTGGCTTTCGGGGTTCGCAGCCTGCGCGCCGGCTTCAGTGCGTTCTTTGTTCCCTTTTCTCGGCAGGGCAACCGGCGCTGGGGACAACCCGTTGACGGCGAACAGTTCCAGCCGCTGGCTGAATCTCCTCGGTCTCCCTCGCTCGGCTCGGGCTCTGTCTCTCCCTCAGCGGCTTCCAATCGCGCCTCCCAGCCCTCTCGCAGTCCGGTCCTTTCCTCCCCCGGCTGCAGCTGAGTTCTCCGCAGTTTCTTATTTTTATTTCTTCCCGCGCCTTACGATCCTGGTCGCAGCGCCTCGCGGCCTCGGTAGCTGCCCGGCCTTTCGCCGGTCGCGGTCGAGCTGTCTCACGACGCTGTTGCGTCTCCCAGCCCGCTTGTAGCCCGGTCTCTCACACCGGCTGTGTTCCCGCTGGTAGCCCGGTCTCTCACACCGGCTGCGTTCCCGCTTGCACCGCGGCTTCCGTGCCCCACGCTGCCCCAGTCTCAGCGCCTCTGGGCCCGACTTCTGTCCAGCTCCTTTCCCCCCCGACCGTGGTCGAGTTCACCGCCCTTCCTCCGTTCTTTTTTTTTAGTTTCCCCCTACTCACAGTCAACGTGGCCGACTTGCTTCTCGTGGCTGATCGGCTCACTCACCACCGTGGCAGAAGGGACGATCACTGCCTGTTGCTGATGGAAGGCTTCGTGTCTGAATTCTTCCTTCTTCCTTGCTCTGCAGACTCGAGTCTTCTCTCAGCAGAATGACGAGGGCGGGTGCCTCCTCTCGACGCTCGTTAACTGCTTCGGATGTATCGCTGCCGCAGGGTAAGATCGAACTCGTCACCACTGTAAAGTCTGTGGGTTATATGGTGTATTAATACACAGACTACAAGACTAACTTTAAAAGGACTTTACTATTCGAAGGTCAGGGCGAATCTGCCCAATAAATCCTTACACAGCACTTATATACCGGTGTGGTCACCACCGGTATTACAGTATACAGTAGCCAAGATAAAGTAGTGCAACCCTTAAAATAGTTCTCTTAAAGGTGGAACGTTACATACACTACAGTAACAGAGCGGCTGGAAGAGTCCAAGTTAAAATTTTGACTCTTCAGAGGAGCAGGAAGAAAACCTCAGGTCTCTGTTGTCCCGGCTTTACCCACACTGGCATCTGTTTGCGATTCCCATCCACCATCACTTACCTCATAACGTGGGGACTGTTCCCTTAGGCCCCTGGTGGCAAACAACTCCTGGCTCAATTCTCACTCCCACCTGCTGGCCTTGACATCATTCTCGCCCTATGTCTGACCCTCAAAATGGGCGTGACTGCCCAGGAGCTTTGAACTCATGGGCCCCATTTAAATTTCACAACACTGAAACTCGCCCAAAGCTGGTAGTTGCAGGCCTTTGCTGGGAACCGAAGGAAATGGTTCCCCAGCAAGATAAGTGAGCAAGAGGGCTTCCGGGCTAATTGCAGTTTTGGAGGCCCAAGGTTTCTTTGTTGAACCATAAGGAGCACTCTTAAAACTTTAAAAATGTAATTCTAACCTGGACTTCTTCTGATCCGATACTACTTGACAGCAGCTTTTCCTGGCAGTGTGGAGACTGATCGCCATTCGCACATCTTCGAGTTAAATTGACATCAGACTCCGAAAGATGCAATTGGAGTAGGGTTGCCAAACCTCCATATTGTCCAGGAATTGAAGATTAATCTCTTGCACACCACTGCGAGCAAATCAGGAGAAAAATCGTAGGAGCATTAAAAAAATATTGTGTACTTCTTTTTTATTTTGAACACTTTTGTTTATTGGTTATAAAAAATTTGGAGATAGTAAAAAAAAAAGGCTGCTTGACTGGGACCTCCAGGAATATGTCCACCCAGAGTTGGCAACCCTACATTGGAGCCTGAATTTTCAATGTTTAGGGCTCCCCAACCTGCTTGCGCAAGCGGCCTCCACATTCTGGAAAAACCCAGGAGTTAAAACATCAGGGAGGGCGGGAATGTAGTGGCGTTTACTCAGTCTTCATGTTAACTCCCTGCCCACACCATTCCCACATTAAAACCACTGTGTGATATGAAACCCAATGTTCCCAGATAAGTCTGTTCCTTGATTTTGTGTTGAACAGGGTGTTTGGAAGTCAATTTGCGATGGGACATGTCGGGCCGATTTTAACACTTCTCACCAACAGGTGCATCTATTTACCACTGTATTGAAACAATAAAAGTTCTATTTTTATGTTGAGAGCTGTGATCTAATTGTCTGCTTTTATTCAAAAGCCTAAGCATATTAATTTGAGTAGGTGCAATGGGGTAGATTTTAACTTGGGATCGGTGTGTGGGGGGCTGGAAGTGGGCGACACACCCAGAGGAAGTGAACCGAGTGAGGTCCGGCCGATTTTACTGGCCAGGCCTCAATTTAATATTGGACATCTGGCTCCCGCCTGAAGCCAGTTGGAATGACGTCAAGACCGGTGGGCGGGAGCGGGAATTAGAGAGCGGGGTCCAGGCACTGCATGGGATCAAACGGAACGGTCTCCGGCATAAGCTAAGTGCTGAGGGTGAGAGTGAGGTTCCTAAACAAATGTTGGGGTGAGGAAGGAGAGGGAAAGCAGGGACGGGTGATTCAGTCAGGGGCTCGTCGGTGCATTCCTGCTCCTCCTGGCCCCCAAGTAATCAGCCTGAAGAATAAACAATAGATCTTACTTTGGACTCTGCTGCCTCCTGCTGGGTTTATCTGGAAGATTAGGCACTGGGCAGGCGGGCAGCCCCCCCTCTCCTACCCCCCGAGATGTCATCAGGCCGCGACTGCTACATGTCAATTGGGCACCCGTCTGTTTGTGGTGGGAGCCTGGGCCAACTTGAAAGTCGACTCGGCCAATTTTAACCACTCCCACATACCCTCCCTGCCTGATGGGGGTTGTGGGATTGGTTCATTTGATCATGGGCTTGGCAATTTGCGCTTTCAATAACAAGAAAAACATTGAAATTTTTCTGAAATTAGAAGCCATTTCCTGTTTAGCACTGGTGAGAACAATTTGGAAATATTTTTAGAGCCTCTTCGTGACAAACGACTCATTTGTTAGATTACATCAAAGATATTTCATTCTGTCAGTATGAAGTGCCATTGTCCTGTCAATGAATTCAATCACTGTGAAATCCCATTGAAAGGCTGGAATTGCACGCTCAGTGCCTGAGCTAAAAACACCAATTCAATAGCTCATTTCTCTCAGTCTCACATTCAACTGAATAGATTTCAAATTAAACATTGATAAAATAGAAAGATTTTGCAATGAACCCAAACTACTTTTTAATTTGAAAATGAAACCATGTTCCAGACTAATCAGAAGCAACCATTCCAGCCCTCAGAAGACTCTCTCAGTGAACGCAGGATGTGTGCTCTCAAGCAGAAGGAGTTCAGTTCCCACTGCACCTCTTCTTAATGATCTTAGTTATGATGTCTCAAAACTTTACAATGTCACGCAGAGGTATTTCCCTGAGCATTGACGTTGCTTTTGCTCAGTTTAGACCTTACAATCCAAAAGCACTGGAGGAGGTTTTACAAAGGAATCACTCTGATCATGCTCTTCTAAAAGGATATTAACCATAAGTTTAAACATTGTTATTCTCATTGCAATGACTATAGGTGGGGACTTATTCTGATATAAGTAACTTCATTTGCAAGTGACACAATAGAGGGCATTTTAACTGGGAGCAGGTTTCGGAGTGGGCAGGGGACAGGATGGGTGCCAAATCCACCCAGTTGATTTTAACTCTCGAGCCTCATTTGCATCTGATTGGTAGGCCGCCCACCTAATCATGTTGGCTCATGATAAAAGTCACTGGTGTCACCTGTTGCATCCTGGAAGGAGCCCGTGGCATAAAGGTGAAGGGCCCCAGTGACTTTGACAGCCGAAGTCAATGCTCTCCATGCCCTGGTGCGAGGCTGGAGTTGTGGCTGTAGTAGGTGACATAGCTTGGTGAAGGCACCCGAGACATTGCCCCTGAGTAAAGTTAATGTAGGAAAAGTGCTCCCTGAAGACCCTCTGTAGATACGGCCTCCTACGCAGTGCCCTCTTCCTCCTCCCTCTTCTGGCAGCTGTTCCTGCTCTGTGGTGTTTTCCTTGTTGCTCCCCCTTGTCCTCCAGCCCTGAAGGAAACCCCCTGAGACCACCCATGTCTGCAGCCAGACTATTTGTGAAGCAGCCAGCAAAAGTTCAAGACCAGCTAAACCTTGCTCTGTTTAGACAAAGTTAACTTTCCAGAGGGATAAAATGCACCAAAAAGGCCCAGAAGTTAACCAGCATCCTGAAATGGCAAACCAACAACTAACCTGTAAGTATTGCATGATCCCTTTAAATAGTGCTGGGGAGGTGGCCGAGTTCAGCAAATGGCGAGTAAAGCACTGGGGCATTTGAATATTAGAAACGTGCCCTGCAAGAAGTGCAGGACACTAATTTAAATAAAGTATTTTCTCCGTTTAAATAATCCCGACATGCACTCCTGCCGCCATGCACCCAGCTGATCCAATATGGCGGGCGGTGCACTGTTGGCCAGAAATATCCTGCCTGCCCTATTGCGACCTTAGTCAGCTGGTTAGCATCTGAAAAACTGGTGCTGCGCGCCAAATTTCTCAGCCATACAGCCTATAACTGATTAGAACTGATTGAGGGATGGATGTTCAGTCATTAATTCAGTCACTAACCTTCCTTTCAGAGGAGCAACTTCACATCAAGAGCAATGTGGAAGTTTCTATGCATGGTAGCAAAATGTGTTTACATTGTAAAATTCAATTACATTTCTTGTTTACTCCAATGAAAATTTAATAAAATTTGGCTGATAGAACTCCAACACTTGCAAAATTATCCCGTTGTCAAGGATTAGGCTTTAGGAATGCGACTAGATTGTTTAAATGAGGCAATACTACATTCAACATTCATCTCCAGCATGAATCATTGCTTGCAAATAGGTTGGTTCTGAATGGTAAATAGGCACAATAGCTCATCTCTGCTATTTCATAGAAACATAGAAGGTAGGAGCAGGAGTAGGCCATTCGGCCCCTCGAGCCTGTTCCATCATTTAATGAATGTAAGAAGTCACACACCACCAGGTTATAGTCCAACAGCTTTATTTGAAATCACAAGCTTTCGGAGCGCTGCTCCTTCTTCACCTGAAGAAGGAGCAGCGCTCCGAAAGCTTGTGATTTCAAATAAAGCTGTTGGACTATAACCTGGTGTTGTGTGACTTCTTACATTTGTCCACCCCAGTCCAACTCCGGCATCTCCACACCATCATTTAATGAGATCATGGCTGATCATCCAAATTCAGTACCCTGTCCCTGCTTTCTCCCCATATCCCTTGATCCCTTTAGCCGTAAGAAATATATCTAACTCCTTCTTGAATATATTTAAAAAGTTGGCCTCAAATGCCTTCTGTGGTAGAGAATTCCACAGGTTCACCACTCTCTGGATGAAGAAATTCCTCCTCAGCTCAGTCCTAAATGGCCTACCCCTTATCCTTAGACTGTGACACCTGGTTCTGGACTCCCCCGCCAGCGGGAACATTCTTCCTGCATCTAGTCTGTCTAGTCCTATTAGAATTTTATAAGTTTCAATGAGATCCCCTCTCAATCTTCTAAACTCTAGCGAATATAAGCCTAATCAACCCAATCTCTCTTCATACGTCATTCCTGCTATCCCAGGTATCAGTCTGCTGAATATTCGCTGCACTCCCTTCATGGCAAGAACATCCTTCCTCAGATAAGGTGACCAAAACTGCACACAATACTCAAGGTGTGGTCACACCGACGCCCTGTACAACTGCAGCAAGACATCCTTGCTCTTGTAATCGAATCCTCTCGCTATGAAGGCCAGCATACCATTTGCCTTCTTAACCGCCTGCTGCACCTGCATGCTTACCTTCAGCGACTGGTGCACAAGGGCACCCAGGTCTCATTGCAATTCACCTTTTCACAATCTATTGCTGTTCAGTTAATAATCTGTCTTCCTTTTTTGCCACCAAAGTGGATAACCTCGCATTTATCCACATTATACTGCATCTGCCATGCATCTGCCCAATCACCCAACCTGTCCAAATCATAATGGAGTTTCTCTGCATCATCCTCACAGCACACATGCCCACCCAGCTTTGTGTCATCTGCAAACTTGGAGATATTGGCCTAGAAATTGGGTTGGGGCGCCAAAGTGGCGCAAAAGTCGGCGGAGCGCAGGATTTAGTGCAGCGATCGGAATGATACCGATCGCCAGAAATTCAGTTTCAGTGCCCCTCGAGGGACACGGGGCGAGGCTCGAGGCACTCCGCGTCCCTCTTAGGGTGCTGAAACTGATTATCGCAGCGCAACGTGCCGCAGCGCCACACGCTGCGGCACGGCACGCTGCGGTACTGCAGGCCTTCCTCCCACTATTAAGGGGGAGGTGCCTGCAACAGCGCGATCCCCGATCGTGAGTGCCGGCAAATGAACCCGGCACCAAGGAGAAGTGCCGGGCTCTCGGGAAACAGCCGGCAATGCCGCGGGGGGGGTGGTTAGGAGGCCGGGGACGGAGGTGCTGGCAGGCGGCCGCCAAAAAAGCGGCCGCCCCGCACCTCCACCTTAACTTGTGCCGCTGCCGGCACAGTACAGCCCCGTGAACCGGGCGCGGGTAGCGAGCGGCGCAACTGCGGCGTTCGCTATCAAATATCGCGAACGGGGCACGAATGGGGCGCTGCGTACACCGATGACGTCATCGGTGGCAGCGCAGCGCAAATGCCTAATGCCACTATTAGCGCCCCTACTGAATATCGCCGCAGACGCAGCCAGTGGCGCTACAGCCACTGACTGCCTCTTTAGGCGCTAACAGGTGGCACTACTCACCCAATTTCTCCCCCATTACATCTAGTTCCCTTGTCTGGATCATTAATATATATTGCGAATAGCTGGGGTCCTAGCTCCGATCCCTGCAGTACCCCACTAGTCACTGCCTGCCACTTGGAAAAAGACCAAGTATGGTGCCATTGCTCTTGCCGCTTCAGAACATAGCAACAAACCCATGAAACAGCATAGTACCATGAAGAAGCTCGCTGGTCTGCCACAACTGTTCATCTTGGTCTTCCACCAAGAACAATACGCAATGGCAAGGATAGAAAAGTCATCCCAGTTTTTCATCCAAGACTTTTTAGCTGCTGACTGACTATCTCCCATTTTACACTGCTGCACAAAGTCAAGATCTACCCCAATGTCTTTCTGCACTTGCTGTTCATCTCTAACACTTTCCAGTTTGATGAAAGGTCATCGAACTGAAACGATGGCCCTGATCTTGACTGGGGAGGGTTTTCCAAGTGGGGGGAGGAGGAGTTGTTGTCGGGTCTCCGCACGCAGGCTTGGACCCCTGTCAGGCGAGGAACACTCTGCCCAGGAGCAGGCATGGAGCCTACTGCTGGGATAGTGATAGCATTGGCAGGGGGTGGGGGGGGAGCGGAGGGGATCTGAATCATGGGGATAGGGTCCGATCCTTGGGGGGTTCTGATCCTTGGATGGGTCCGATCCTGGGGGATGTCTGTGATTTTGGAGGGGTGGTCGACGATCCTGGAGGAGGGGGTCCACGATCTCGGTGGGGTGGGGAACAGGTTTTCTTAGTTGGCTGCGAGGAAGCACTCTGCTCCTCCTGACCTAAAGCAGTGCTAGAAAGGCATTTACTTCTTCCACGCAGCAGTCATTGCCTCCCTTTAGCTGACGGGTTTCCCGAGGCCTGGGAAATCTTCAGCCGGCCAGGGTTATAGCTGAAAGACAGATAAAATGTGAGACACGCAGCCTCATTTTAATATTTAAATGACCAATCTGCCTCCTGGGTGTGGGTTGGTCACCACCCCCTCCTCTCCCCCACCGCCCTGCCTCCAGTAAAACTGGAAGTGGGTGGGTTTGAGGCGGGTTGGGTTCGGGTTTGAGATTTTTAACATTTTAACATCCCACCGACTCAAACCCACCCACTTTTGGTGGTTAAAATTCCCCCGTTGTCTCTCCCTTCATCACTAGAAAAAGCTACTAATGGGCGAGATGCCTTCTGAACCTTTGCAAATTTTTGTTAGCCTATTGTGACACCCCTTTAATTGCTCAGCACCATTTAAATGTTACTTGCATACAGTGTTCTGCTCCCACTCATATAATGTGCTTCGTGCACTTGCCCAAAGCTGCACCTTGAACTACACGTAATTATGATAATGCGCTGAGCTCTGAAAGCTGGGTGCAAACAGAACATTTCCATTTGAATCTGTCTAAAACTAATTTCTAACCATTCAGTTATAAACTGTGCACGTATTGGAAAATCTGGGCTAGTAACCCCTGCAAAATCATTCCCTTCTTAGTATTACTAAAGCACAGCTAGCTCTCAGTGTGGGTGGGCTTGGAAGTGACACAGAGACATTTCTGTGTATTAGCGGCCAAAGCTATTTTCCAAAAAGAATATTTGGATCAATTTCACTGGTTGGGATTCTGCTCCTTGCTGTTGGGAACTGTTTCCTTGTTGCTGAACTTTGATTGCAAGGTTTTTTTTTAAATTGCTGACTGCTAATTTTGATTTCTGCTTGTTACTTGTTGATTGGTATATTCCGTCCCTGTTCAGTTGTGCTTTGTTGCTGTTTTATCAATACATTTCACCTATTCAAGTACAAATGGTTCATAGATAACTACATGGGATGCACAGTGTGATGTCAAATGACCCATTAAAGACCATTATGCAAAGGTGAGCAACCGATGACCTGAAGTCCATTGGGCACCAACTCCTTTTTATCAGGTGCAGAGGCCCAAGGCCTGAAGATTGATGGGAGCCTGCGCACAGATTCAGGTAGCAATTAGTCTAGGCCCAGACTCAGTTCATTTGAGCCAAGAGAGCCAAGAATCACTAGGAATTGATCCTCAAGCCTCTGCTGGCTCAGGTCGCGCCTCCCTAAGCAGCTCACCGCATGGGAAAAGTTCATTTCAGGTCAACTGCCTCACTGGCAGCAGCCCTGAGGTAAGTTCTGGGTGGGGGGTTGGAGCGGGCAGAGGGGAGGGAGCGTTCAGTAGGACTTTAGATTCGAGGGTAGTTGAAGAATTCTCATCGGTCACTAATTTTGCAGAGGAGTCCTTCAATAGGCATTAGGCCCCTCATTAACAGCTTGAAGGGCCTAAGGCCTGTTTTAGCACTCACCATAGATGCCTTAAAAAATTAGCAATGGGACTAACGGCTGTTCAGATTCTCACTGCTAAGCAAGTATGATTTGCACCCGTTTTACGCACTAAAACACAGGCGAAATATATACTAATTTATACCCGATTTTTTGCAAGTCTTGTTATGGCCAACAAAACATGTATATTCAGGGTCCTCCTCATAATGTGAATAGTGCAGCTGAGCAGTGCTCCAGCGCACAATGCCCATTTGGAACGGATGCTGAAAGGGAGGTTTCAAATAATAATAACAGATTTAAAATCGTGTCCTGGTATGCCTCCTGCTCCTGTGTCACCTGTGCCACCGCTGCTCAGTGTACCCGTCACTTCTGCCGATGCATCACCTCTGCTAGAATGCATGCTAGCTCAGTATAATCACAGCATGTCCTTCCAGATATGTTAGCCATGGCTCAATGGTAGCAGTCAGAGTGAGAAGGTTGTGGGTTCAAGCCCCACTCCAGAGATTTGAACACAGAATCTCAGCTGACACTTCAGCGCTGCACTGTCAGGCACTGTCTCTTGGACGATGTTAAACTGAGGCCCTGTCTGCCCCCACAGTTGTTTGGTGAAGATCCCATGATACTATCAAAAGAGGAGCAGAGTATTTCTTCAGGTGTCTTGCCCAACATTTACAGGGAGGGCTAACAAGGAAAGGGAATACACATTAAATGGTAGGACACTGGGTACTATAGAGGAACAAAGGGACCTTGGAGTGCATGTCCACAGATCCCTGAAGGTAGCAGGCCAAGTAGATAAGGTGGTTAAAAAGGCATTCGGAATGCTTGCCTTTATTAGAGTACAAGAGCAGGGGGTTATGCATCAACTGTATAAAACACTAGTTAGGCCTCAGCTAGAGTATTGCGTGCAGTTCTGGTCACCACATTACAGAAAAGATGTGATTGCACTAGAGAGAGTACAGAGGAGATTTACAAGGAGGTTGCCGGGAATAGAGAATCTTAGCTATGAGGAAAGACTGGATAAGCTGGGTTTGTTTTCCTTGGAACAGAGGAGGCTGAGAGGAAACATTATTGAGGTGTATAAAATGATGAGGGGCCCAGATAAAGTGGATAGAAATGATCTATTTCCCTTAGCAGAGGGGTCAAAAACCAAGGGGCACAGATTTAAAGTAATTGGTGGAAGGTTTAGAGGGGATTTGAGAGGAAATGTCTTCACCCAGAGGGCTGTGGGGGTCTGGAACTCACTGCCTGAAAGGGTGGTAGAGGCAGAAACCTTAAACACATTTAAAAAGTACTTGGATGCGCACTTGGGATGCTGTGACCTGCAGGGCTATGGACCAAGAGCTGGGAAGTGGGATTAGGCTGGATAGCTCTTTGTTGGCCGGCACAGACACGATGGGCCGAAATGGCCTCCTTCCGTGCTGTAACTTTCTATGATTCTATGATTCTGTGATTCTATGACCCATTGCCTCTTAGCCCCACACTGGAAAATGGGCTGAGCTGAGAGCACCAGAAAAAAATATTCAAATTACCTGGATGAAATCAGCTCATTCCTGCGCAAGTACAAGCACTGGCCAGCGCTGGCAATGCACTATTGGCCCCCTTAATTGTGAGAGATAAAATGCACGCAAAATGCAATATGCCAACATGGGATACAAAGAATAGTACATTGATGGAGGAGTGAATACATTTCAATGGACAGTTCATACTTGGCAAGGTTTGATCAGCACATTTCAGTTTCTAGGAGGAGTTGGTGCACAAAGAAGCCAGGCTGGATTGAAAGGGTAGACTATGTAACACTGAACCTGGTGTTGCAGCTTTGTGTCACAGGCTACAGTCTGTGCCCTTAAAGACACAAAGCTGTGTAACCCGATCAGGGTTGGAGCTTTCCTTAAGTAATACAGTCTTTCTGAAATTTCACCTATGCATAAAAAAAACTCCATGGTACTTTGACAGCACTGAAGTATTGACAGAAGAGTACTTGCCTCCAAGCAGATGGCAGTAAGTTTAAATCAAAAGCTTCCTGTCATTTGAGGCCATCTGCTATTTTTGCTGGGAGGGACTTTAGCCAGTTGTTGTCCAGGTCATGGAGTGGATTCCATGCCACGGCAGAACTCTTCATCTTGGGGAGGAAGAAATTGGCACCATTATCTTGGCCCACAACAAGTGCAGCTCCCATTAACTGTTTGCAGTCTGTTGCTGATAGCACTGATGGAGAAGATCTGGGCCAGGCCCAACTGCCTTCTAGCTGATGGAGCCTGGATTGCCCGTGCTGAAAACAGAGAACAACATGACGTTAATAAATAAGCTGCATGAGTTAATTATACTCATTTGAGAAATATCAGCAAATTTATCAGCTTTCTTTGTTTTACCAAACATATACCTTTTAGCCTTTTGAATACTGAATGACTTTTCATCTTTTAAATCAATAGTTGGAGACTCCAAAGAATAATTTAAAAATTGGGGGTTTTCCTGTACCTCCTGTCCCGCTTGCCTGACTGTTTTGATATTACATCAGGGGAGGGGGAGGTGCTATTTAGAATCAATCACCCAGATGACATACATCAAAGGCTTAGGTAATAGATTTTTGACGGACCTGCTTTAATTTTAGACTCATTGGCTGGAATTTTCTCAAGGGAGGCGGGTTGGGGGCGAGGGGCCTCCGAGGCGGGCAGGAAACCTGGGAGGCCGGGCTTCCCGCAGGCCCTGCCGAATTTAATGGCAGGGCCTGATTTGAATGTGAGGCCTCGGTCTCATTTCAATCCCGCTGGCTGGCTTCCCACCCATTCGGTATGTTGGCAGGAAGCTTTGGAAAATCGAGCTGTGAGCCTGAGCTCAAAGTGATGTAACAAGCCCAAATTGTAACATTTATCAAACTGAAAGTTGTCAGTGTGTGGAACATCTTTCTGCTTTTTCAATCCAGGGTCAGGATTGAGCCCTTCCCACTAAGTATTTTAAAAGTTAGATTGTGGGTAAAGTTCCTTTTACTCTATCCCAACAGTATGCCTTAACACAGCTTCAGTAACATGCCTGAATTTTAATATATTCATTTTACACATAGACCATCCTTGTGGTCTCTCTGACGTAGAATGTTAATTGATTGTCAATCTCTGCAATGATTGTCCATCATTCTTGGCTATGGGGTTGCACCCATTAGAAACTGGGCTGAGACTATCCAAATGTATTTCCCTTTCAATTCATTCTTGTACGCCACACAGACACAAATACAGAGGCACAGAAAGGCACAGCTGTACTGGCACTTTTGCTTCGCTGGAAAGTACGTTACTCTTCAGAGCAACGTAAAAGTTTCAGTATCACTCCAGAGTTGGGTGGGGAGCTTCATGAGAACGCCATCTCAAATTGGTTGGCACTGGCACCCCAAGGAGTACAACTGAAGTGTGACATTAAATTGGGTTTAAAAAGGGGTTTGGATCTGATGAGTATTTTATGTAGTGATGCCAAGACTTTTTAAATGTTTTCAAAAAAGGAAAGAATCTTGCCTGTTTTTCTACAATATTTAGGACTTGATTTACTGCCCATTCATCGTCACTAGGTCGAACATTTAGCCCTTAAAATTTAGTGGCTTGATGCTTGTTACAAATATGAAGCTGATTTGTCTTGTTTTTGTTTAATGTTTGTTCTATTAAATCAGCAACTACTTGCAATAATATAAAGCCTTTACTGTAGAAACATATCCCAATGTGCGTTACAGGGGCATAATTAAAAGAAAAGATACAAGAACTGAGATTTCAAAAAACCTCAACTTATTTTGTTACATATATTGCAAAGTTTATTGTATAAAGTCTCCCCGGTAATAGGCTTTAGAGTTTATTTTCTGTGATTGGGTCAATTATGAATATGACAACTTGTTATTTTTGAATGAGGCTGGTAATTATGAATTTATATTGAGCCTTGGCAACAGATCAAGAGCAATAAAAAGAATGAATGGACAACAGTTCTCTGAATGCAGTGTGACTCAAACACAATGAGATCTTCATAGAGAAACAAGCAGAGTTTAGCCAGTATCCACAGCCTGTAAGGAGACAGGAAGGAGGTGAGCTGTGACTATAATGGGGCAGATTTTTCTCTTATTATGCTTGGGTGTAAACAATGACTTGGGTGCAGTGCATAGAAATATTGGGCTAAAGGTTTGGGGGTTAAGAGCCAGCAGTTACCGCCAGATTTGTGGAAAAAATCTCGCACTTCCGCACGCTGCTGGCAGATCCCGTGGTTGCTGCCATTTTCAACTGGGTGGCAGCACCGCTGATGTCTGCGCTCGCGAAAATTATGTAGATTATGCAGATCATGACGTCAGTGAGTGTGCGACGCTCATTTGACACCCGATCTGCCATTTTCAACTTGGCTGCACTTACCGGCATGTCTTAAGTGCGACCAGCTGAGCAAGTGTTGACAAGCAGGAAGGAGGCTCCAGCAGCGGTATTTAAAGGGATCATCAGCAACTATTAGCAACTGACATGTTTGTTCAATTTGAATGGCTTGTGCGACTTTTTGGAACTCCAGCAGCTTTATAAACTTGTTTCAAGGTTCAAGGTAAAAGTTGGGGTAGTTGGAGAATGCCTTCATTCTTATTTAAAGGCTTCTGCTCACAGCACTTGCTCACAATCATGTGGACTCTACTTGTAGTTCCCCTCACTCTCGAGTATCTTCAGGAGAGAGAGCGGATGTGATGCACTATCAACAACACCAAAGACTACGAGTTGAACTTATACGAAGTAGGCTTTTATTGACTAAGAACTGGAGCATGCCTCTGCTAGTGGGTCCATCCTAAGAGCTCCCGGGGGAAGGGTGGTGAGTCACCTTTATACCCAGGCTTAGGGGTGGAGTCGGGCGGAGACATGCCCGGACCTGTACAGAGTTAACAGTGGTTTACCACACAGACATGTACAGAGTTAGCAGTGGTTTACCACATTCACCCCTCGTTTAAAAAAGAGTCCGGCGGGGTGAAGTGTTTCAAAAGTTCATATACGAAAGTCTCTCCGGGGGTCTTGTCTGCCGTAATGATCTTCGTGGTGCCGGTTGCGGCGGTTCTTTGCCCACGGCCGCTTCTCGCGTGGGACGGAGCACTGGCGTGTCGTCCTCTCGGGGTAGGGATGGCACCGGCATGTCGTCAGTTCATGGTAGACACCCCGGTGGTGCGTCGTGGGTAGTGGTGGTGGGTGGAGGTAGTGGATGGTAATCAATGGTGTTTCGGGTGGTACCTGAGGGTGCGAGGTCTCGAATTGAGACTGTGTCCTCCCGCCCGTCAGGATACGCCATGTAGGCGTACTATGGGTTGGCGTGGAGGAGGTGAACCTTTTCGACCAGGGGGTCCGTCTTATGGCTCCTCACGTGTTTCCTGAGCAGGACGGGTCCCGGAGACGTCAGCCATGGCGGTAGTGATGTCCCTGAGGTGGATTTCCTGGGGAAGACGAACATCTTCTCGTGAGGGGTGGCATTTGTGGCAGTACAGAGCAGTGATCATATGGAGTGGAGCATATCGGGTAGGACATCTTGCCAGTGGGAGATTGGGAGGCCCTTGGATTTTAGGGCGAGCATGGCGGTCTTCCACACCGTTGCGTTCTCCCTCTCTACCTGTCCGTTACCCCGGGGGTTGTAGCTGGTAGTCCTGCTCGTGGCTATGCCCTTCTCGAGCAGGTACTGGCGCAGCTCGTCGCTCATGAACGACGAGCCTCTGTCACTGTGGATGTAATTGGGGAAGCCAAATATGGTGAACAGGTCGTTGAGGCACCTGATGACTGTGGCGCTGGTCATGTCCGGGCAGGGGATGGCGAAGGGGAAGCGGGAGCACTCGTCAATAATATTGAGGAAGCATGTGTTGTGGTCAGAGGAGGGAAGGGGCCCCTTGAAACCGACGCTGAGACGTTCGAAGGGACGGGTGGCTTTAATCAGGTGTGCCCTGTCTGGCCTATAAAAATGCGGTTCGCATTCGGCACAGACCTGGCAGTTCCTGGTCATCACAGAATCACAGAATCACAGAAACCCCACAGGGCAGATAGAGGCCATTTCGGCCCATCGAGCCTGCACCGACACATATCCCACCCGATCCCCGTAACCCCTACACCAACACATGTCCCTATAACCCCACGTATTTAATCCCCCTAACACTAAGGGTCAATTTATCATAGCCAATCAACCTAACCCGCACATCTTTGGACTGTGGGAGGAAACCGGAGCACCCGGAGAAAACCCACGCAAACACGGGGAGAATGTGCAAACTCCACACAGACAGTCGCCCGAGGCCGGATTCAAACCCGGGTCTCTGGCGCTGTGAGGCAACAGTGCTAACCACTATGCCACCGTGCTGCCCCCTCGATGGAGTAAGGCAGGTTGCGAGCTTTAATAAAATGGAAGAACCTGGTGACCCCCGGGTGGCAGAGATCATTGTGGAGGGTCCGTAGCCTAGCGACTTGTGCGTTGGCACATGTCCCACGGGATAGGGCATCTGGGGGCTCATTAAGTTTCCCGGGCCGGTATAAGATATCGTAGTTGTAGGTGGATAACTCGATCCTCCACCGCAATATCTTATCATTTTTGATTTTCCCCCTTTGTCTGTTGTTAAACATAAATGCTACTGACCGTTGGTCAGTGAGCAGGGTGAAACGTTTACCGGCCAGGTAATGCCTCCAGTGCCATACAGCCTCCACTATCGCCTGGGCCTCCTTCTCGACTGAGGAGTGTCGAATTTCGGGGCCCTGGAGGGTCCGTGAAAAGAAGGCCACGGGTCTCCCCGCCTGGTTAAGGGTTGCGGCTAGGGCGAAGTCGGATGCATCGCTCTCCACTTGGAAAGGGATGGACTCATCCACTGCGTGCATTGTGGCCTTCGCAATGTCCTCTTTTATGAGGGTGAAGGCCGCACGGGCCTCTGCCGTCAGGGGGAAGGAGGTTGACTTGATGAGGGGCCGGGCTTTGTCCGCATAGTTGGGCACCCACTGGGCGTAGTAAGAGAAGAACCCTAGGCATCTCTTCAGGGCTTTTAGGCAGTGGGGGAGAGGTAGTTCCAGGAGGGGGCGCATTCGGTCGGGGTCGATGACTCCGTTTTCCACCACGCAGCCAAGAATAGCGAGGCGCGTGGTGCGGAACATACATTTTTCTCTGTTGTATGTCAGATTCAGCCGTTGGGCCGTACGGAGGAGTTTTTCTAGGTTGGCGTCGTGGTCATGCTGGTCATGGCTGCAGATGGTGATGTGTCTAGATAGGGGAAGGTGGCCTGCAGCGCGTTCTGGTCAACCATCCAGTCCATCTCCCTTTGGAAGACCGAGACCCCGTTGGTGACGCCGAAGGGGACTCGGAGGAAGTGGTAGAGGCGACCGTCAGCCTCGAAGGCCGTGTACTGGCGGTCCTCAGGCCTGATGGGGAGCTGGTGGTATGCCGACTTCAGATCAATCATCGAGAATACCCGGTATTGTGCTATCTGGTTGACCATGTCAGATATGCGGGGAAGTGGGTATGCGTCTAATTGCGTGTATCGATTGATCGTCTGGCTGTAATCAATAACCAGGCGCTGTTTTTTGCCGGTCTTCACTACCACCACTTGGGCTCGCCATGGGCTGGTGCTGCCCTCGATAATCCCTTCCCTCAGGAGTTTTTCTACTTCTGATTGAATAAAGCTCCTATCCCCGGCACTGTACCGCCTGCTTTTAGTAGCAATTGGCTTGCAGTCTTTGGCGAGGTTAGCGAACAACGGGGGGGGTTTGACCTTCAGGGTGGACAGGCTGCATACTTTGCGCGGCGCCGTGTTTAAATTCTGCCGGCTGCAGACTGTAAGTGGGGGCAGGGGCCCGCCATATGCCATCGTGACGCTCTCCAGATGGCACTGGAAGTCTAATCCTAGCAGTACGGGAGCGCAGAGCTGTGGCAGGATGAGGAATTTAAAATCTCTGTACTCCACGCCGTTCACTGTCAGAGTCGCTACACAGTAGCCGCCGACGTCCGCCGTATGGGACTTTGAGGCCATAAAGACCTGGTGGCGTGTGGGCATAACTGATAGGGAGTAGCGTCGCACCGTGTCAGGGTGGATGAAGCTCTCCGTGCTTCCGCAGTCGAAAAGGCAATTTGTGGCCTGGCCATTTACCTTTACGTTCATCATGGACCTGGCTAGTTGATGGGGCCTAGATTGGTCCAGGGTGATGGAGGCCATCGTCGAGGTCGGTGGGTCGCTGTAGTATTCGCCCACGCCGGGGGCCTGGTCCCGAAATGGTGTCCAAGATGGCGGCTCCCCCGCGGCTGGTGGTGCCCAAAATGGCGGCCCGCATGGCTCACACGTGATTGGTGGGGTCCAAAATGGCGGCCTGCACGGTTCACACGCGGCGCTGCTGGAATTGGGGGTCGATTTCGCCCTGCATACTCTCGCGTAGTGGCCTTTCTTGCCGCATTTGGAGCAGGTCGCGTCCTTTGCTGGGCATTGCTGTCTGGGGTGCTTGGCCTGGCCGCAGAAGTAGCATTTCTGGCCTCTGGTCATTGCAGCTGTAGTTGGGCTGCTGGCGGCTTGTGGCCTTACCGGGTCCCAAGATGGCTGCTCCCGTGACACCCACGTGGCCATCCGGTCAGGGGGGTAGGCGTCCATGTTCTGGAGGGCCACGTCTAACGAGTTAGCGAGGGCCACCGTCTTCTGCAGGTCGAGCCCCCTCTGTTCCAGCAGCCTCTGCCGTGTATAGTTGGACCTGATGCCGGCTACGTAGGCGTCTCGGATCAGGTCTTCCGTGCACCCCTTGGCCGTCACCGCTTTGCAATTACAGGCCCGGCCGAGGACTCTCAGTGCCAGTAAATATTCGGCGCCCGATTCCCCGGGGCTCTGTTTTCGGGTAGCCAGGAGGTGTCTGGCATAGACCTCGTTAACAGGCCTCACGTATTGTTCCTTTAGCGTCGCGATGGCGGCCGCGTAAGTTGTGGCGTCTCGGATGATCGAGTAGACTCGATGGCTCACCCGTGAGTTCAAGACAAGCCGTTTCGCGTCATCTGTAGTGACGGTAGTGCTGGAGGCCTCCAGGAAGGCTTCGAAACAGCTCAGCCAGTGTTCAAAGTTATTGGCTGCATCTGCTGCTTGAGGATCCAGGTCTAAATGTTTCGGCTTCAAGAATTGCTCCATGTCAAAAATTTAGTCAATAAAATTGATGCACTATCAACAACACCAAAGACTACGAGTTGAACTTATACGAAGTAGGCTTTTATTGACTAAGAACTGGAGCATGCCTCTGCTAGTGGCTCCATCCTAAGAGCTCCCAGGGGAAGGGTGATGAGTCACCTTTATACCCGGGCTTAGGGGTGGAGCGAGGGGCGGAGACATGCCTGGACCTGTACAGAGTTAACAGTGGTTTACCACACAGACATGTACAGAGTTAGCAGTGGTTTACCACAGGATGCATCGAAGAAGAGGAGAAGATGTGTGCAGAAGAAGGAGGAGGAGGGCCAGGAGAGCTCTCAGCAGGAGGCCTTACCCACCTAGGGTCTTCAGAGAGCACTTCTCTTATAAGCGAGGAGCATAGGAACTTAGGAACATAAGAACAGGAGTAGGCCATTTAGCCCCTCGAACCTGTTCTGCCATTCAATGAGATCATGGCTGATCTGCGACCTAACACCATATACCCGCCTTTGGCCTATACCCCTTGATACCTTTGGTTAACAAAAGTCTTTCAATCTCAGATTTAAAATTAACAATTGATCTAGCATCAAGTGCCATTTGCGGAAAAGAGTTCCAAACTTTTACCACCCTTTGTGTGTAGAAGTGTTTCCTATTTTCACTCCTGAAAGACCTGGCTCTAATTTTTTACACTGTGCCCCCTACTCCTAGACTTCCCAACCAGCGGAAACAGTTTATCTCTAACCACCCAATCTGTTCCCCTTAAAATCTTGAAAACTTCGATCAAATCACCCCTTAACCTTCTAAATTCCAGTGAATACAACCTTTATTTGTGTAATCTCTGCTTGTAATTTAACCCTTGAAACCCGTGTATCATTCTGATAAACCTACGCTGCACTCCCTCCAACGCCAACATATCCTTCCTAAGGTGCGGTGCCCAGAGCTGCTCACAGTACTCCAGGTGTGGTCTAACCAGGGTTTTTTACAGCTGCAGCATAACTTCTACCCCCTTGTATTCTAGTCCTCTAGATATAAAGGCCAGCATTCCATTAGCCTTTTTGACTATTTTCTCTACCTGTTCATGATATTTTCATGATCTATGTACCTGGACCCTCAAGTCTCTTTGGACCGCCACTGTTTTTAGCTTTTCACCATTTAGAAATTACCCCATTCTATCCTTTAGCACTGTATTAAATGGTGGTCACAGAACTCTGCCACCTCCTGCAGCCTGAGTGCAGGGCATCCACGGGTATTCCAGTGGCAGTCATCTCATTGTGGCCCTCAATTTCTATGCCAGCAGATCCTTCGCGTGTGCAGCAGGAGACATAGCCAACATCTGACAGCTTGCCATTCATCGCTGCATCCAGGAGGTCACAGAAGTTCTCTACGCCAGCAAAAGGGATTACATTTTCATCTCTCTGAGCAGCGAGAAGCAGGACGAGCACGCATGTGGCTTTGCCAGTATAGCGGGCTTCCCCATGGTGCAGGGCACCATCGACTGCACACACATGGCTTTGTGGACACTGCATAATAATCCTGAGATCTTCTGTAACTGCAAAGGCTTCCACTCACATAACGTGCAGTTGTTGTGCGACCATGCCCAGCGATTCCTAATGGTCAATGCGCTCTATCCTGGCAGCAGTCATCCTGCATCAGTCTGGTGTGCCAGCAATTTTCCAGCCACCACATCAAACTCGAGGGTGGCTGCATGGAGACAAGGGCTAGCCACTCTCCACCTGACTTCCCTCCGCAACCTCACCACTCGTATGCAGCACTCATATAATGAGAGCCGTGCCTCCACCAAGAACATCATCGAGCAGACTATAGGGCTACTGAAGCAACAGTTCCGCTGCCTTGACCGCACGGGAGGAGCCCTCCAGTACTCGGCGGAGCAGGTGTCCCATTTCGTCGTGATCTGCTGCATGCTTCACAACGTGGCCATCATGAGGGCACAGCCCTTGCCAACAGGGATGGCGGGACCACTTTAGGAATGAGGATGAGGGAGAGGAGGAGGAGGAGGAGGAATGGAGCAGGCAGGCAGCCAATCCGCCTTCCGGACGGGCTGTCCGTGAATGCCTCATCAGACTCTGATTCCAATGACTGATACCCCAAATCCCCATTGCTGCCCATCATACCATCCCTCTGTCACAGAATATCACAGTGTCCTCCTGGGCACTAAGCTGAAATGAGAGCCACCACAAAAGATTCCAAACAAAATTATTCAATTTATCAACAATCAATTTACACATACAATATCAACTAATCACCCTTGTACAATCCCTTAGTGCCTGTCATTCGGGTGACGTTTCCTGATCTAATGCTCTTACGAAGTGTTGGCCCAGTGGCTGCAGCAGGGCTGGTGGAAGACTGCTGAGTTTCAGTGCGGGACACATCAGATGGCCTTGCAGGACGACCTCAAGCAGCTCTGGACCTAAAAGGCCCAGCTGCAGACTGCACCACCTTGGCATGGGCAGCAGCAGCCTGAGCTGGCTGGCTGACAGGCAGTGGCAAGGACAATGGTGGAGTGGCAGTGGTGGGAACAGGAATGCAGTCATCATGAGAGAGGACAGCAGGTTCCTGCTCCACCGACCCACTGCCACCCGGGACGGCACCTCAGCATTCCTAGCAATCTGTTGGAGCACAGATTGCTGGGCTGCTGCGACACCCTGCAAGCCCGGGCCGACAGTGGCAAATGCAGCCACAATGGCAGCAGTCTGATCTTGGGTGGCAGCAAGCTGAGATTGCATGAGAGCAGTCTGATCTTGTGTGGCAGCACTAAGACTTTGGGTCGCTTCCGCCTGTGTGGCAATGGCAGTTGCGACATCGCCCAACACATGCATCATCATGTCTGGGTCAACGTGGTCTCGTTGGGAGTTTTCCATAATTTCCAGCCTGGAACTCCTGGGCTCCAAGCTCTACGCAAAACCCCTGAGCAATGTTGGAGGTGGACTCCTCCATGCTCCTTGACATTGCCAAGAGTCTCTCTGGCAGGCTTGCCAGTGCACCTAGCAATTCGGTATGCATGGCCCATCACCCTTCTTTTGAAGGCCGGCCCATCGAGACCCTCATCTGAGTCCTGTGCAGCAGAACTCGTGCGCGAACTCTCCCTCTGGGGAACTGGCCCCCCGAGCTACCCTTTCCCCTGGCCTTGCTGCAGCCCACTCATGCCCAGGGCCTCATCCTGTGCAGATCCCGCTTTTACACTACCCTCCAAATTATGCACACTGCCAGTTTTTGAGCTGGTGTCTTTGCATGACAGATGCAGTGATGCTGTGTCTTCTTCTTCTCCCCCCTCGCTCTCCTCCATCGCCTCACAATGGTTTTAACGCTGAGATCAGCAGTATAATCATGTTAATGAGGACTGAGCACAAATTTTGTGTGCTACCTAAACCATTTTGACCCAGCGCAGCTTAATATTTTTGGGCCATGACACCACCCGTTTTCTGGCCGTATCCAATTTTTAGCCCCTATTGTGCAGAGAGGATTGCACGTCCATGACGGACCCTGCCCAATGTTCTGTCCATTTAAATTCATGTGCGGAGATTGGGCAGACTCTGTTGCTGGTGTGCAATCCTCCCAGCTCAATATTCCCCTTCACGCTGCACCCAGGAGATCCTTTACAGCCAGGTGCAATAAAAAGACAATGGCCTAGAAATTCAGTTAGGGGCGCCCAGCTCGCCTGGGCGCCGGAATTACCGCTGCGCGCGGAGCCACTTGCGCCAGCGGGATATTCAGTTTCAGCGCCCCAAGTGGAAGCCAGCCGCTAAACAAGGGTTTCGGCGCCCCGCTTGGGGCGCTGAAACTGAATATCGGCGTGCAAAGTGCCGCAGCGCCACCCGCTGCGGCACGGCAGCCTGCGGTACTGCAGGCCTTCCTCTCACTCTTAAGGGGGAGGTGCCTGCAACAGTGCGATCCCCGCTCGCGAGTGCCGGCAAATGAGCCCGGCACCAAGGAGAAGTGCCGGGCTCTCTCGAAACAGCTGGCAATGTCACGGGGGGGGGAGTGTAGGAGGCCGGGGACGGAGGTACGGGCAGGCGGCCGCCGAAAAAGCGGCCGGCCGCACCTCCACCTTAACTCGCCCCACTACCAGCTCAGGTAGGCCCCTGTGTACCGGTCGCTGTTTGCGGCCGGTGCGGAGGAGGCGGCAGCAACCAAACATGGCCAGCGGGGCGGTAGCGGGGCGCTGCGCACACCGATGACGCCATCGGTGGCGGCGCAGTGCTACAGGCTAACGCCGCCATTAGCGCCCCGCTAAATATCGCAGTAGGTTTGGACAGTGGCGCAAAAGCCCTCTTTGGGCGCAAACTGGTGGCGCAGGCCACTGAATTTCTAGGCCAATCTGCTCAAGTAGTTCTTTATGGAGATAAAGGTTAGCATTCAAGCTCGCAGAATAATAGAGAGAATCATAGAAATTTATGGCACAGAAGGAGGCCATTCAGCCCATCGTGTCTGTGTCAGCCGAAAAAGAGCTATCTCGCCTAATCCCACTTTCCAGCTCTTGGTCCATAGCCCTGTAGGTTACGACACTTCAAGTGCATATCCAAATAATTTTTAAACATGATGAGTATTTCTGCCTCTACCACCCTTTCAGGCAATGTGTTTCAGACCACCACCACCACCCTCTGGGTGAAAAAAGTTCTCCTCAACTCCCCTCTAATCCTTCTACCAATTACTTTAAATCTATGCCCCTTGATTATTGACCTCTCTGCTAAGCGAAATAGGTCCTTCCTATCCACTCTATCTAGGACACTCATAATTGTATACACCTCAATTAAGTCTCCCCTCAGCCTTCTCTATTCCAAAGAAAACAATCCCAGCCTATCCAATCTTTCCCCATAGCTAAAATTCTCCAGTCCTGCCAACATCCTCGTAAATCTCCTCTGTGCCCGCTCTTGTGCAATCACATCTTTCCTGTAATGTGGTGAACAGAATGGGACGGAATACTCTCGATGGGGCCTAACTAGTGTTTTACACAGTTCAAGCATGATCTCCCTGGTGTTATATTCTATGCCTCGGCTAATAAAGGAAAGTATCCCGCATGTCTTCTTCACCACCTTATCTGCCTGTCCTGCTACCTTCAGGGATCTGTGGACATGCACTCCAAGGTCCCTCTGTTCCTCTACACTTCTCAGTAGCTCTTTGTTATTGTCCTCCCTAAGAAAATAAATGACATCCTTTCATATAAATTATTGTACTTATATAATTATACACACACCTATATATGCACACATGTAAACATAATCACTTAGTTAATAAATTTGCTTAATATTTTAGTATTAGTTCTAGGTGTTATCTGATATTATGATGCTTATCAAGCACTTGAAGGCAGACCTTGTGAGGGTGTAGAATAATTCCAATAGCTTAAAAACAATTGAAACATCAGGACCACGAAATTCGGCTCCTTAGAGCTGTTAGTTTTGACCATTTAAAAAAAAAATCCTGCGCAGCCCGGGACTGGCTTTTCTTATGTTAAGTTTCGCTCATGCATTAAACTGTGATTGGGCCAAAAAAATTAGGGCGAACATTGCGCACGATCTGCCATTTTCAACATCGTCACTCCATTCAATGTCCCCTGCTAAACACGCACAGCTGGATGTGTGTTCAGCTGCACGAGGGACCCCCCCCCCCCACCAGTGCTACTTAAAGGGGTATATCCAACTTGCAGGTAAGTTAATTATTGCTTTTGTTCTGGCTCTTGCAGAGTTTGTAGGAGTACTGGGTTGCTGGAAGATATTTAAAAAGTTGTTAAAGTGTGCAGGGAGCGCTTCTGAACTTTGGGAAGGTGTTGGCTGCTACTAGAAGGCCTCTGCATACACCACTGCTCCCAGTCATGGGGGCTCTAGTTGCAGGCCCGCTTCTGCAGCAGCATGACAAGGAGATGGAGCAGAGGCAGCATAGAAGACAAGCTGCTCACAGAGGGAGGAGGAGGAAGGGATGGAGGGGGCGGAGGGCTCTCAGCAGGAGGCCTTACCCACCTAGGATCTTCAGGGAGCACGTCTCCTACCTACACCTAAGCCAGAAGCAGTGTATTTGGTGGCTCCGCTTCACCAAGGAGGTGGTCACAGAACTCTGCCACTTCTTGGATTCACAACTGCAGCCTCAGAGCAGGGTGACGACAGCGCTGCCAGTGGCCCTCAAGGCGACCATGGCACTGAATTTGTTCCTCTTGGCCACAATGCTGAAATGAAAGCCACTACAAACCAAACATGCCAAACCACATTTATAAATCATTCAATCCAATACTACACAACAAAGTCACCCAAACTGCCTTGTGCATTCCCTTAGTGCCTGTCTTCTGAGCATCTTTGCATGTTCTGGTGCTCCGACGAAGTGCTACCCCAGTGGCTACAGCATGGAGGGTGGAAGGCTGCTAACTTTCAGTGGGCGAGACTGCAGATGGCCTTGTAGGATGACTTTAAGCAGCTCTGGGCCTAGAAGGCCCAGCTGTATGCACCACCTTGGCATGGATGGCAGCAGTCTGGGCTAGCTGGCTGACAGGCAAAACAGCAAGGGCACAGGCAGAGTGGCAGTGGTGGAAGTACGAATGCTGTCATCCTGAGAGAGGATAGCATGTTCGTGCTTCATTCGGAGCCACTGCCACTTCCCCGGGGCGATGCCTCAGCAATCCTAGTAATCTGCTGGAGGACATTTTGCTGGGCTCCTGTGACACCCTGCAAGCCCCTTTCCACACTGGTAAACACAGCCAAGATGTCAGTAGTGAGCTTGCGTGGCAGCAAGCTGAGCTTTCATAACTTCAGTCTGAGCTTCCACTGCAGCACTCAGACATTGGTTGGCTTCTGTTTGTGCTGCAGTGGAAGCTGAGACATCGGCCATCAGACCCTGCATCATGGTTGGATCCACAAGTGCTCTAATGGAGTTGCCCATCACTTCAATCCTGGAAATCATGGGCTCCAAGCTCTGCGCAAAGCCCTGTGCATGTTGGAGCTGGACTCCTCCATGTTCCATGACAGTGACAACAGGCTCTCTGGCAGGTCTGCCAATGCACCAAGCATTTCTGTGTGCATGCCCATCACCCTTCTTCTGAAGACTGCCCTACTAAAGTCCTTTTCTGATTCCTCTGCAGCAGAACTCCTGTGCTACCTCACACTCCGGAAGCTGGTACCTATGCTACCCGTTCTCCTTGCCCTGGCTGCAGGTCACTCCTGCCCGGTAACTCACCACATGCAGATCCCGCCACTATACAACCCTCTAAATTACACGCATTGCCAGTTTCTGAGCTGGTGCCTGCGAGTGTGAGATTGAGTGACGGTGTTTCTTCTTCTCTATCACTCTCCTCTAGCTATTCCTGCACTGGCTGGGAAGCTTGGAGTTCTTGGGTATCTGAAAGGAGAAAGGCACAATGGTAGGGGTTGTTGTGAGGGGAGGGGTTGAAAGCAAGATGTGCACACTTACACCATCAGCAACTTGTAAGTGAGAAGAGATTGTGGGATGAGGAGAAAGTGGGATGTGAGAAGAAGGATTACATATGAGCCTACCGTCATTTTCAATTATTTCAGTCTCGCGGATCGTCACAGTGACGGTCCTTCCAATAATGGCAAGTACAGTCTCCTCCATCTGGATAACGTTATGCAGGCATGCCTTTGCCACTTCGGGTAGCCCCTGCTGACTCCTGTTACACGCCACCTTGCCTTGCAAGAGAAAGCGAAGTGTGTCAGTGAGTGTGGTGCAATGTGTTTGGGTGAAGTGTGTCAGTGAATGTGGTGCAATGTGTTTGGGTGAAGTGTATCAGTGAGTGTGGTGCAATGTGTTTGGGTGAAGTATGTCAGTGAGTGTGGTGCAATGTGTTTGGGTTATGTGCTTGACATGGTTGAATAGCTAGCAGTGTGTGCAAGATGTGAGATGTGGGTGTGAGGCTTGCAGCAGAGGTAAGTGTGTGAGTGTGCGTTGAAACTATGAATGTGAGGTATGAGTCATAATTAATAGAGATTGTTGGCAGGTGGTGGTGGTGTGGTGCATTGAGCAGTGCGTGAGGCTAATGGTGCAGATGGTGGGAGATGGCTTCTGAAGATGCATTCACTGTCCTTGACCACTTGTGTGAGGTCATTAAACTTCTTTTGGCATTGTGTCCAGTTCCTCTGGGCAAGACTGCTGGCGGTAACCGCTTCAGCTATCTGCTCCCACTGTCTTCTGACTGTGAATCTGGAGGGGCTCCTGGCCCCCTGCCAGTGGAGGACCTGTCTGTTCCATTCTGCCCCCTGCACTAAGACCCCAATACTATGTCGGAGATCCTAAGTGCCCTTTCTCTGCCCCGTTGAGCCATAACCGCCGGAGAGTTGCTTTGACAACGAGTTCAATGAGGTGCTGAATGCAGAATGCACCTCCCCTTTCAGAGGTGCAAACTGCGTTTCAAAGTGGAGTCTAGCTTTAAAAAGAGCTAGCCTTGCACGAACCTGGGCCCCCGACTGAGCGCTTAGCCATTCAGCAACGCTTTCAGCACTGGGCTGCACACATCAATAATGTTAATGTTAATTGCGGAAACGGTAGCATAGCGGTTATGTCACTGGGCTAGTAATCCAGAGGCCTTGACTAATGATCCAGGGACGTGAGTTCAAATCCCACCACAATAGCTGGGGAATTTAAATTCAGTTAATTAAATAAATCTGGAATACTTACCATGAAACTGTCATAAAAACCCATCTGGTACACTAATGTCCTTTAGGGCAGGAAATCTGCTGTCCTTACCTGGTCTGGCCTACATGTGACTCCAGACCCACAGCAATGTGGTTGACTCTTAATTGCCCTCTGAAATGGCCTAGCAAGTCACTCAGTTGTTAATAACTGCTGCGAAACGTAATAAGAATGAAACCGGACAAAGCACCTGGCATCGACCTTGGCACCGGCTACGGACATGGCAACAGCACACCCAGCCCAGTTGATCCTGCAAAGTCCTCCTCACCAACATCTGGGGACTTGTGCCAAAATTGGGAGAGCTGTCCCACAGACTAGTCAAGTAACAGCCTGATATTGTCATACTCACAGAGTCATACCTTTCAGCCAATGTCCCAAACTCCTCCATCACCATTCCTGGGTATGTCCTGTCCCACTGGCAGGACAGACCCCCCAAGAGTGGCGGCACCAAGGTATACAGTCGGGAAGGAGTGGCCCTGGGAGTCCTCAACATTGACTCTGGACCCGATGAAGTCTCATTGCTTCAGGTCAAGCATGGGTAAGGAAACCTCCTGCTGATTACCACCGACCATCCTCCTGCAGCTGATGAATCAGTACTCCTCCATGTTGAACACCACTTGGAAGAAGCACTGAGAGTAGCAAGGGCACAGAATGTACTCTGGGTGGGGGACTTCAATGTCTATCACCAAGAGTGGCTCAGTAGCAACCCAGCTGGCCGAGTCCTGAAGGACATAACTGCCAGTCTGGGCCTGCGACAGGTGGTGATAGAAAAACCTACTTGACCTCGTTCTCACCAATCTACCTGTCACAGATGCATCTGTCCATGACAGTATTGGTAGCAGTGACCACCGCACAGTCATTGTGGAGACAAAGTCCCATTTTCACACTGAGGACAGCCTCCATCGTGTTGTGTGGCACTACCACCGTGCTAAATGGGATAGATTTAGCAGCTCAAAGCTGGGCATTCATGAGGCGCTGTGGCGCAGTAGCAGAATTGTATTCCACCACAATCTGTAACCTCATGGCCCGGCATATCCCTCACTCTATCATTACCAAGAAGCCAGGGGACCAACCCTGGTTCAATAAGGAGTGTAGAAGAGCATGTCTGGAGCAGTACCAGGCGTACCTAAAAAATGAGGTGTCAACCTGGGGAAGCTGCAACACAGGACTATATGCATGCTAAAAAGTGGAAGCAGCATGCTATAGACAGGGCTAAGCAATCCCACAATCAACGGATCAGATCAAAACTCTGCAGTCCTGCAACATCCAGTCGTGAATGGTGGTGGACCATTAAACAACTAGCGGGAGGAGGAGGCTCCATGAATAGCCCCATCCTCAATGATGGTGGAGCCCAGCACGTGAGTGCAAATGACATGGCTGAAGCGTTTGCAAACATCTTCAGCCAGAAGTGCCAAGTGGACGATCCATATCAGCCTACTCCTGAGGTCCCCACTATCACATAAGCCAGTCTTCAGCCAATTTGATTCACTCCATGTGATATCAAGAAATGGCTGAGCGCACTGGATACAGCAAAGGCTATAGGCCACGACAACATCCCGGCTATCGTGCTGAAGACTTGTGTTCCAGAACTAGCCATACCTCTAGCCAAGCTGTTCCAGTGCAGCTACAATACTGGTATCTATCCGACAATGTGGAAAACAGCCCAGGTATGTCCCGTCCACAAAAAGCAGGACAAACCCAATTCCGGCCAATTATCGCCTCATCAGTCTACTCTCAATCATCAGCAAAGTGATGGAAGGTGTCATCGACAGTGCTATCAAGCGGCACCTGCTCATTGATGCCCAGTTTGGGTTCCGCCAAGACCACTCGGCACCCGACTTCATTACAGCCTTGGTCCAAACATGGACAAAGGAGCTAAATTCCAGAGGTGAGGTGAGAGTGACTGCCCTTGACATCAAGGCAGCATTTGACCAAGTGTGACATCAAGGAGCTCTAGTAAAACTGAAGTCAATGAGAATCAGGGGGAAAACGCTCCACTGGCTGGTGTCATACCTAGCACAAAGAAAGATGGTTGTGGTGATTGAAGGTCAATTATCACAGCCCCAGGACATCACTGTGGGAGTTCGGCAGGGCAGTGTCCTAGGCCCAACCATCTTCAGCTGCTTCATCAATGACCTTCCCTCCAACATAAGGTCAGAAATGGGGATGTTTGCTGAGGACTGCACAATGTTCAGCGCCATTCGCGACTCCTCAGATGATGAAGCAGTCCATGCCTGCATGCAACAAGATGTGGATGATGTTCAGGCTTGGGCTGATAAGTGGCCGGTAGCATTCGTGCCACAGAAGTGCCCGGCAATGACTATTTCCAACAAGCGAGAGTCTAACCACCGCCCCATGACATTCAGCGGCATTACCATCACCGAATACCCCACCATCAACATCCTGGGGGTCACCATTGACCAGAAACTTAACTGGACCAGCCACATAAATACTGTGGTAACAAGAGCAAGTCAGAGGCTAGGTATTCTGTGTCGAGAGTCTCACCTCCTGACTCCCCAAAACTTTTCCACCATGTACAAGGCACAGATCAGGAGCGTGATGGGATACTCTCCACTTGCCTTGACGAGTGCAGCTGCAACAACACTCAAGAAGCTTGATACCATCCAGGACAAAGCAGCCCGCTTGATTGGCACCCCGTCCACCACCTTAAACATTCACTCCCTCCACCACCGGCGTACCGTGGCTGTAGTTTACCCTCTACAAGATGCACTGCAGCAACTCGCCAATGCTTCTTCGGCAGCACCTCCCAAACCCGCGACCTCTTCCACCTTGAAGGACAAGGGCAGCAGGCATGTGGGAACACCACCACCTCCAAGTTCCCCTCGAAGTCACACACCATCCTGACTTAGAAGTATATCGCTGACCCTTCATCGTCGCTGGGTCAAATTCCTGGAACGCCCTCCCTAACAGCACTGTGGGAGCACCTTCACCACACGGATTGCAGTGGTTCAAGAAGGTGGCTCACCACCACCTTCTCAAGGGCAACTAGGGATGGGCAATAAATGCTGGCCTTGCCAGCAACGCCCAGATCCGATGAACGAATAAAAAAAAAGTACCAGGAATGTCACGTGCTGTCTACACTGCTTTCAACGGGCATGGGCCGATCGTGCATCGCGATCCCTGCGCCCATTTTCGGCATTAATCAAATTTTTAGCCCAAGAGGTTTCTGTTCTTTATCCTGGCCAGGTTATTAAATATTTAGACTTGGCAGTGAGTTGCAAATCACTTAGGAGAGTAATCTAAGATATGAGAGCTGAAACATCAAGAATAAATAAGATTAGAAGATATTCAAAAACATAACCGAGCTTTATACATGTTATATGCATTTATCCACAGGATTCACTCATGGCAGTGGGAGCAGATTCCTACAGGCAATCAGCCCATAATGTAAAATTAGTGCTTCTAGCTTCAAACTCCTCAATGTAGCTTCTCATCTCAGACACACAGCACAGTATGTTGGAAGCCTAAATGTCATAATTTATTGGTAACTGCTAGAGGAGGAATATATTAAAGAGATAGAGTGGTGTGTGGATTATCTCATCTTCCACCTTCCATACATTTGAGTTCATCCAAAACTCAGTTGCTCGGATCTAAACTCGCACCAAGTCCGTTCACCCATCACCCCTGTGCTCACTGCCCCGTGTCCTAACTCGCACCAAATCCGTTCACCCATCACCCCTGTGCTCGCTGACTTACATTGGAACCTGGTCGACTAACACTTCAATTTTAAAATTTGCATCCTCATAGAAACATAGAAACATAGAAGACAGGAGCAGGAGTAGGCCATTCGGCCCCTCAAGCCTGCTCCGCCATTCAATGCGATCATGGCTGATCATCCAAATTCAGTACCCTGTCCCTGCTTTCTCCCCATATCCCTTGATCCCTTTAGCCTTAAGAAATATATCCAACTCCTTCTTGAATATATTTAATGAATTGGCCTCTACTGCCTTCTGTGGTAGAGAATTCCACAGGTTCACCACTCTCTGGGTGAAGAAATTTCTCCTCATTTCTGTCCTAAATGGCCGACCCCTTATCCTTAGACTGTGACCCCTGGTTCTGGACTCCCCGACCATCGGGAACATCCTTTCTGCATCTAGTCTGTCCAGCCCTGTCAGAATTTTATAAGTTTCAATGAGATCCCCCCTCATTCTTCTAAACTCCAGCGAGTATAAGCCCAATCGACCCAATCTCACCTCATACGTCATTCCTGCCATCCCAGGTATCAGCCTGGTGAATCTTCGCTGAACTCCCTCCATGGCAAGAACGTCCTTCCTCAGATAAGGAGACCAAAACTGCACACAATACACAAGATGTGGTCGCACCAAGGCCCTGTACAACTGCAGCAAGTCATCCTTATTCCTATACTCAAACCCTCTCGCTATGAAGGCCAACATACCATTTGCCTACTTAACTGCCTGCGGTACCTGCATGCTTACCTTCAGCGACTGGTGCAGAAGGACACCCAGGTTTCGTTGCACTTTCCCTTCTCCCAATCTACTGCCTTTCAGATAATAATCTGCCTTCCTGTTTTTGACACCAAAGGGGATAACCTTGCAATTATCCACATTATATTGCATCTGCCATGCTTCTGCCCAATCACCCAACCTGTCCAAATCATCCTGGAGTTTCTCGGCATCCTCCTCACAGCACACATGCCCAACCAGCTTTGTGTCATCTGCAAAGTTGGAGATATTACATCTAGTTCCCTTGTCAAGATCATGAATATATATTGTGAATAGTGAAGGATTCGAAAATTTCATACATCTCTCCCGCCCCCGAAGATTTATTTGGTTTTTAAAAGAAACCCTGGTCAGACTGAGTTTTAAAATCCAGGGCACAACAAAATGGCTGCGGTCAGACCTCGTGACCGAAAGCCTGTCAGTTTCAATTCGGACCCTGGCAAGCTAACAGCTTGTATATTTCAATGTCTGCAGCAAGGAGATCACGAAACCAGACAAGACTTTTGCATATGCATTGGGGACAAACCCAATTACAATCAGACCTACGCATAAAGGCCATCAAGGTGTTTGCTCAAACAATCAAAATAATCAGCGGGGCCAGCGAGACGGGGCTGGCCCCCAGCAAAGGACCTGTTGGACAAAGGAGAGCAGTTGCAGAACCGGCAGGAACCGATTACCGGCCATCCAAGTCGATGGGCCAAGATCGATACCTTTTGTTTTAAACGAGCTCACCCAAATCATACAAAGGACTGTACTGATTTGCCGAGCAGATAAGGGCTACCGAGAGGAGTATAAATATAGCCCCTCAGGAAGCCATGCTCTCTGTCTCGCCTCACCTCCTGCGCCCAGCCTCGCCATCAACCAAGGAAGAAGACCATCGAAGGAGAGCCCGTCCAGAGAGGTAGGATACCCTGTCAGAGACCTTTTAATTACTGGGGTATCTCTACCTGGACGGTGAAGTCTGTGCAACAGCGGGACCACGTGACATCGGCAGGTAACAGGGCAAAGAGGCAAGGCTTTTCTTTCAACATCTCAGACCGGTGAGCATTATACTTCTGACCCATCGCAAGATAATCTAGCTAGGTGTAGAGGGTGGGAGTTAAGGGGATTGCTGAATTGCCATTTTAGCCATTTTCCCTTGATGTGCTGTTTTCTCCTCCCTGTTACGTGTAAGTGTACTGCATTCATATCATCTTTTTGTTTAGTATTGTAATCTTATTTTTCTCTGATAATAAATTTTGATTTTCTTTGTGCCAAACCACTGGTCTGCTCGTTTGTCTATATCGCTATCTGCCAATAAGCCCGGGGATCAGAAATAAGGGGTGAGCGATTCGAACCGCTCAGAGATAAGGCAGCCGGAGACATAACCAACTGGCCAAAGCAAGTAGAAAAACCCCCTACAGAATGGCGACTGGCGGCAGGACACCGGCAGCAGTGTGCGATATAGCAGACAGTGGTGCGGACGAAGGAGCCATAATGGAAGAGAGGTTGTCCGATTACGTGTTTAGAAAGGTGAATATCACCAAGAAGTGGATACTCACCCTATTACAGGCTGAGTGTCCCATAGATGCAGCTACCCAGTGGACGGCCAGTGAACAACATAAGGGGTCAATAGAGAAAGCAGTGTGGCTTATGTGCTACAAGAAACAGGTCCTACTGTTGGACGGAGTTGTAGCAGCACAGGCTGCCAAGCTTAAGAAAGCGGCCCTAGAAATCCAGGACAAGGAGATAGAGATACAGGATACGGTTTTAGCAGAGGAGAAATTGATAGTGGCGCTTCAGGCGCTAAATCAAGAAAGAGTGCAGACGGCAAAAGAACACCAGGCAAAAATAGAGTGCCTGGAGAGCCGTGTCGCTGAAATTAAGAATAATACAAGAGCAAAAATAGAGTGCCTGGAATGCCAGACCGCCGAAGTCAAAGGTAGCGCAAGGTACAAGGTGGAGTGTTTGGAGTTCCAGGTCAGAGAGGCAAGAGGTAGTGAGATAAGGTTACAGGACACAATTGCCCGCCTAACCCAAGAGATAAGAGAACAGGAGGAGAAGGTTAAAGAAGTAAAGGCAGCATATAGGCTGACTTGCGACCGAGGCTTTGAGGAAGCAGATCATGGCCCCTGTAGGGAAGAGATAGAAACCTTGAGTATGGCTTTAGCGAGGGCTAAGGGGATGATATGCCTTATCAGCCCAAAGGCAGGCCAGTCGGACTTTACCGGCAACCCAAGCAGAACGGTCCCACAGGCAGCGCAAAGAGATGAGCCAGCAAGGGAACCAGAGGTTTCACGGCCACCACCCATAGCTCCGAGCTTTCAGGGGGTCTGGCAGCATAGGGGGGTGGAAGATGAAGTGGTAGGGGAGGTACAGCAGCCCCCGCTAGATAGGCCGGGACCGGGACCGGTGTACCCCCTCCGACAACGGAGGTACGGCCCGCCCGGCGATGATGATGAACAAGGAGCCGTCCAAAACCAGTTTGTGGTACCGCATGGCACCCAGCAACTCAGGGCCATGGTTAGTCACATCCCCAAGCTCTCCGAAAAGGGAGACCCCTCACTGCATTTTAGAGAGATAGAACAGGCAGCTTGCGTTAACGACTGCGATGACGCAGAGCAAGCCAAGATGCTGCTGTTTTCTCTGGAGGGTAAACTCCTCCAGACCCTATCAGATGAATGTAAGAAGGGGCAGAAGGGATACGATGATTAAGGGATGAGATATTGGAGGCCATGGGTATGAATGACGGCAGCCCGTTCGCCCGTGTAGAAAGAACGGTACAGCTCCCAGGGGAGTCCCCGCAGGCGTTCGCAGACAGGCTGTGGCCAGTCTACCGGAGGGCGTGCCCGGGAATGCCGGCACGAACGTTGATGGACCAAGACCAATTGGCCCACTGGCTCCGTTGTCTAATGACAAACTGCCTGCCCCAAATCCGAGCCCAGGCTGCGGCCTGGTTTGACCCCTGTAGCCCCCAGACCACCGAGGAAACGGTGATCCGCCAGCTCACGATAGCATTTAAAAATATAAGGGGTATCGAGATGCCCCAACCCAAGGGGAAAGTCCATGAGGTTATACCTGGGGGCCAGAATAAGAATGAGTGGCACCAGGAGGGAAACCATCCCTCCCAGAATAAGCTGAACTGTTACGGGTGCGGGAAGGATGGCCACTGGCGAAAGGATTGTAAGAATCCCTGGAAGGAGAACAAGGGGAGGAATTCACCAGCCCCAGCCCAAAAGGCAGGGCCAGGTGTCCCTCCCGCTGTGATCGAGTCACTCCTGGAGTCGATACAGTCCCTATGATCTCTCCTCCTGGCCAGCCAGGGGAGAATAGTTGCCACCACTGATGTTGTAGTTCTGTCTGCCCCATCCAACTCCCAGCAATGACTAGAACCAGCGCAGCCTGTCGACCTGTGTCCCCGCGAAAATGCTGAGGGTAGCAGGCCCTATGTTAAGATGGGGGTGAAGACGGTGCAGGGGAGATATTCGGTGGACACTGGAGCTTCCAGCACGGTGGTCCATTTGGAAGACCTGACCAATTCACCCCGGTCTAACAAGGTCCCATTTAGCTTAATGGGATCCACAGGGAACGAGCAGGCTGGGGAAAGGTCAAAACCTTTGGCCATAGATTTAGGATCCCTCCATACCACGTGGGAGGGTAACCAAAAGACCGACGAGGTGGCCAAGCAGGGGGGCATGGAAAGAGAGTTCTGGGACCCCTGTAGAGCAGGCCCAGTAGCAGCAATCCGGGACAAGGGAGGCACACAGGGGGTAGATTTGGCCCCGGAACAAAAGCAGGTCCAAGTCCAAGATCCCGCCTTAAGGCCGCCCTAGTAAGGAGAAAGAATTTAGAACAGGGTTACTGGCAGGCTGCTAGTTATATTAAACAAGGTAAGTTGCTTAAACCCGAAAAGAAACTGCAGCCAGCTGGGACACGGTCTGAGGTTAAAAATCCTCAGCCCGCAGCAAGTTCAAGTACACAGGCTGTGCAAGCAGGCGCAGTCGCGTGCGTCAGGGGAGGAGTGACCCAGCCCCCTGTTCAGACCACTCCCCCCATCTTCTGGGATTCAGGTGGGGAGGAGGAGGAGCCTGAGCCAGATAACACCGCCTACAACACAGGTTTTGAAACTGAAGGCGGAGACCCTCAGCCACCGGCAGCGAGGGATTACCTGTCCCCAGCTTAGGTTTGGGAGGGGTGGGACTCAAGGGAAAGGACCCTCTGCCAGCGGTCGTGGGAAACCCACAGGCCGCGCCCACAAGGATAAGGGTCCGAGCAAAAAGTCCACTCACCAAGGTGACCCCACCAGTAGCCCTCCCTAGAAGGTCCCCTCGGATACCCCAGCCCAGAAAGGTATGGTCACCGACTCCCCAGCTTAAAACGACAGACTCCCGAGCCAGGGAGAAGCCGAAAGACAAAGGTCCCCAGTTAGCAGCTACAGACTGCAAGGGACCGGAAGTGCAGGTCAGTGCAGCCACGCCGCAGGGAGCAGCCTGCAACAGCCCAGACAGGAATTAGGCTGGCCGCTCAGAGACGGGCGGCAGATGTATATAGCTTTAGTAGTTTAAGTTTATAGTGTTAAATTAGGGTGCTAAATTTAATTCTAATTAAGGTGATGGTTAGTTTTGAGTAAGCCGTTTCAGAGTATTGTCCATGTGAGTCGAGGTCGTGGGACCCGACCATACGTCACCCGAGACAACGAGTCTCCAGGGAACCTGGCTAGATGCTTTTATGTCTATTGCAGGAAATTTCGGAATGTACGGAGGCGTAATCCTGCTCGCCCTGCTCGGGCTGAGCATCGGTAGGAGAGGGGACGTCGAGGACCACCACATCTTCGGGTGCTCGGGGAACAGGGCACCTGTGGCGGTCAATGGTAGCAGCGTACGGGAGGCGGAGGAGACAACTGCTTACTTCCACGAGGGGACGTGGCCGGGGTGGCTGGGATCCAATTCGTCCCAGTACTCCAGCCAGACCGGGTTCACCTACAGGGAGGCCTCCCTCCTGTGCCCCAGGATACAGATCGTCACTCCCAGGATTAGCGTCACCATGGGCAAAATGATATGTTTAACATGAAAGGGACACGTTCCCCTGGATAGGTGGTGGTGGCTCAGGAAACTAAGTAAAGGCATGGGGAACCCCAGAGTTGAGTGGGAACGGTTGGGGAACAACACTCATCGGACTATCACAGGGACCCATGGGGGGTTAAGTGTGTGCTGGGTGATGTGCCTCAATAATTCCGAGACTCGAAGTTAGCAGAACAAAAACAAGGCTTTTATTAACTTAGAATGTAACACGTAAGCGAGAGAGATGTCGTCCTTCTGGGGACTGAGGCCAGACTGAACTAGCTTACAAACGGGGCCAGGTATGGGCGGAGCCCAATGTGATGAAATATTTCCATTCATCACTGCCTGTGACTGAGATCGGTTTCAGTGTCATTTCCCTTCCCCCAGACCTCATTGTATTGTGTACTGGAATGTGCTGTATTGTATACTGGAATGTGCTGGAATGTGCTGTGTGTAGGGCTCCGCCCATACCTGGCCCTGTTTGTAAGCTAGCTTCAGTCTAGCCCCAATCTCCAGAAGGACGACATCTCTCTCGCTTACGTGTTTCGTTCTAAGTTAATAAAAGCCTTGTTTTGTTCTGCTACCTTCGAGTCTCGGAATTATTGAGGCACATCAATTTTATTAACTTATTTTTTCAACACTATGGATCAACTCCTGAAACCCGAACGTTTGGATTTGGATCAACATGCTCCGGACGCATCAGCACGCTTCGGACACTGGTTTGAGTGTATGGAATTCTTCCTGGACAATTCCGCAGCCGTCAAAGACGCTACGGACGCTGCAAGGATGAGACTCGGAATTCTGCGGAATTGGGTTAGCCTCCGGGTTTACCCCCTCATCCAAGACGCCGAGACGTACCTGGCCGCCTGCGACATCTTAAAGGCGCATTACCAGCAGCCTACGAATGAGGTGTATGCTAGGCACCTGCTCGCCACCCGCACACAGCGACCTGGGGAATCGGTGGAGGAGTTCCTAAGCACCCTGAAAATGCTTGGCAAAGACTGCAAGTGCCGAGATGTAAAAGCCGCAGTGTACACTGACGAGCTTGTTCGCGATGCCTTCATCACAGGCCTCAGCTCCACTTACATCCGGCAAAGACTGCTGGAAAAAACGGGGTTGGACCTGAAACAGGCTGCGGACACCGCGCGATCCCTGGATGTGGCCCAGAGAAACTCGGACGCCTACTCTTCAGCCCGCGCCGTCCACGCCGCCACGTGTGCACTGAGGGCGCTGCCATCTTGGAAGGCATCTTCCCCGCCCGACAGCCCGACACCGGCTGGGCCCCGCTCTCCCCCCAGAAGCCCTACGACAGCCGCGACGCGTCAGGGACCCAACTGCTACTTCTGCGGGCAGCCAAAGCACACCAGAAACCTGTGCCTGGCGAAAGGCACCACCTGCTTTAAGTGCGGTAAGAAGGGGCACTTCGGGAAGGTGTGCAGAGGGAACCCCGCCGGAAAACCCGCCACCGCCGCGTGTGCGCCGTGGGAGCGGCCATCTTGGACGCCATCTTGCCCGACCTCGTGGGGTCCGCCATCTTGTGAGCAGACAGCGTGGACGCCATCTTGTATCAATCAGGGCCCTACAGTGGCATCGGTCACAGTGGACCAGACCAGGCCGCACCTGCTATCCAGATCAATGGTGGACATCGAGGTAAACGGGTGCCGGGTTAAATGCTTAATTGACAGTGGAAGCACGGAGAGCTTTATCCACCCAGAACTGGCACAACAACTCTCCCTAAAGGTGGTCCCTACTCAGGGTACCATCTCTATGGCTGACAAAACCCAGACATCGACCATTCTGGGTTACTGCATGGTACAATTGTGCGTTAACGGAACTGTATATGATAATTTAAAAGTATTAATCATGAAGAACCTATGTGCGAGCGTGATCTTAGGCCGGGATTTCCAGTGCAACCACCAAAGCATCACGTTCAAGTACGGTGGGTCCCAGCCGCCCCTCACAGTGTGCGGTCTGGCTACCCTGAAGGTAAAGCCGCCTTCGCTATTCGCGAACCTTACCCCTAACTGCCGGCCAATAGCGACCAAAAGCAGGAGGTACAGCTGGGAGGACAGGCGGTTTATCGCGACCGAGGTAGACAGGCTCCTGAAAGAGCGCATTATTGAACGCAGCAACAGCCCGTGGCGCGCCCAAGTGGTAGTGGTAAGGGGTAGCGAGAAGAAATGGATGGTGGTCGACTATAGTCAAACGATCAACAGGTACACCCTACTAGACGCCTACCCGCTACCCCGCATATCAGAAATGGTGAACCAAATCGCCCAATACCGGGTGTTCTCCACCATCGACCTCAAGTCAGCGTACCACCAGCTCCCTATCAGACCAGAGGACCGCCCGTACACCGCCTTCGAGGCGAACGGACGCCTCTACCAATTCCTCAGAGTCCCCTTTGGGGTGACGAATGGGGTCTCGGTCTTCCTCGACAACGTCACCATCTGCGGTCACAACCAGCAGGATCACGACTCGAACCTCGAGAGGTTCCTGAAAACCGCACAAAAACTCAACCTCACCTACAACGAGGACAAGTGCGTTTACAACACCACGCGCCTCTGCATACTAGGCAGCGTGGTGGAGAATGGGGAAATCGGACCAGACCCCGACCGATTGCGCCCCCTACGGGAGCTGCCCCTGCCCAACACTCCCAAAGCCCTGAAAAGATGCCTGGGGTTATTTTCTTATTATTCCCAATGGGTCCCCAACTACTCCGACAAAGCCCGCCCCCTCTTGAAAGCATCCTCTTTCCCGCTCTCTGCTGAGGCCCACGCCGCCTTCAAAAGCATTAAGCAGGATATTGAGCAGGCCACGCTACAGGCAGTGGACGAGAACACTCCATTTCAAGTGGAAAGTGATGCGTCTGACTTCGCCTTGGCGGCCACCCTCAACCAGGCGGGGCGGCCCGTAGCTTTCTTCTCGAGGACCCTCCAAGGGCCCGAGATCAGACACTCCTCCGTGGAAAAGGAGGCCCAAGCCATCGTGGAGGCAGTGCGCCACTGGCGCCACTACCTAGCCGGCAAACGCTTCACCCTACTTACCGACCAACGGTCGGTAGCGTTTATGTTCAATAATAAACAGAGGGGGAAGATTAAAAATGATAAGATTCTTAGGTGGCGGATCGAGCTCTCCACCTTCGAGTACGACATCATTTACCGGCCAGGGGCCCTTAACAAATCCCCTGACGCCCTCTCACGAGGGATGTGTGCCAGCGCCACCGGGGATCGGCTACAGACCCTCCACAATGACCTCTGCCACCCAGGGGTCACGCGGCTGTTCCACTTCATAAAGTCCCGTAACTTACCCTACTCGATTGAGGAAGTTCGGTCCCTGACCAGGAACTGCCGCACTTGCGCTGAGTGCAAACCTCGGTTCTACCGCCCAGATAGAGCCCACTTAATCAAAGCTACATGGCCCTTTGAGCGGCTCAGCTTAGATTTCAAGGGCCCCCTCCCGTCCGTCGACCGCAATGTTTACTTCCTGAACATTGTGGACGAATACTCCCGGTTCCCATTCGCCTTCCCCTGCCCAGACATGACCAGCGCCACGGTCATTAAATGCCTCAACAGCCTGTTCTGCCTGTTCGGTATGCCGAGCTACATCCATACGGATAGGGGGGCGTCCTTCATGAGTGAAGAGCTACGCCAGTACATGCTGTCCAGGGGGATCGCCACGAGCCGTACCACCAGCTACAACCCCCGGGGTAACGGCCAAGTGGAGCGAGAGAACGGGACAGTATGGAAAGCAGTCACTCTAGCTCTAAGGACCAAGGGCCTCCCTATCTACCGCTGGCAGGAATTCCTCTCGGATGTGCTCCATTCGATACGGTCGCTATTGTGTACGGCCACTAATACCACGCCTCATGAACGAATGTTTGTCTTTCCCCGGAAATCCACCTCAGGCGTATCCATGCCGTCATGGCTCTCCACCCCAGGTCCAGTACTCGTGCGAAGGCATGTGAGGGGCCACAAGACGGACTCTCTCATGGAGCCAGTACACCTACTCCACGCCAACCCCCAATACGCATATGTTCGGCACGCCGACGGAAGGGAGGACACCGTGTCCATAAAAGACGTCGCCCCAGCCGGCATCAACAACAACCACGGCAATAGCGGCAACGACGATCACAGCAACTCTTACCTACCCACTACCCTTTCATCACCCCCGGAAGAACACCGACCAACGGCACCCCCACCAACTACCCCTTCAACAACCCTGGCGGCACCCCCGGCAGAGACCCAGGAGGCTACCGGGGACACCCAGCCGACACCCGCGGCACCGCAACAGCCACGTCGGTCGCAGAGGACTATCAAACCCCCGAACAGACTAAATCTACAGAAGGGGTGAATGTGATGAAATATTTCCACTCATCACTGCCTGTGACTGAGATCGGTTTCAGTGTCATTTCCCTTCCCCCAGACCTCATTGTATTGTGCACTGGAATGTGCTGTATTGTATACTGGAATGTGCTGGAATGTGCTGTGTGTAGGGCTCCGCCCATACCTGGCCCCGTTTGTAAGCTAGCTTCAGTCTAGCCCCAATCTCCAGAAGGACGACATCTCTCTCGCTTACGTGTTTCGTTCTAAGTTAATAAAAGCCTTGTTTTGTTCTGCTACCTTCGAGTCTCGGAATTATTGAGGCACATCACCCTACACACAGCACATTCCAGTATACAATACAGCACATTCCAGTACACAGCAGAGAGCGGGAAAGAGGATGCTTTCAAGAGGGGGCGGGCTTTGTCGGAGTAGTTGGGGACCCATTGGGAATAATAAGAAAATAACCCCAGGCATCTTTTCAGGGCTTTGGGAGTGTTGGGCGGTGGCAGCTCCCGTAGGGGGCGCAATCGGTCGGGGTCTGGTCCGATTTCCCCATTCTCCACCACGCTGCCTAGTATGCAGAGGCGCGTGGTGTTGTAAACGCACTTGTCCTCGTTGTAGGTGAGATTGAGTTTTTGTGCGGTTTTCAGGAACCTCTCGAGGTTCGAGTCGTGATCCTGCTGGTTGTGACCGCAAATGGTGACGTTGTCGAGGTAGGGGAAGGTTGCCTGCAAGTGGTGGTCATCGACCATACGGTCCATCTCCCTCTGGAAGACCGAGACCCCATTCGTCACCCCAAAGGGGACTCTGAGGAATTGGTAGAGGCGTCCGTTCGCCTCGAAGGCGGTGTACGGGCGGTCCTCTGGTCTGATAGGGAGCTGGTGGTACGCTGACTTGAGGTCGATGGTGGAGAACACCCGGTATTGGGCGATTTGGTTCACCATTTCTGATATGCGGGGTAGCGGGTAGGCGTCTAGTAGGGTGTACCTGTTGATCGTTTGACTATAGTCGATCACCATCCGTTTCTTCTCGCTACCCCTTACCACTACCACTTGGGCGCGCCACGGGCTGTTGCTGCGTTCAATAATGCGCTCTTTCAGGAGCCTGTCTACCTCGGTCGCGATAAACCGCCTGTCCTCCCAGCTGTACCTCCTGCTTTTGGTCGCTATTGGCCGGCAGTTAGGGGTAAGGTTCGCGAATAGCGAAGGCGGCTTTACCTTCAGGGTAGCCAGACCGCACACTGTGAGGGGCGGCTGGGACCCACCGTACTTGAGCGTGATGCTTTGGTGGTTGCACTGGAAATCCAGGCCCAAGATCACGCTCGCACATAGGTTCTTCATGATTAATACTTTAAAATTATCATATACAGTTCCGTTAACGCACAATTGTACCGTGCAGTAACCCAGAATGGTCGATGTCTGGGTTTTGTCAGCCATAGAGATGGTACCCTGAGTAGGGACCACCTTTAGGGAGAGTTGTTGTGCCAGTTCTGGGTGGATAAAGCTCTCCGTGCTTCCACTGTCAATTAAGCATTTAACCCGGCACCCGTTTACCTCGATGTCCACCATTGATCTGGATAGCGGGTGCGGCCTGGTCTGGTCCACTGTGACCGATGCCACTGTAGGGCCCTGATCGATACAAGATGGCGTCCACGCTGTCTGCTCACAAGATGGCGGACCCCACGAGGTCGGACAAGATGGCGTCCAGGATGGCCGCTCCCACGGCGCACACGCGGCTGTGGCGGGTTTTCCGGCGGTTGGTTTTCCGGCGGTGTTCCCTCTGCACACCTTCCCGAAGTGCCCCTTCTTACCGCACTTAAAGCAGGTGGTGCCTTTCGCCGGGCACAGGTTTCTGGTGTGCTTTGGCTGCCCGCAGAAGTAGCAGTTGGGTCCCTGACGTGTCGCGGCTGTCGTAGGGCTTCTGGGGGGAGAGCGGGGCCCAGCCGGTGTCGGGCTGTCGGGCGGGGAAGATGCCTTCCAAGATGGCGGCGCCCTCGGTGCACACGTAGCGGCGTGGATGGCGCGGGCTGAAGAGTAGGCGTCCGAGTTTCTCTGGGCCACATCCAGGGATCGCGCGGTGTCCGCAGCCTGTTTCAGGTCCAACCCCGTTTTTTCCAGCAGTCTTTTCCGGATGTAAGTGGAGCTGAGGCCTGTGATGAAGGCATCGCGAACAAGCTCGTCAGTGTACACTGCGGCTTTTACATCTCGGCACTTGCAGTCTTTGCCAAGCATTTTCAGGGTGCTTAGGAACTCCTCCACCGATTCCCCAGGTCGCTGTGTGCGGGTGGCGAGCAGGTGCCTAGCATACACCTCATTCGTAGGCTGCTGGTAATGCGCCTTTAAGATGTTGCAGGCGGCCAGGTACGTCTCGGCGTCTTGGATGAGAGGGTAAACCCGGTGGCTTACCCAATTCCGCAGAATTCCGAGTCTCATTCTTGCAGCGTCCGTAGCGTCTTTGACGGCTGCGGAATTGTCCAGGAAGAATTCCATACACTCAAACCAGTGTCCGAAGCGTGCTGATGCGTCCGGAGCATGTTGATCCAAATCCAAACGTTCGGGTTTCAGGAGTTGATCCATAGTGTTGAAAAATAAGTTAATAAAATTGATGTGCCTCAATAATTCCGAGACTCGAAGTTAGCAGAACAAAAACAAGGCTTTTATTAACTTAGAACGTAACACGTAAGCGAGAGAGATGTCGTCCTTCTGGGGACTGAGGCCAGACTGAACTAGCTTACAAACGGGGCCAGGTATGGGCGGAGCCCTACACACAGCACATTCCAGTATACATTACAGCACATTCCAGTACACAATACAATGAGGTCTGGGGGAAGGGAAATGACACTGAAACCGATCTCAGTCACAGGCAGTGATGAATGGAAATATTTCATCACACTGGGATAAATGGTGGGAACCAGATCAGGGGATCTATGTCTGTATGTGGGGATCAGAGAAGGCCTGCCCCACAGGCATTTCCATCATTTTCCACAGCCAGTGGCAAGTTAACGGGAGAGGGATGGACTGGGAGCTCCGCCTGGTCGCATGCGTGATCCCATACTCCCCAATCTCAGTTAATGCCACTGAACGAGTGACCCGCCCCCGACAGCCCCTGCCCACGACCGCAACGTCACGGGCGATAGTAGAGGGATGCCCCGCAACCACCAAGGGACCAGGGAATGGCTTGGTGCTGGTACCTACAGACCAGGTGCTGTATCAAGGGGTGCACTACGCGGTAGCCTCCGTGATTTTAAACCTCACCGAGGTACACCTACCCACGTGGTGCCCCACAGAGACCGCGCAGTTGTATCAAGCCCTCTTAAAAGATATGTTCCGTAAATTCTATGAGTTTGGTTTTTCAGACATTGATAGAACCAGACTATACACCCACGAGCTTTTGGACAGGATTGGGAGACAAAGAAGGGGTGCTTTTAACAATGTTTTAACTGGTTTTAACACGGGGTCTTCTGTCATCAACAGCTTAGATGACATCGAGGTGCAGACCCAGATTAATGGTTTAAAAACGCAATTAAAGAAAATATTAATCGATGAGAATGAGGTGGTGGGTTCCGAGTTGCATGAGGACCAGGCCATGACACTCCACTTAAAGGAGATCATAGCGGAGCTGGAGGAACATGCCAAAATGGTTAATGCTCTCATTAGGGAGGACAGAAACGCTTCTGACCAAGCTGCGCAGAATGAAGTGTGCGTGCTGTATAAGACATGGTTGCTGGGCGAGGGCCGCAGCAATCTGGAGGATTTAAAGCAAGGTTTAGTCCCCTCCTGGATCAGCAACAAACACCTCGCAGCCCTCCACCCTTTTGAGAATGCATTAAGCCCGTGCCAGCTCCAGCTAACTTCAGAGGCCTACCCAGTCCCAGTGGACTGTGGGCGATCCAACCACACGATCATGGGGATAGTTGTAAGAATGCCGGTCATGGGCGGGATGGCCCGACCCACGCCGGTGTACAGGGTGGAGAACATTGGAATCATTCAGGGGGGTGCACACATTCGTTTTACAGCGGTCCCGCCCTACAACATAAAGTGGGAGCATGCTATAACAGGCACTGACCTCTCGGGGTGCCATAGCCGGGGAGCACACATAATCCTGTGTCCCCAGCACTTGAATGCCTATTCCAAACCACAGTGCGGGTTCAGAGCTGCTGGCGCGAAACCTATAAATTGCACCATGGAGGCAATGGCACAAGGCCATGTTCCCCCCCAGGTAGCATATATAGGAGGTGGGACATATTGTGTCACCACAGGAGCGCCTCACTACCAGTATGGACAGCACAGCTGGTGGTTGGTGAGTGACAGCAGTTTCTGTTTCAAACCCGAGGCAGAAGTTCAAGTGGCACAACTACGAATTGTCCCCATTCCTGAACCCTCCACTGTTCACCTCACTGTGAAACAGAATTTCACCCACCTGCAGAAATATGTTGCGTTTTTTGCTTATCAGATTCCCTCTCTCACAGAACACATCATCAAATTGCTAAAAGCTGTTTTAGTTTCACAAAAACACTTCTATACCCTGGAACAGAAGACTGTCCAGATAGGGGCTGACATTTTAGATATTACGACCCCACCCTGGTGGGACGTTTTTGAAAATATAGAGGTCCCATCCTGGATCTGTATGGCATCCCACATCCTGGTGGTGTGTCAGTTAGGTATAGTTCTCTACCTGGTGTGCATCCAGTGTAGGAGAAAGGGTCGCAGATTAGAGTTTAAAACTAAAAAGTTGTGGAAGGAAAATTATGCCTGGGTGGAAGAAGAGACACCCGTTTGAGTTTTGCATAGCATCACTTAAACGTGATGGTCGTTGTTTGTTATTTTTAATAAAGATTGTTTCTTCGTTTCATTGTGTTATTTTAATAAAGATTGTGTCTGTTTGATAATACAGAATAAAATTTTGTATTGTACCAAGTGGTGCAGGGGTGTTGGGCGCCCTCCATGCTGGATTGTTTGTAACGAATCGTATTTGCCATCTGTAGATGCCTGTCATACACCGCGTTTTCTCTAAGTACGGGAAATGTGGGCTGAGGGATTATGGATAGGTAAATACAGGGGAAGGTTATTTGTGGGGGGCTCAGAAATTTTGCTCACCTTGGTTGGACACTTCAAGCAAGTTTCAGTATCCTAGGGTGGACTGAAGGCTTTGAAAATTTCATACATCTCCGCCCCCGCCCCCGAAGATTTATTTGTTTTTTAAAAGAAACCCTGGTCAGACTGAGTTTTAAAATCCAGGGCACAACAAAATGGCTGCAGTCAGACCTCGTGACCGAAAGACTGTCAGTTTCAATTCAGACCCTGGCAAGCTAACAGCTTCTGTATTTCAATGTCTGCAGCAAGGAGATCACGAAACCAGACAAGACTTTTGCATATGCATTGGGGACAAACCGAATTACAATCAGACCTACGCATAAAGACCATCAAGGTGTTTGCACAAACAATCAAAATAATCAGCGGGGCCAGCGAGACGGGGCTGGCCCCCAGCAAAGAACCTGTTGGACAAAGGAGAGCAGTTGCAGAACCGGCAGGAACCGATTACCGGCCATCCAAGTCGATGGGCCAAGATCGATACCTTTTGTTTTAAACGAGCTCACCCAAATCATACAAAGGACTGTACTGATTTGCCGAGCAGATAAGGGCTACCGAGAGGAGTATAAATATAGCCCCTCAGGAAGCCATGCTCTCTCTCTCGCCTCGCCTCCTGCGCCCAGCCTCGCCATCAACCAAGGAAGAAGACCATCGAAGGAGAGCCCGTCCAGAGAGGTAGGATACCCTGTCAGAGACCTTTTAATTACTGGGGTAGCTCTACCTGGACGGTGAAGTCTGTGCAACAGCGGGACCACGTGACATCGGCAGGCAACAGGGCAAAGGAGCAAGGCTTTTCTTTCAACATCTCAGGCCGGTGAGCATTATACTTCTGACCTATCGCAAGATAATCTAGCTAGGTGTAGAGGGTGGGAGTTAAGGGGATTGCTGAATTGTCATTTTAGCCATTTGCCCTCGATGTGCCGTTTTCTTCTCCCCTGTTAAGTGTAAGTGTACTGCATTTATATTATCTTTTTGTATAGTGTTGTTATCTTATTGTTCTCTGATAATAAATTTTGTTTTTCTTTGTACCAAACCACTGGTCTGCTCGTTTGTCTATATCGCTATCTGCCAATAAGCCCGGGGATCAGAACTAAGGGGTGAGCGACCTGAACCGCTCAGAGACAAGGCAGCCGGAGACATAACCGACTGGCCAAAGCAAGTAGAAAAACCCCCTACAATAGCTGGGGTCCAAGGACCGATCCTTGCGATACCCCACTAGTCACTGCCTGCCACTCGGAAAAAGACCCATTTATTCCAACTCTTTGCTTTCTGTCTGCCAACCAGTTCTCTATCCAAGTCAATACCTTGCCCCCAATCCCATATGCCTTAAATTTGCATGCTAATCTCTTATGTGGGACCTTATCAAATGCCTTTTGAAAATCCAAATACACCACATCCACTGGTTTCTCCTTTATCTATTTTACCAGTTGCATCCTCAAAAAATTCCAGTAGATTAGTCAAGCACGATTTACCTTTTGTAAATCCATGTTGACTTTGTACGATCCTGTCACTGTTTTCCAAGTGCTCTGCTATTACATCTTTTATAATGGACTCTAGCATTTTCCCCACTACCGATGTCTGTAATTCCCCGTTTTCTCTCATGTTCAAATCCTTGTTCAAATCCTTCCATGGTCTCACCCCTCCCTATCTTGGTAACCTCTTCCAATCCTACAACCCTTTGAAAATTCTGTGGTCCTCCAACTTTGGACTCTTGTGCATCCCCCACTTCCTTTGCCCCAGCATTGACGGCCATGCCTTCAGCTGTCTAGGCCCTAAGCTCTGGCAAGCCCTCCCTAAGCATTTCCCTATCTCCACCTCTCTCTCTTCCTTTAAGATGCTCCTTAAAACTTTCTTCTTTGGCTAAGCTTTTAGTTACTTGACCTAATATCACCTTCTTTGGCTATCAATTGGTGTCAACTTTTGTCTGATTACGCTCCTGTGATGCACCTTGGGATGTTTTACTATGTTAAAGTAGCTATATAAATACAAGATGTTGTTCTTAATTCACTTCTCTACACCCATATTAAGGAAAATGGCCTTAAAATTATACTGTGGGATAATACCATCTGAAAATGTAATTTCTTCATCTAAATTTCCTCTCTCTGATATTTTAATGGAAGTATTAGCCCATTTATTTAAAAAGGTTTAAACCATACAGTAAAATAGCAGTGACTGGAATTTCAGATGAATGTGATCATTGACTGGCATAACTTGAAATTCTATGTCTATGGTGTGTTCTAGATAAACTCCAGTTAGAGTTGAGCATTAACTGTGCCCTTCAAAACGTCTACAGATTCACGTTGAAAGTTTAGCTCCCCATCTCAGAAGGCGATAGTGTTGATCACTGCCGAGGTTTCTAATTCTTTTGAACAATGGGTAATTTCTGTGGTTTCTATCACTGAGCCCTAAAGCAATTGTTAAGATTTGTAAATCTTGCACAACAATGTATATTAGAGCCCAGTCATGTCATGCCTCTCTATTGTGGTTTCTCCATGGTGATGTTACGAATGCGTAGACTGGTTTGTCCTTGTTTGAAATTGGTTTCTATAAAAAAAATAGTCTGTTTATTTCTAAAGATCTCTTTTCGATTTGTGTATTCTTTATTGCGTGATTTATTTGGAGTATTGGAGTGCTGTTATTTTCTACATTATTTTCTTTAAAAATGAATATTGTCATTAGGGGAAAATTTCTTAAAAACAAAATAATCTAATTCTCCTGATGACAATTTGATATATTTTGACAAAAATCTCCTCTAGTAAATGACATTTGTTTTATTTATAATTTTAAGGTCAATTATCGTCACTTTGAAGTAAATGATGGATGATTTAGGATTTTCTTTTTTGGAAGTGGCTTTCCTTCTGTTGCCAGTAGGTGGTTCACTTACTGCAGGGACACTGTGAAGGTGAACTGTATAAGGTACCCATGGCTCAAAAGCAGGTGATGGAAAAGATTAGTCATAGGATCTGTAATGTTGTGTACAATGGCTTGGTGTGCAATGTTCTGCTTAGCATAAGTAAATTTTGGAATTTAGGACCTTTCGAATAGCCCCTCCATTTCCCTTTTGTCCTACATGAAGACATGGGCCTAGAAATTGGCCTGAGGCGCCCAAGTGGCGCAAAGTTCGCCTGGGCGCTGGAATTTGCGCCACGATCGCCGCATTAGCGATCGCCGCAAATTCAGTTGAAGTGCCCCTAGAGGGAGACAGGGCGTGGCTCGAGGCGCTCCGCGTTAAGGGGGAGGGGCCTGCAGCAGCGCGAGCCCCGATCGCGAGTGCCGGCAAAAGAGCCCGGCACCAAGGAAACAGCCGGCAATGCCGCGGGTGGGGGGGGACCAGGAGGCCGGGGACGGAGGTGCTGGCAGGCGGCCACCGAAAACGCGGCTGCCCCGCACCTCCACCTTAACTTGCGCCTCTGCCGGCACAGTAAGGCCCCGTGAATCGGGCGCGGGTAGCGAACGGCGCAACTGCGCCGTTCGCTACCAAATATCGTGAACAGGGCGCAAATGGGGCGCTGCGCACACCGATGACCCATCATCATTAACCACCAGGAGTAACTGGATTGCAATCAGGAGCAAGAAACTTGCCTGATTTTCACCCTTCAAGTCAATTGTAGTGCTGCAATCGCCACACCAGCGCAAACTGGGAGTTGAAACGAGGTCTTTCTTACATAACCTTGTTCCTCATTGACCCATGCATTAACCTGATGAATGTTGAGGGAACTTGAGCCTTTTCAATAATGACAGAGTGAAAAGGTTTTTTTTAAGAATCAGATGTTATAATGAATTTGACATACTCGAGATTGTCAAGACTTGGTTTATTAAGCTACTGAATTGAAGCCAGGTCAACCATCCTTCATTTATTTTTACTTCCTAGATGGGATCATATCCTGTTCAAATTTGCAATAATTGACCTGGAACCTTATCCAGTAGATTACTTTAATTGCCTGGACTAAACACTTGTGTTTCTTTGTCCAGCTGTCTTTTCTCTTTCCCCCTTTTCTGGACATGAGACTCCTTTCATCATTTGCTAGTAAATAAAATGGCTTTGCTTAATCATACTGAAGACGATATAAAACTTTATCAATGTTCATAAATATAGGGTTAAATTTCCATCTCTCTAATTATCAGTTTCAGTTTGTTGAAATCAGTGTACTGTCTGTTTAAACCATCGCTGCTTCCTTACAACAACGTACCCTTGTATGGCAGATATATATATATATATATAAGAATGTTATACATTAGCATTGAATTATCATAGCTCATGAAATAAACATATCTCAGTAGGCAGGCAGTGTGTATGGGTGTTCCACACAGGCTCCAAATTCATTGCAGTCCATACCTTTCTGTATAATTATGACCTATTAGTTATTTAAATATCTCTCAGATACACGTACCTTATTTAAAATGCTTGTGGGATCCTGTTATCCTGACATATTTCAGTGAAAAAAATCCTTAAATATTGATCCATCAGATATAACTGAATTTTAACTGATAATTTTGGAATCTTGAAGGACATTTAGTAAACAATGTTGACTATACATTTAGTAATCATTAACTGCAAATTTCAATAATGATCAAATGTTATAATTTCAGGACCCTTTGTGACTTAAGTTGACTGCCTTTGTATCATGTTTAGTATACAGGTTGGTGCTGAAGGGCTGCAGTAGTGTACAATTTACTTGAATTATACCCACCAACAAACACCAAATAAACACCCAAGGAGTATCAGCACTGAATGCTCTGGAATTATCAGCACCTGTAAATAAATTGAAAGGTAGAAGCACAACAAAAAGGTTATCACTTTCTTTCTCTCTCTAGATATAAATTTTTCAACTCCATCGTTGCTACTGAGTACTGAGCTGACAGCCGCAAATTTAGTAGTATAACTATATAATATATGTTTTTATTTAAAAATGTACTTTTTTACGTCATAGTGGGTTTCTTTATAGTGTAGATTCTCTGATGTAATTTGAAAGTTAAATGATAACTGTGATATTACTCCCTATGTGAAGGTAAATTCAATGATTATCATTTTGCTTTAGTGCAGGGAAATGTTCTGTCTGATATGCATTATCAGTTATACAACAAAGTTGTGGCATTTGACACAGTCCCAGAATTGTATTTCTGTAAATCATTTTAGGCACTCCTTAACAATGCAGCACATTATTTCTCAACCTCAGACGACACACTCAGTATTTAGAAAATACATACTAGGGTATGCGGACAAGAGCTGCACCATCAGAGAAGCCTTGCGTGCTGGCAGCTGAGGTCACAACATTCAACCTCAAAACTTTAAGGCACAATTTGTGGCATATTAGAGGTCAAGCAACTGGCACGCACTGACCCCTTTTAAGTTCTTAAATTAAACTTCTCAGGTCCCAACCTGAATCTCAGAAGATTGGATGCCATGCCCATAAAATCTAGGCGTCTGCTGGGCCTTCTTAGAGCTAATTTTTGGGGGAGTCATTTTTGGCTATGATACAAAAGTAAATTTTTTAAAATTCTCTTTCTTTTGTTTTTACTTTATTTTTATGAGTGGGGTTGATATACCTATCAATTCAGTTCATGAAAAGCGACGGGTTAAGTTAGTAACTATAGGTTTTTATTGGCTAAATAACAGAGCCCACCCTCGTGGGTGATCGGATCCAACAAGGAGGAATCCCAGCCAGTCGACCACCTTTATACCTGGGCAAGCAGGCGGAGCCATGGGCGGAGTCAGCTGTGGTCAGCCCAGGTATAACAGCGTGGCAAGAGGTGACCTTGTGTAGTGATACAACAGTGTAAACAGTGATAACCATAGTGTAACGATATAAACAGTGATAACCATAGTGTAACGATAGTGAACGATAAAAGTGGTTTACCACATTCACCCCTTGTTTAAATTTGAGTCCGGCGGGGTGAAGTGTACTACCAGTTCGGGTATGTCAGTCTGTCCGGAGGCCTCGTAAGCCTTTCTGATCGGCGCAGCAGCGGCGGCGGTGGTGCAGTATCCGATGTTAATGCTGGTGTCTGCGTGGTCGGCGAAGGCTCGTGGGGTTCCGGCATGCCGTCTACCTGGGCTGGATTTGGGGGGGTGGTGGGGGGTAACGGTGGTGTCTCAGGGATGCCCGAGGGTGCGAGGTCTCGTAAGGAGACTGTGTCCTCCCGCCCATCTGGGTATGCCACATAGGCGTACTGGGGGTTGGCGTGCAGGAGGTCCACCCTCTCGACCAGGGGGTCCATTTTATGGGCCCTCGCGTGCTTTCGCAGCAAGACGGGCCCCGGAGAAGTCAGCCATGTTGGTAGCGAGGTTCCCGTAGTCGACTTCCTGGGGAAAACAAACATTCGTTCATGGGGGGTGGTGTTAATGGCAGTGCAAAGCAGTGACCGGATAGAATGCAGCGCTGCCGGGAGGACTTCCTGCCAGCGAGAGGTTGGGAGGCCCTTAGACTTTAAGTCTAAGAGAACGGCCTTCCAGACAGTCGCGTTCTCTCTTTCCACCTGGCCGTTCCCTCGGGGGTTGTAGCTGGTGGTCCTGCTTGCAGCAATACCTCTCGCTAGTAGGAACTGACGAAGTTCCTCGCTCATGAAGGATGAGCCCCGGTCGCTATGTATATAGTTCGGGAACCCGAACAAGGCGAAGAGGTCGTTCAGGCATTTGATGACCGTGGTACTGGTCATGTCTGGGCAGGGGAAGGCAAAGGGGAAACGGGAGTACTCATCAATAATGTTGAGGAAGTACACATTACGGTCAGAGGATGGGAGGGGCCCCTTAAAATCGATGCTCAAGCGCTCGAAGGGGTGGGTGGCCTTGATCAGGCTTGCTCTGTCCGGCCTAATGAAATGCGGTTTGCATTCGGCACAGGTTTGGCAGTTCCTGGTCATGGTCCTGACCTCCTCGATGGAGTAGGGCAGGTTGCGGGCCTTAATGAAGTGGTAAAGTCTGGTGACCCCGGGGTGGCAGAGGTCGTTGTGGAGGGTCTGCAGTCTATCAATTTGCGCGTTGGCGCATGTACTTCATGATAGAGCATCTGGGGGTTCGTTCAGTTTACCAGGCCGGTACAAGATATCATAATCGTAGGTGGAGAGCTCGATTCTCCACCTCAAGATCTTGTCGTTCTTGATTTTGCCCTTCAGCTTGTTATTAAACATAAAAGCGACCGAGCGCTGGTCGGTGAGGAGGGTAAATCGTTTGCCTGCCAGGTAATGCCTCCAGCGTCGTACTGCCTCCACGATTGCCTGGGCCTCCTTCTCGACCGAAGAGTGTCGGATCTCAGGGCCCTGGAGGGTCCTTGAGAAGAAGGCCACAGGTCTCCCCGCCTGGTAAAGGGTTGCAGCTAGGGCGAAGCCAGATGCATCGCTCTCCACTTGGAAAGGGATAGACTCATCCACCGTGTGCATTGTGGCCTTAGCAATGTCTCCCTTTGTGAGGGAGAAGGCTGCGCATGCTTCTGCCATCAGGGGGAAGGGGGTGGACTTCATGAGGGGTCTGGCTTTGTCCGCATAATTGGGCACCCATTGGGCATAGTAGGCGAAGAGCCCCAGGGTTCTCTTCAGCGCCTTTGGACAGTGGGGGAGGGGAAGCTCCATGAGGGGGCGCATTCTTTCGGGGTCGGGGCCGATGACTCCGTTCTCTACTACGCAGCCGAGGATGGCAAGGCGCGAGGTGTTAAACACACATTTCTCCTTATTGTAGGTGAGGTTCAGCCGTTGGGCCGTACGGAGGAATTTCTCCAGATTAACATCATGGTCCTGCCGGTCGCGGCCGCAGATGGTGACGTTATCTAGATAAGGGAACGTGGCATGCAGCCCGTTCTGGTCAACCATCCGGTCCATCTCCCTTTGGAAGACCGAAACCCCATTGGTGACGCCGAAGGGAACCCTAAGGAAGTGGTAGAGGCGGCCATTCGCCTCGAAGGCGGTATACTGGCGGTCCTCAGGGCGGATAGGGAGTTGGTGATAGGCCGACTTAAGGTCGATGGTAGAGAATACCCGGTACTGTGCAATCTGATTGACCATATCAGATATGCGGGGAAGGGGGTATGCGTCCAGCTGGGTGTACCGGTTTATGGTTTGGCTGTAGTCGATGACCAGGCGGTGTTTATCGCCGGTCTTAACAACTACGACCTGGGCACGCCAGGGGCTGTTGCTTCCCTCGATGATGCCCTCCTTCAGGAGTCGCTGCACCTCGGAGCTAATAAAAGCTCTGTCCCAGGCGCTGTACCACCTGCTCTTGGTAGCGACGGGTTTACAGTCGCGGGTGAGGTTAGCGAACAGGGAGGGGGGCGGGACCTTGAGGGTGGATAGGCCGCAGGTGGTACGCGGTGGGCGGTTTAAAAGCTGCTGGTTGTAGACTGTGAGTGGGGGGAGGGGTCCACCGCATGCCAAAGTGACACTTTGAAGGTGGGATTGGAAATCCAGCCCTAGCAGGACGGCAGCGCAGAGCTGGGGCAGGACGAGAAGTTTAAAATTTTTGTACTCCGTGCCCCTAACTGACAGGGTCACAACACAGTAGCCGCTGATGTCTGTAGAATGGGACCTCGACGCCATCGAGATCTGGTTGCGCGTTGGCCGGACAGTGAGGGAGTAGTGGCTCACCGTGTCTGGATGGATGAAACTCTCCGTGCTTCCGCTGTCGAACAGGCAGGTCGTGGCATGGCCGTTTACTTTGCTGTCCATCATGGACTTGGACAGGTGATGCGGGCGAGCTTGGTCAAGTGTGACGGAGGCTAGTGTATGGCTGAGCGAGCTGCTGTAGTCTGCGGGTGAGGCGGTGGTCAGGTCTGGAGACAAGGTGGCGGTCGAGTGTGATGAACAAAATGGCGGCGCTCACGACGTTGAATAAAATGGCAGAGAAGATGGCCGCCCCCACAACTCACATGAGGCATTGCCGGCGTCGGTGGCCTTGATCAAAGATGGCCGCCCCACGACTCACACGAGGGGATGCTGGCATCTGTGGCCTTGATGAAAGATGGCCGCCCCCACAACTCGCATGAGGCACTGCTGGCGTCTGTGGCTTTCCCCCTGCAGGCCTTCGCGAAGTGGCCTTTCTTGTGGCAGTCGGAGCGGGTCGCGTTTCTTGCAGGGCAGCGTGCCCTCGGGTGTTTCGCCTGGCCACAGAAGAAGCAGCCGGCGGCCCGATCGCGGGGCTCCGATGTCGCAGCCGGTACCGGGGGTGGCGGTCCCGATCGGTTCCGGGACACCGACGCTGTGGTAGGGCCCAGAGGTGGCGGTGCGAGGGGTATTGCGGCCGGGGTCGGGCCCGAGTCCCAGGGTCGCGCAGCACAGTACCTGGAGTACGCCTCGAGGTCCCGATGGGCCACTTCCAAGGAGCGAGCGAGGATAGCAGCTGTTTTCAGGTCGAGGTCCTTTGATTCCAGCAGCCTTTGCCGTGAGTAGTCTGACCGAAGGCCTTTCACGAAGGCATCTCGGATGTTTCCATCTGTATGTTCTGCAGCTGTTACGGCTTTAAAGTCACAGTCCCTGCCGAGTATTTGCAGCGCCCGTAAGAAATCATCAACCGACTCTCCTGGCTGTTGCGAGCGGGATCTTAGGAGGTGCCTGGCGTACATTGAGTTTACAGGGCTCCGATACTGTTCTTTTAGCAGGTTGAGGGCGTCCTCGTATGTGGCAATGTCCCGGATGAGTGCAAACACTTTAGGGCTCACCTGAGCGGTCAGAACTCTTAGTTTGGATGCCGGAGGCACGCCGGATTCTCCCAGGTAGGCTTCGAAGCAGCTCAGCCAGTGTTCGAAGTCGAGGGCTGAATTCGCAGCCTGTGGGTTTTGATCCAGGTACGGCGGCCGGAGGGCTCGTAGCCAGGCCGGCTGCTGGGGCTGTTGTAGATGGCCGTTTGGCTCGGGCTGTACGTCTGACTGGTCGTTTGGCTGCTCCGTTGTAGACAATTCAAGGGTGGGCTCTGTTATTTAGCCAATAAAATTGATATACCTATCAATTCAGTTCATGAAAAGCGATGAGTTAAGTTAGTAACTATAGGTTTTTATTGGCTAAATAACAGAGCCCACCCTCGTGAGTGATCGGATCCAACAAGGAGGAATCCCAGCCAGTCGACCACCTTTATACCTGGGAAAGCAGGCGGAGCCATGGGCGGAGTCAGCTGTGGTCAGCCCAGGTATAACAGCGTGGCAAGAGGTGACCTTGTGTAGTGATACAACAGTGTAAACAGTGATAACCATAGTGTAACGATATAAACAGTGATAACCATAGTGTAACGATAGTGAACGATAAAAGTGGTTTACCACATTGGTGGAACATTACTCTTTGACTTTTGCATTTTTAGCCTCATTTTCTTTGTTCACCTGGGCTGATGCCTGCAACCAAGAGGCCAAATTAATGGCCTGCTCCCAAGCCAAGAGCAGTACAGATAAGTATCCCCCTTTCAATTTTCCATGCAGAATTCTGATCCCTTTCTTTTTTCCTAAGGCTGAAATTATTTTTATAAATGTTACACTGGTGCACAAAATGTCTTTCTTGATCACCTCCCCATACACACCAGAATTACCTGACTGGCACCAGTCTGTCATAGAGCTAATTGCCTTTGTGTGGTATTATAAAATCATATTCAGTATAAGAAACATGTACAGTTACTTTTTTTACATGTAATATTTTGACAAAATGTTTCTGTTTTGAAAACTCCAAAGGATATTCAATACTCACTGGATTAAAATGGAGTTCTTGAAACACACGGTTCAAGTGAAATGCAGCATTGATCCAGACACCAAAAGGTTTACTGCTATCATTTACTAAGATTATACTGTTGTCATTTTAATAATTTCCTGCATGATGTAACCTTTGCATAAATGGAGAATGAAGTCATTTTATTCAGAGCAGATTTTTATCTTGGCTCTTCAAAATGATCTTCAGTGAACAATTTTCAGTTAATTATGATGTTCCTTTGTTAAGAAACACTGGTGCATTATTAATCTGAGTCATGCAGTACCATGAGCTCTGCCCTACGTCTACTAAGAAGGTATTGAACCTAGAGATGCTGAAGTTTAGTGCGGTCTTTGCTTCTCTCAGTCTGTCACTGCTGCATTCTGCCAGCCTCACACAAAAAGAGCAGTAAATCTTCAGACAACAGATTCCCCATGATATATGTGTCTGTGCATGTAAGAATGGCACAAGTTGTAATTGTGCTGTGCCATGTTTGTGAAAAGTCCATAGCGCATCCCGCCGTCCCACTGGTAATTAAGTGTTGCAAAATGGCAATCACAGTCCTTGCGTTTGCTATGGGCATAACCTGGAGCTGAGTTACTAACAGATAGTTTGTACCTTTTCACCTGTTAATAGTGGCCACCCCTCATCCAGCAACCTTTGCAGATGGTAGAGAATTGCTGCTAATTGGCTTGATAGGCTAGATGAGGCAGGAGTGCCAAACTATCAACCCATTACCTGACTTATTAACAACAACAGAGATAAGAATAGCTAACGCTTATCTTTGTTTCTGCACTGTTACTTTTTAAATTAAAATCCAGACATATGTTCAAGGTACATTAATGGGAAGGACGGCAGCACGGTGGCATAGTGGTTAGCACTGTTGCCTCACAGCGCCAGGGACCCAGGTTCGAATCCGGCCTCGGGTGACTGTCTGTGTGGAGTTTGCACATTCTCCCCGTGTTTGCGTGGGTTTCCTCCGGGTGCTCCGGTTTCCTCCCACAGTCCAAAGATGTGCGGGTTAGGTTGATTGGCTATGATAAATTGACCCTTAGTGTTAGGGGGATTAAATACGTGGGGTTACGGGGATAGGGTGGGATATGTGTTGGTGTAGGGGTTACGGAGATCGGGTGGGATATGTGTCGGTGCAGGCTCGATGGGCCGAAATGGCCTCCATCTGCACTGTGGGGTTTCTGTGATTTCTGTGATTTCTGTGATAACAAATTAATTATTACAGTACAAAATGACTGCCACTTAACGCTTTGGATGTCTTTATCCTTCTACTGCATACCTCTTGCTACAACAGGTTTCCTCTGGAGGCATTTGGTTTCTCCTTGATCATAACTTTTGGTTCCCTCCTTGTTAACAATAAACAGTCAGGCTGGTCCCTGGGGCTAGATTTTCAGTATAGACAGTTTTGGGGCGCTAACCTTAGCGCCCACCTGAAGTTAGCGCCCGCCCCAAAGTAGCGCCCCGTTGCAGGAAATTCAGTGGCTTCGCCCTAAGAGGTTGGTGGAGCGCTAAAAGAGGCGTTCCACTACTATCTTTAGGCGCTAAGCCGGCGGTGCAGAGCGCAACACCCGAGCTCGGGCGCAGCGCACGGCAGACACTCTGGTGCCAGTGAGCTCTTAAAGGGGAAGGGTGCATGTGTTTTTTTCAAAGGCAGAGTCTGGGGGGGAAAACAGCAGCAGGAGGAGGAGGAGGAGGAGGAGGAGGGGGAGGGGGAGGGGGAGGAGGAGGAGGAGGGGGAGGAGGGGGAGGAGGAGGTGGTGGTGGTGGGCGGAACCATAAATACACCGTTCACAACACCACACTGGATCCTTCCACACAACACATGCAGACTGCCTTTTATAGTGCAGGAGGAGTGCCCTTTCATTTGCGCTCCCCAGGGTGTGTTGCGTTCCATTTTACAAACGCTCTGGACGCCAGCCGCACAATGGGGCGGTCCGAATGAAGTTTGGATTCGGGGCGGCCAAAGGGCGTTGCACGAGGATGTGACGTCATTTTCTGCGCGCGCATCCGGGCGGCTGCTAAACTTTGCGCCGGCGCTAATGGGTAACTTAATTTGGGGCGGGGCGCAAACTGCGCTGCGCCCGGGCGCTACATGCATAGCGCCCGAAAACCACTTCTCTTAAGGCGCTAACTGCTGGCGCAAGCAACTCAAAATCTAGCCCCTGATCTCTCTTGGTGAAAGTCTGGGAGTAGATCATTCATTCACCCTCATATCAGCAGAAATGTCGAAGGAAAAGTGCATTAAATAAATTGGACAGAATTGTTTTAAATATCTAAAGAACTGGTCAGGACTCACGTTGTATTAGGTGCCTCTTCCCCAGAGACATTAGGGGAAGGGATGAAGTGAGTCAAGACTTTGGGGGAGAAATTCATTATAGCCCCGTTTGGGGCGCTAACTTTTAAACGTTGAAAAAATTAGCAGCAGGCGCAAATGTTGCTCAACTTTTAAAAAATTATTTTTTTCCCTCCAGGAAGGAAGTGGAGTGCTAAATCAAGTGCTCCACTTCCTTCCTGGAGCGCAACAGGTAGCAGGCGGGGCAGTAGGTGAGCAGCGCTGCACACTGGGCCATGCAGCGCTGGCGCGTTGGAAGGCTCCTTCCCTCCCTTAAAGGGAAGGGCCGTCGCTGCTGGCTCTGCAAGGGAAAAACTTACCTGACCCCCGACGGCAGCCGCGATCCGGCCCGATCAGCCCGATGCACTGCAGCAGAGTGCCGGGCTGATCGAGCTCTGGGAATAAAGGGGGAAAAAACGGCGAACGAGCATTTTTATTATTTTTTCCCTACTTCAGCCACCTCACCTTTAAGTATTGCCCCCAAAACACCCGGCCTCCTGATGAATGCCTCCTGTAGCTGCCTGTGTTGTCGCCCAGAGATGCTGCAGTGGTCAGAACCGAAGTTCGGGTCCGGGGCGATGCGCACGGCGGTGACGTCATGAATTCCAGGCGAAGGCAATCGGGGTGCAACGTCATATCACCGCCGCAAATCTCCCGCCAGATTTAGCGGGTGGTGGTATTCTCACCGCGCCTGGGCGGTAAGTGGTTAGAGCCCCGTTATCGCCCCCCGGATGCGATAACAGAGGTGCAAAGGTTCCCAATTTCTCCCCCTTTGTTCTTCAGTTTTATTCACTAAATAAATAAATGCATGTTTCCTTGCTTTGCATAAGTGATAGGTCCTTGTAAGCTTTGTAATGTAGTTTCACATTAGTTATCCTGCACAATTATCAACTACTGCATTTGGAATTACACTGGACAATTCAAATTTTGCCCACCAGCAAGGCAGAATATGACACGGCAAAGGTCTGACAAAGATCAAAAATGTCGAAATCATTATCCGTTCATATAGAGCAGCTGATTTTCTTTTTCCATTTATAATCAGGTTCTAAATGAATTATCTTCAGATACGCATGGACAAACTAGGAAGATTAGTTTGCCGAAACACGGTTCAAAAAGTCCGTGACACAATTGCAAATATGGAATAATCTGTTTCACAGCCACTTTTTTCTTTAAACTCATCTTTTGGGCTGTATATATGCAAATAAAATATAAACTAGTCCTTAAGAGTACATGTGATTCATCCATGTTAGGTTCCTTCCTCTTTCTTGTCCAATCCTGTTACTTCCACCCTATTCATTTTCTGATTTTGAAATCACTTGTGATTTCCCCGCTTGGATTCTGCCCCAGGGAAGATTTTGCCTCCCTTGTGCAGAATTTCCTGACTAATTCCTGCTCAGCTTTCCTGATCTCACAAGATATTGGGCCAGAATTTGCTGTCAAAGTAACGGTGAGGCCAGTGCCGCTCGCCGTTACTTTTGCGTAAATGGTACAGCAACTTCAGGTGCGGGGCAAATGCGCCATTAAATATGAATATCTAAAAGTTGATAACCGAGTTGCGCCACTCCACCGTTAACTGTGCAAAAATGGCATCTCGCAGTCAGCCTCACCATTGGCATGCATTGACTGTCATGAAGTCGCTGTATTTGCATGGTAGATACGAACTAAACCCGCTGCAGATATTTAGGGCTAGTAATTAGTAATGTAAGTACCTTTTTAACAACGAGATAATAGAATATAAAATAGGGAAACCCACTTTATGCTCGCACTTACTTTTTGTTTCCATTAGCGACCAGAGAAAAATACCCACATATGGTAATGAGAGATCAGGAGAGATGCAAATGGGGAGAGAGATGTGGAGGCACGTATTGCAATCTGAGGGCGAGCGTTTTGTTTCCCAATGTACCTTGTTATTGCGGTGTTTCTAACATATCCAAATTCACAAAGAACAACCCGTGTCCTACACAATATCAAACTGTCAGAACTGTGTTCCATAGTTAGTGAGGATGTTGATGGAGAGATAACGTTTATTCAATGCACCACAATCCTACTATCTCCATTAGTTAATTTTTTAGTTCAAGGAGACTCATGAAAATGAGCTACTGGGATGACCTTGAAAATGAACAATTTAACCCTTAACAGCTGAATAAATAGGATCTTTGTACAGCAAAGGCAGTGACATGTAGTGCTAGCACCTTGAGGGTTAAATTTTGATGGGTTTTAATGGTAATATTTTATATTAACAGAGTGTGATCATGTTTTATTTATAGGCCAGTTAATTGTGCCTATCCTGATGAGGAAAGAAAGCCTAGCTTTACATCAGATACATAGATAACACGAGTGACAGGAGACCCAGAAGTGTTCTGTCAGTTGATGGGGTTGTGTACAATGGATGAACCTATATGTAACATGTAATTGTATTTCTTATTGTTGGGTTTTGTGTATTTATAGATACAATTTTATTCAGAACTAACACTAATTTCAAGGATATTTTTTCTTCCCCCAGGAGCTCATTATTTTAATGATTGCTTCTGGAATAGAATATAAAGACAATGACGCCCCGCTGCTACTGCACACTAAAAAGCATTATATTCTATTGCAGCTTTATTTATATACTAAAACATAAACTATAACATTCTAAACTTGCTAGTAGGCTATTTGTAGTTTATGGAACATCACGGGATAGTAATGTAATTGTACATCAACAAAAGCAGATGTCACGTTTCAGATGTCACCCTTTGGTACAAATGCAAAACAATCTTAAAATGCTGGGTGTTTTTGAGCTGAAGCCTGAAATTGACCCCGATTTTAACTCCAGGTAGATTCCACACTCAGGCCTGAGTTAAAATTACAGTCGGGTCTCAATTATGTCACCGGGCCACAACATGCATATGTAAAGAAGGACCTTGTTGGCTCTGGGCGCGTGTCCTTGCAGCCCACTCAGGACAGCAAGTTAAAATTGCAGATGTTACAATCACAGCGGCTTTAAGAGCCAGGGCAATTTTAGCTGCCCACCCATCAGGTTTTTTCCTGAGCAAGTAGGGTTTAAAATCGCCCCGTCTGCAAAGAACAATTACATTTTGATGGACCTGATATATGTTTAATTACCAACAGTTAGACTTTGTGGCTTTAAATGGCACAACACCACTGTAAGATTTGCAAAATTTCTGCATCTCCCCGAAGGTTATTATTAATAAAAGGGACCCTGCATGAACATTTTAAATTGAAAAGGGTACCCAAGATGGTGTCCGTGCCTCGTGGCAGAAAGCCTGTGGGGTTCCAAAATGGATTCTGCAGCACAGACAGCTTGGGAGAAATCGAAACTAAGGCTGCAGGCTTTCTGTGAAGAGAAACTTTGTATTTTGGAACGAGACAGGACTCTGCATTATGTATTAGACCGAATTGGAGACAGATCTAAATTCAGTGAGGCCAATAGTTAAAGCCATCAAACAGTCTGCATACATAATCGGAAACAGATTAAACACAGCCATCGAGGCTGGACAAGCCCATCAAAGAACTCTCAGGAAAATACAAGCCAATTATTGGACCGGTAGATGTGATTACCAGCCATCTAGAAAACCGCCAGTATAGATTGCTACCATTGTTTAAAACTAGCCCGCCAAGTTTAAGACAAAGAACTAACCTGATTTGGCGCAAAGATAAGGATTTTTCGTAAAGGTATAACTGAAGGCCCTGGGGAGCAATCTCGCGCTCTCGCTCTTGCCCTTGACCCTGCTCTCATGGCTCCGGCCTCTTGGGCTGCCGCTCGTACTCGTGCCCTAGCCTCATGGCGGGTTCTCTCTCCCCGGAGCAGATTTTCAGTAGCCAGAAACACCATACCAACTGCTAGGAAGGGGAGCGAGGCCCAAGTCCACAGCCATCCAGGACGCCCAGGCCGCAAAAAGGGACGAGACGAAGTTGAGTAGGTAGCCCAGGACTCGTATAGTAGTCCAACGAAATGAGACGAGTGGAGACGAAGAAGACGATAATAACTCGATAAGGGCAGAGCAGGGCAGCGAAAAACATATCAATAACTAAACCAAGCGATTAGTTATAAGCTGACGCTTGGGGGAAGAAAGTCCTGAAAGACAGTGAAGACAAGTATCTTGTTGAACACTGCAAATAAACACAGGTGTCCACGCCTTGATGAATAAACTGGTGATCGAAGGATGGGTAGTAAAATCTAAGCAGTTAAAAACTGCTAATTGTCTCATCGACATAACATTACCGCCGACGACCGCCCGAGGGAGAAGAAGAGGAGAACCCATCGAGATGAGATGACAATGGTAGTGGAGGGGAGAAGGTGTGTCCCAGTAACCAACCCAACACTGCACCCCTGAGGACGGCGTGGCAACGAGGTACCTAGAAGGACCAAAACCCAGACTTAGAAACTCGCACTCGTTAACAGTTGGCTTTTATCTTTGGATTGTTAAGCATGAATTCTGGCCCCTCATAGCTTAATATAGTTAGGTATAGGGGTGGGATAAGGATAAGGGGATTATTAAGATAGTTGTTTTCCCTCAATGTGCCGTGTGTTCCCCATTTCCTGCATAAGTGTAGTTATTGATATTTGCCTGTAATGTTATAATGATAACGTATTTTTAAGACTGTATTAATTTTCCCATTCAATAAAATCTTGATTTTTGCTTGCATCCAAACCACCTGTCTACTCGAGTTTTCTGTATCGCTGCCTGTACCTAAGTCCGGTGTCTAGAACCCAGGGGCGTGGGAGCGATTCGAACCGCTCACAAAACAGTCAGGGGCACAACTGACTGGGCGCATGCGCCACACCCGCCACCCCCTACACCACTTTTACAATTGTGCATTTGATCTCCCGATAAAACAGTAAGCTACTTATGGCCTATAGGCAATCATGGGGCATAGATCTAAATGCTGCTGGATTTAAATATGGCTACATCTAGCTCATGCAGATGTCACACTCCAGGTGAAAAACTTTATTACAGATGCAATGCCCATTGACTGTGAGCTGTTTGTCCTATCATATGTTTCCTGCTACTCATCAATTTGGGATTGGTAGCTTTCAAGAAAAATGAGTGAGGCAGTTGATTCATTCTCATTCATAATTACTAACTTGTGTGAATGGGGAATTACTTGTTGTGATACCAAGCAAATATCCAATTGACTAAATGTGAATCAATCAAAAGCAGTTTGGTTAAGTCAGTAATTATGAACGAGAATGAATCAGCAGCATCACTCATTTTTCTTGAAAGCTACCAATCCCAAACTGACGTGTAGCAGGAAACAATGAATTAAATTGCTGCAAACATGTTATGCATTTAAAATGAAGCATTCTGATACATTTTTTCATATCTGAAAAATTGCCAATAAAAGTAGCATTTGTGGCATGAAATGCATTCAAATTAAATAATAATTCTGAATAAAATGCTTACCATTATTCATAGAAGTGTCTGTCCAATATTATGACTCCTCAAAGACATCTTGGAGAGGCCTACTCCTGGGTCAGAAGCCCAAGGCTCAATTTGATGTACTTTGCTGGAGCCTCAATAATTACATTCATTCCTCCTGATTAGCTGCAGTCTGTAGGGGGTGGCGTGTGAGCCCAGTCAGTTTTGCCTCTGACTGCCCATGAGCGGTTTGAATCGCTCCCACGCCCCTGAGATTCTCGACACCGGACTTAGTTACAGGTAGCGATACAGAAAAAGACTCGAGTAGACAGGAGGTTTGGATGTAAGCAAAACTCAGGATTTTATTAAACAGGAAAAACTTAATACAGTCTCAAGTGAAGTTACCAGTATATAAAATTACAGGCAAATACAGATAACTATACTTATACAGGGACTGGGGAACACACGGCACATCGAGGGAAACAACTATCTTAACAATCCCCTTATCCTTATCCCACCCCCTATACCTAACTAGATTAAGCTATGAGGGGCCAGAATTTATGCTCACCAATCAAAAGGGTTTGCTGAACTCAAAACAGCGGTGGGGTTCGGTGTTCGCTCTTGGTGCTCTCTGGAGCCTGCCGTCATTATGTGGTCTCCGGGCGCTGCAAGGGCGTTGTCCAGGTTCGAGTACCCCAAAGTTAAAGTCTCTGTTTGGGTAATTTACCTTGCAGGGATGATTCTCCTTCTTCAGCCGACAGTTTGAGTTTGCATGAAGATAGTCGCAGGTTGGCTGAGGCTGAAGGCCCGATGATTCGAAGCCTACCCTGAGTTCGTCTCCTCAGTTGGTCTTCCTCAGTTGGTCTTCCTCAGTTGGTCTTTCCTCCTCCCCTTGTCGCGTCCCGCCTCACCTGGCCTGAATTGTCCGTGTCCGCCCAATGCAGTGCCTGGGCGATTTCCAGCTGGAGTGGGAAAAGGCACGTGCAAAGGCCAGGGGGTAAGCGCTGGACGGGGAAAGAGCGGCAGCCACGAGGGTGTGGGGCCGAAGAGCAGAGCAGAGCAGAGAGAGAAGAGAGAGATTGCTACCCGGGGCCTTCAATTATACTCTTTTGGAAAACCCTTATCTGCACGCCAAATCAGGTTAGTTCTTTATCTTAATCTTGGAGGGCTATTTTAAATAATGGTAGCAACCCATACTAACTGTTTTTAGATGGCCGGCAATTGCATCTACCGGCCCGATAATTGACTTGTTTTGTCAGGAATGTTCCTTCATGGGCCTGTCCAGCCTTGATGGCTTTCTTAATCTGTTTCAGGTTATATATGTAAACTGCTTGATGGCTTTAACTATAGGCCTAACTGAATTTAGATTTGTCTCCAATTCGGTCTAATACATAATTCAAAGTCCTGTCTGGTTTCAAAATACAAAGTCTCTCTGCACAGAAACTGCAGCTTTGGTTTCGATCCACAAGCTGTCTGCGTTGCAGAGTCCAAGTTTTAAAATCTCACAGGCTTTCTACCACGAGGCACGGACGCCATCTTGGGTACCCTTTTTGATTTAAAATGTCCATGCAGGGTTCCGTTTATTAATAACAATTTTGGGGGAAATGTAGAAATTTTCCAAATCTTACACTCCCCCCTGTGATACTAAAACTTGCTTGAAGTATCATACTTTTAAGATGAGCAAATTTTTTCTGACCCTCCATAGTCACCCTTCCCCTGTAATTAACTATCTAATATACCCATGACACATGCACTTCCCATTCTGCAAAAATGTAGTGTACATCAGCATACAGTGAGTAAAATTACAGACTTTACACACACATCCAAGCATGGAGGGGGCCCAACACCCCTGCACCACTTGGTACACATATCTTTATTAAACCGCATCGCAAAAAAACAAAAGAAAAATCTTTATTAAAAATAACAAGCACAAAAGAAACAACAATCTTTAATCAAAATACAGGGAAAAGACTTAAACCGGCATATCTCCCTCTACCTTTACATAATGTTCCTTCCAGATCCTCTGGTTTCGGAATTCTGACCACCGACCTTTTCCCTTACACTGAATACAAACTAAATACAACACTATCCCTAACTGGCAAACCACGAGAATGTGGGAAGCCAGTCTGATCCACGAAGGGACCTCTATATTATTGAAAATGTTCCACCAGGGTGGAGTCACAATATTCAATAACTTAGTCCTTATCTCTACTGTTTCCTGTTCGAGAGTGTAAAAATGTTTCTGCGAAACTATAACGGCTTTGAGTATTTTGGTAAGGTGTTCAGGGAGAGGGGGAATTTCGTATCCAAAGTGTGCTACGTATTTCTGCAAATTTGTAAAATTCTCCTTCACAGTGAGGTGAACAGTGGAGGGTTCAGGAATGGGGACAATTCGCTCCTGGGCCACTTGAACTTCTGCCTCGGGTTTAAAACAGAAACTGCTGTCACTAAGCAGACACCAGCTATGCTGTCCATGCTGGTGGTGGGACGCACCGGTGGTGATACAATATGTCCCAGCTCCTTTATATGCTACCTGCGGGGGAACATGGCCTTGTGCCATTGCCTCCATGGTACAATTTATAGGTTTTGCGCCAGCAGCTCTGAACCCACACTGCGGTTTCAAATAGGCATTCAAGTGCTGGGGACACAGGATTATGCGTGCTCCCCGGCTCCGGCACCCTGAGAGGTCAGTACCTGTCATAGCGTGCTCCCACTTAATGATGTAAGGCGGGACTGCTGTGAACCGAATGTGTGCACCCACTTGAATGACTCCAATGTTCTCAACCCTGTATATCAGGGCGGGTTGGGCTGTCCTACCCATGACCGGCATCCTAACTACTACTCCCATGATTGTGTGGTTGGACCGCCCACAATCCACGGGGACTGGATAGGCTTCGGAGGCTAGCCGGAGTTGGCACAGGCTCAATGCATTCTCAAAATGGTGGAGGGCTGCGAGCTGCTTGTTGCTAATCCAGGAGGGGACCAAACCTTGTTTTAAACCCTTCAGATTACTGCGGCCCTCGCCCAGTAACCATGCCCCGTATAACACGCACACCTCATTCTGCGCAGCTGGTCAGAAGCATTTCTGTCCTCCCTTATGAGAGCATTTACCATCTTTGCGTGCTTTTTCAACTCGGCCATGATCTCTTTTAAATGGACCGTCATGGCCTGGTCCTCATGCAACTCCGAGCCCACTACCTTGTTCTCATCCAGTAATATTTTCTTTAACTGTGTTTTTAAACCGTTTAGCTGGGTCTGCAGCTCTATGTCATCCAAGCTGTTGATGACAGAGGACCCAGTATTAAATGCAGTAAAAACATCCTTCCATACTCCCCTTCTTTGCCTCCCTGCATTACTCACAAATTCTCAGTGTGTGGTGTACAGTTCGGTTTTGTCCACATGGGCGAAATCAAACTCATAAAACTTCTTGAACATGTCCTTTAATAGGGCCTGGTAAAGCTGCTCTGTTTCTTTGGGGCACCACTCTGGTAAATGAACCTCGGTGAGATTTAAAATCACGGAGGCTACTGCGTAGTGTACCCCCTGGTACAGTATCTGATTGGTGGGGACTAGTAACAACCCATTCCCTGGTCCCTTGCTGGTGGTGGGGCAACCTTCCCTGGATAACCTCACCGCCTGCGCCGTGGGTGGGGTCTTACGGGGGCGGGTTACCAGCTCAGTGGCATTGACTGGGATCGGGGAGAATGGGACTGCGCACGCCATCAGGCTGGTATCCCACCTCATCCCATCCCTGGCGTCTTGCCACTGCCGGTGGAATATAATGGATATGCCTGAGGGGCTGACCTTCTCTGACCCCCACATACAGATTTAAATCCCTTGATCCGGTTCCCACCATTTGTCCCAAAACACGCTTAATCCTCCATGAGTCTCGGTAATCATCCGATGGGTGTTGTTCCCCAACCGTTCCCACTCGACTTCGGGGTTCCTCATGTCCTTGCTCAACTTTCTGAGCCACCACCACCTATCCAGAGAAATGTGTCCTTTACACGTCAAATATATTCACTTTCCAACGGTGACGCTGACCCTTGTGGTAATGACCCATACCCTGGGGCACAGGAGGGAAGCTTCCCCGTACGTGAATCCGGTTTGGCTGGAGTACTGAGCCTAATTGGACCCCAGCCATCCTGGCCACCTTCCCTCGTGGACGTAGACAGCGGTTTCCTCCACATCCCATTCACCACTCCCATCGATCGCTATGGGCGCTCTGTCTCCCGAACACCCGTAGATGTGGGAGTCTTGGACGTCGCCCCGACTTTAGCGCTCATCCCAATCAGGGCGAATCGGATCACGATCCCTTCCATCCTGAAAGTCTTTCTGCAATAAGATGTAAAAACATGCAGCCAGGTCCCCAAGAGATTCTCTGGCTTGGTGAAGCATGGTTGGGTCCCGCGACCTCTACCCAAATATACACTCTTAACAGACTACTTAACTTAAAACTACCCATCTCCTTATTTAACTTAAATCAAAAACACCCAAACTTAAGCTAAATAATTACACTTTACTTAAACTAAAACTTAAACTAAACTATATACATCCGCTGCCCGTCTCTGGGCGGCCAGGCTAATCCCTGGTTGGGCTGTGGCTCGCCGCTACCCCCGGCGTGACCGCACCATCCTTTACTGTTGGTCCCTCACAGCCCGTGGTTGCTGGCTGAGGACCTGTGTCCTTGGACCTCTCCCTGACCCGAGGGGCGGCCCTTGGTAACTGGAGGGCTGGTGACCATGGCTTTCTCAGCTGGGGTGTCCGTGGGGACCTTCTAGGGGCTTTGACGGGTGGGGCTTTCCTGGCCGATGGGCCTTTTACCCGAACCGCTGCTCCCCCAGGCTTGGCCCCTCCCGAACCCGGGCTAGGGGCAGGTAACTCTTCGCAGCCTGTTGCTGTGAGCTGAGAGTCTCCCCAGGTCCCATGGCTGGGTCCGGGGCGGGGTTTTCGACCTCAGTTCCCTCCCTCTCTACACCTGGGTTAGGGGCGGGGTTTTCGCCCTCAGGTCCCTCCCCCTCATCTGGATCCCAGAAGAGTGGGGGAGTGTCCCAATCGATGGGCATGATGGCCCCTCCCTTCAAGCAAGCCACAGTGCCTGCCTGTGCAGTCTGTGAACTCGCTCCTGCTGCAGGCTGAGGATCTTTATCCTTAGACCTTAAACCAACTGGCTGCTTTCCCCTTTCAGGCTTAAACAGTTTGCACTGATTAATATAACCAGCAGCCTGTTTCAAAACCTTGTCCGCTGCCCCGAGCGGGTTTCTAGGGACTCCCCGTTCTCTTCCCTTACCGGGATGGCCTTACAGATGGGATCCTCGGGGGCCTGGACCTGCTTTAGGTCCGGGGCCAAAGCTACCCACTTGTCCCAGACTGCGGCTACCGGGCCTGCTCTACAGGGATCCCATAACTCTCCTTCCCTAGCCCTCTGCTCGGCCACCTCGTGGGTCCCTTGATTATCCTCCCACGTGGTAGGGAGGACTCCTAAAACTATGGCCAAATGTTTGGCCATTCCCGCAGCCTGCTTGTTCCCTGTGAGTCCCATTGGGCTAAATGGGACCTTGTTAGACCTGGGTGGATCGGTCGGGTCTTCCGAATGGACCACCACCCTGGAAGCTCCAGTGTCCACCGAATATCTCCCCTGCACCGTCTCCACCCACATCTTAACACAGGGCCTGTTCCCCTCAGCATTTTCAAGGGGACACAGGTCGACAGGCTGCACTGGCTCTAGTCACGGCTGTGGGTTGGATGGGGCTGACAGGGTGAGTGCACCGGTGGTGGCTGCTACTCTCCCCTCCCAGTCAGCAAGGACCTCATGGCGTCCAAAAGTGACTCGACCTCTGCGGAAGGGGTACCTACCCCTGCCTTTTGGGCTGGGGCTGTGGGATGCTTTCCCTTGTTATCCTTCCAAGGGTTTTTGCACTCCTTCTGCCAGTGGCCATCCTTCCCACACCCTTAACAATTGGTCTTTGTGTTGGGGGGGTTACTCCCCTCCTGGTGCCACTCTTTCCTACCCGGTCCGGGTTTTATCTCATGCACCTTCCCCTTGGGTGGGTGTGCATCGGCTCCCCTACCGTTTTTGAAAGCCAGAGTGAGCTGCCTAATTACCATGAGTTCTGTGGTCTGGGGATCGTTGGGGTCGAACCAGGCTTCTGCCTTGGCCCGGACCTGTGGCAAGCTGTTCGCCACCAGACAACGGAGCCAATGCGTCAGGGAATCCCTGTTCTGGAACGCTTGGTCCGGCGTCCCTGGGCAAGCCTTCCGGTACACCGGCCACAGCCGGTCCGCAAAAGACTGCGGGGTTTCCCCAGAAAGCTGGATCGTCTTCTCCACACAGGAGAAGGGACTTCCCTCATCCTTCCCCATGGCCTCTAGAACCGCATCTCTAAGCTTCTCGTACCCGCTCTGTCCCCTATTACACTCGTCAGAGAGGGATTGGAGGAGACTACTCTCCAGGGAGAATAGCAGCAGCTTGGCCTTCTCAGCGTCATCGCAGTCATTGACGCTGGCGGTCTGCTCTATTTCCCTGAAGTAGTTCGAGGGGTCTCCCTTTGCGGAAAGCTTCGGGATATGGTTGACCATAACCCTGAGCTGTTGGGTGTTAAAGGGTAACACAAACTGGTTTTGGAGGGGTCCCTCAATGTCGCCGTTGGTGGGTGGGCCGAACATCCGATGCCGCGCTGGGCACATCGGTCCCGGCTCCGGCATCTCAGGCGGGGTTTGCTCTACCTCCGCCTCCACCTCTGGCTCCACTTCAGGTTCCACCCCCGGTTCCACCCCCCCCTTGCTGCCAAACCTCATTGAAACTTGGTGCTACGGGTGGTGGCCGTGAGGTCTCCTCTCTCTCAACCGGGTCGTCCCTAAGCATTACCCGTAACGTTGGAACTGTCCTCCCCTCATTCCCCAGAAAATCTGCCTGGCCTGCCTTTGGGCTTATGAGGCATACCATGCCTTTAGCCTTCCGGATGGCCCAGCTCAGAATTTCTATCCTCTCTCTACCGGGGCCATGGTCTGCCTCCTCAAACCCCTGTTCACTTGCTAGCTTGTAAGCGGCTTTTACCTCCTGCACTCTCTCTTCCTGTTCCCTAAACTGCCTTGCCAAGCGGGCATTTTTCTCCCACAACCTTAACTCATTTCCCTTGGCCTCGGTGACTTGGCACCGTAGGTATTCCAACTGAGCCTTGTGTTCTCCCACTAAATGCACTCTCTCTTGGCTCAAAGCCTGCAAAGCTACCAATAACTTCTCCCCTGCGAGAGCCCTATCTTGGATATCCTCGACTCCCTTATCTCGACTGCCTGCGCTGCAACGAGCCTGTTCAAAAGCTGGACCTGCTTTGTAAAGCACATCAGCCAACCTGACTTTTCTAAGGACTTCTTGTGTTCCTTTCCCTCTGTCGACTTAGCTGCTGCATCTACTGGACGCCCAGCCTTTAACAGAGTGGTGATCCACTTTTTAGTGATATTCACCTTGCTAAACACATAATCAGAAATCCTTTCCTCCATCATGGTTCGCTCATCCGAACCATTGTCTACTGTATCGCAACCCTGTTGCCGGTATCCTGCTGCGGCCGCCATTCTGTAGGGGGTGGTGCGTGAGCCCAGTCAGTTATGCCTCTGACTGCCCGTGAGCGGCTCAAATCGCTCCCACGCCCCTGAGATTCTCGACACCGGACTTAGGTACAGGTAGCGATACAGAAAAAACTCGAGTAGACAGGTGGTTTGGATGTAAGCAAAACTCAGGATTGTATTAAACAGGAAAAACTTAATACAGTCTCAAGAGAAGTTACCAGTATATAAAATTACAGGCAAATACAGATAACTATATATTTATACAGGGAATGGGGAACACACGGCACATCGAGGGAAGAACAACTATCTTAACAATCCCCTTATCCTTATCCCACCCCCTATACCTAACTAGATTAAGCTATGAGGGTCCAGAATTTATGCTCACCAATCAAAAGGGTTTGCTGAACTCAAAACAGCGGTGGGGTTCGGGGTTCGCTCTTGGTGCTCTCTGGAGCCTGCCATCATCACGTGGTCTCCGGGCGCTGCAAGGGTGTTGTCCAGGTTCGAGTACCCCAAAGTTAAAGTCTGTTTGGGTACTTTACCTTGCAGGGATGATTCTCCTTCTTCAGCCGACAGTTTGAGTTAGCATGAAGATAGTCGCAGGTTGGCTGAGGCTGAAGGCCCGATGATTCGAAGCCTGCCCTCAGTTTGTCTCCTCAGTTGGTCTTCCTCAGTTGGTCTTCCTCAGTTGGTCTTTCCTCCTCCTCTTGTCGCGTCCCGCCTCACCTGGCCTGAATTGTCCGTGTCCGCCCGAAGCAGTGCCTGGGCGATTTCCAGATGGAGTGGGAAAAGACACAGGCAAAGGCCAGGGGGTAAGCGCGGGATGGGGAAAGAGTGGCAGCCACGAGGGCGAGGGGCCGAAGAGCAGAGCAGAGCAGAGAGAGAAGGGAGAGATTGCTACCCGGGGCCTTCAATTATACTCTTTTCGAAAACCCTTATCTGCGCGCCAAAAGGTTAGTTCTTTGTCTTAATCTTGTCAGGCTATTTTAAATAATGGTAGCAACCCATACTAACTGTTTTTAGATGGCCGGTAATCGCATCTACCGGCCCGATAATTGACTTGTTTTGTCAGGAATGTTCCTTGATGGGCCTGTCCAGCCTTGATGGCTTTCTTAATCTGTTTCAGATTACATATGTAAACTGCTTGATGGCCTTAACTATAGGCCTAACTGAATTTAGATTTGTCTCCAATTTGGTCTAATACATAATTCAAAGTCCTGTCTGGTTTCAAAATACAAAATCTCTCTTCACAGAAAACTGCAGCTTGGTTTCGATCCACAAGCTGTCTGTGTTGCAGAGTCCAATTTTAAAATCTCACAGGCTTTCTGCCACGAGGCACGGATGCCATCTTGGGTACCCTTTTTGATTTAAAATGTCCACGCATGGTCCTGTTTATTAATAACAACCTTTGGGGAAATGTAGAAATTTTGCAAATCTTACAAGTCCATGTTAATCCCCACTTCATTTCGACGCCATTCACTTTCTTGCCGAGTTCTGATCAACGAACCCTACTGTGGTAAACCACTGTTGTTCACTGTTGTTCACTCCACTGTTGTTCACTGTTGTTCACTTCACTGTTGTTCACTCTTGCCCATTGTTGTACCTGTCTGTGCATGCCTCAGCTGGCTCCGCCCCTGGCTCCACCCATATGCCCTGGTATAAAGGCGGCTGCTCTGCAGTTCCCCAGGCATTCAGGACCGGTCGACCACTAGAGGCATGCCTTCGTTCTTTAGCTAATAAAAGCCTGTTTGTTACTCTCTTAACTTTCAGTCTTTCTCAGTAATTGATAGCGCATCAATTTTATTAGCTAAACTTTTTTTCGATGGAGCAGATCCTCAAACCAGCACGCCTGGAACTAAACCCTCAAGAGGCGGATTCATCTACCAAGTTCGCACACTGGCTGTGATGCTTCGAATTTTTCTTAGAAGCCTGTGTCGAAACTGTTCAAAACAATGGCGACAAACTGAGGGTTCTGACCTCCAAGGTGAACCACCAAGCTTATTCGCTCATCCAAGATGCAACTACCTACAAGGGTGCTCTCGACCTCCTTAAAGAACAATACGCACGCCTGGTAAATGAGGTTTACGCCAGACACCTCCTGGGGTCCCGCAAACAGCAACCCGGGGAATCGATGGAGGTATACCTACGGGCGCTGAAGGTACTCGGCCAGGCCTGCAAATGTAAAGAGGTGTCGGCCGCGGTGTACACGGAGGAACTTGTCCGGGACGCCTTCGTCGCGGGCCTCATGTCCAACTACACCCGTCAGAGACTGTTGGAGCAGGGCGAACTCGACCTGAAGAAGGCCACGGCCCTCGCACTCTCGCTAGACGTGGCCCACCGGAATATGGACGCCTACTCCCCTGACCGCGCGGCCGCATCGTGGATGGCGCGGGCGCCGCCATCCTGGGACACGGTAGGACCGCCACCCTGTGACATGCCACCCCCGTCACATCCCGCCAACGGCCCAACTTCTGCAGCGATGTCCCAGAGCGCACTGCCCGGCGAAAAACGCTACTTGCTCTGGTTGTGGGAAGAAAGGGCACTACGCCAGCATCTGCAAGGCTAAACCTACCCCAAACTCCAGCAGTGCCGCGTGTGGGCCGAGCGGGCCGCCATCTTGGATGCCGCCATCTTGGATGCCATCTTGTACGCCTCCAGCCACGTGTGGATCATGGGCGCCGCCATCTTGGACGCCATCTTGGACGCCTCCGACCATGGGTGATCCGTTCCGGCCGCCATTTTTGCAACGGGCCCCCGACTCACCCACCGCCTCACCTGATGACTGCAGCGACACGCCTGACCCTACGCTGGCCTCCGTTACACTGGACCAATCTAGACCTCACCAACTAGCCAGGTCCATGGTGGACATTAAGGTAAACGGCCGCGCCACGACCTGCCTTTTCGACTGCGGGAGCACGGAGAGCTTTATCCACCCCGACACGGTGCGGCGTTACTCTCTCCCGGTCTTGCCAGCGCGCCACCGGGTCTCTATGGCCTCCAAGTCCCATTCAGCGGACGTTGGCGGCTACTGCGTGGTGACCCTTTTGGTGAGGGGCACAGAGTACAGAAACTTTAAACTGCTTGTCCTGCCCCATCTCTGCGCTGCCATTCCACTGGGGTTGGATTTTCAGTGCCACCTTAAGAGTGTCACGATGGCGTACGGTGGACCCCTTCCCCCACTCACAGTCTGCAACCAGCAGTTTTGAAATTGCCCGCCGCGCACCTTTTGCAGCCTCTCCACGCTTAAAGTCACCCCCCCCCGTTGTTCGCTAACCTCGCCCACGACTGTAAGCCCATCACCACCAAAAGCAGGCGATACAGCGCTGGTGACAGAGTTTTTATTAAATCTGAGGTGGAGCGGCTCCTGAAGGAGGGGATTATTGAAGCTAGCACCAGCCCCTGGCGAGCCCAGGTTGTGGTCGTCAAGACCGGCGAGAAGCAGCGCCTGGTCATTGACTACAGCCAAACAATTAATCGATATACCCAACTGGACGCATACCCCCTCCCCCGCATATCTGATATGGTCAATCAGATCGCACAATACCGCATATTCTCCACCATTGACCTTAAGTCAGCATATCACCAACTCCCTATCCGCTATGAGGACCGCCAGTATACTGCCTTCGAGGCAAACAGCCGCCTCTACCACTTCCTTCGGGTTCCCTTCGGCGTCACCAACGGGGTCTCCGTTTTCCAAAGGGAGATGGACCGGATGGTCGACCAGAATGCGTTGCAGGCCACTTTTCCCTACCTGGACAATGTGACCATCTGCGGCCATGACCTGCAGGACCATGACGCCAACCTCGACAAATTCCTCCGCACTGCCCAACTCCTAAACCTTACGTATAACAAGGAGAAGTGCATATTCCGCACAACCCGCCTCGCTATCCTTGGCTGTGTTGTGGAACACGGAGTCATCGGCCCCGACCCCGACCGGATGCGTCCCCTTATGGACCTTCCCCTGCCCCACTGCCTCAAGGCCCTGAAGAGATGCCTGGGGTTTTTCTCCTATTACGCCCAGTGGGTTCCTAATTATGCGGACAAAGCCCGTCCACTTATCAAGTCCACATCTTTTCCCCTGGTGGCAGAGGCCCACTTAGCCTTCCACCGTATCAAAGAGGACATTGCTAAAGCCACCATGCACGCGGTGGACGAGTCCATCCCTTTCCAGGTGGAGAGCGATGCGTCCGACTTTGCCCTGGCCGCTACCCTTAACCAGGCGGGAAGGCCCGTGGCCTTCTTTTCACGAACCCTCCAAGGCTCCGAAATCAGACACTCCTCTGTCGAAAAGGAGGCCCAGGCCATTGTGGAAGCTGTGTGACATTGGAGGCATTACCTGGCCGGAAAACGATTCACCCTACTCACTGACCAGCGTTCAGTTGCTTTTATGTTTAATAACAAGCAGAGGGGCAAAATCAAAAACGACAAGTTTTTGAGGTGGAGAATTGAACTTTCCACCTACAATTACGATATCTTGTACCGGCCCGGGAAACTCAATGAGCCCCCGGATGCTCTATCGCGAGGTACATGTGCCAACGCACAGGTTGATAGACTGCGGGCCCTCCACAATGACCTCTGCCACCCGGGGGTCACCAGGTTCTTCCATTTCATCAAGGCCCGCAACCTGCCTTACTCCATCGAGGAGGTCAGGACCATAACCAGGAACTGCCAAGTCTGTGCCGAGTACAAACCGCACTTTTATAGGCCAGACAGAGCACACCTGATAAAAGCCACTCGCCCCTTTGAGCGCCTGAGCATCGATTTTAAAGGGCCCCTCCCCTCCTCTGACCGTAACGCGTACTTCCTCACTATCATCGACAAGTACTCCCGTTTTCCGTTTGCCATCCCCTGCCCAGACATGACCAGTGCTACGGTCATTAAATGCCTGAACGACCTCTTCGCCTTGTTCGGTTTCCCCAGCTATATCCATAGCGACCGGGGCTCATCGTTTATGAGCGACGAACTCCACCAGTACCTGCTCGTGAGAGGTATTGCCACGAGCAGGACCACCAGCTACAACCCCCGGGGGAACGGACAGGTAGAAAGAGAGAACGCGACAGTTTGGAAGGCCGCCCTGCTAGCCTTAAAATCTAAGGGCCTTCCAACCTCCCGCTGGCAGGATGTCCTCCCCGATGCACTCCACTCCATTCGGTCACTGCTCTGTACTGCCACTAACGCCACCCCTCACGAAAAAATGTTCGTCTTCCCTAGGAAGTCCACATCGGGGACATCGATACCACCATGGCTGACGTCCCCAGGGCCGGTCCTACTGAGAAGACACATGAGGACCCATAAAATGGACCCCCTGGTCGAGAGGGTCGACCTCCTCCACGCCAACCCCCAGTATGCTTACATTGCGTACCCGGACGGGCGGGAGGACACAGTCTCCATACGAGACCTCGCACCCTCGGGGGCCCCTGAAACCAACATCACCCACTACCCACTACCATTGCCCTTCACCGCTACCCACAATGCACCGGCGGCAACGGACCCATACCTAACCCCTGTAGACGGCACGCCGTGGCCCCGTGACCCGTCATTGATCACCAACCAACTCAACACCCATGAGGACGACACGCCAGTGCTCCGGCCCACGCGGGACTCGGCGTCGGAAGCTGCACCACCTCAGCCGTCGCCACGACGATCACGACGGCATACAAGACCCCCAGGAAGACTTAATTATACGAACTTTTAATACACTTCACCCCGTCGGACTCATTTTTTAAGCAAGGGGTGAATGTGGTAAACCACTGTTGTTCACTGTTGTTCACTCCACTGTTGTTCACTGTTGTTCACTTCACTGTTGTTCACTCTTGCCCATTGTTGTACCTGTCTGTGCATGCCTCAGCTGGCTCCGCCCCTGGCTCCATCCATATGCCCTGGTATAAAGGCGGCTGCTCTGCAGTTCCCCAGGCATTCAGGACCGGTCGACCACTAGAGGCATGCCTTCATTCTTTAGCTAATAAAAGCCTGTTTGTTACTCTCTTAACTTCCAGTCTTTCTCAGTAATTGATAGCGCATCACCTACCTCCTGTGATCCCTTCACCAATCCTGGCATGGTCCAAAGTGTTCCCATGCTATAATCAGCTGCCGAACCAATCATTCCCATCACAAGCCCAGCCTGCACTGCCAAGCGTCTGACTATTCCTGACCTCCCCTGACTGCTTGAAGTCATTTTTAACCACACTGGCCCAGCCCCAGTTATTTAGAATCTTACAGCACAGAAAGAGGCCATTCGGCCTGTCACGCCTGTGCTGGCTCTTTGAAAGAGCTATAATCAAGTTCTTCTTCATCTGTAATTTACTCATCAGCAGTTGCAGATTCAGTTGTTGCAATGCATTTGCTGACTATAGCTGCGATTTGCAATTGGCAAGTACAGTGGGAGAGCCAAACTCAGTATCAGTTGACAAGAAGAATGTGCATGAAGATGGAATTGAGGGAGAACGACTCAGAGGGCAAGGCAGGAGTCTGGAATGATTCTGGGCATGACAAAGTGGGCCAGGAATGATCCCACGGCAGTTAGTTTAGGCTAGGCTAGTTAGGCTAGCCTCCTTCTGTGCTGTAACCATTCTATGGTGCTATGATTCTAGGAATGACTCTGGGTGAGGTGGACCAGGGTTTAAAGTTTTTCACGTGCCCAGCCTGAGGGCCTCTCAGCCTGCATACTCGTTCAGTGCAGGCTGGGCTTGTGATGGGAATGATTGGTTCGGCAGCTGATTATAGCATGGGAACACTTTGGACCATGCCAGGATTGGTGAAGGGATCACAGGAGGTAGGGTTCGTTGATCAGAACTCGGCAAGAAAGTGAATGGCGTCAAAATGAAGTGGGGATTAACATGGACTTGTAAGATTTGCAAAATTTCTACATTTCCCCAAAGGTTGTTATTAATAAACAGGACCATGCGTGGACATTTTAAATCAAAAAGGGTACCCAAGATGGCGTCCGTGCCTCGTGGCAGAAAGCCCATGAGATTTTAAAATTGGACTCTGCAACACAGACAGCTTGTGGATCGAAACCAAAGCTGCAGTGTCTGTGAAGAGAGACTTTGTATTTTGAAACCAGACAGGACTTTGAATTATGTATTAGACCGAATTGGAGACAAATCTAAATTCAGTTAGGCCTATAGTTAAGGCCATCAAGCAGTTTACATATATAATCTGAAACAGATTAAGAAAGCCATCAAGGCTGGACAGGCCCATCAAGGAACTTTCCTGACAAAACAAGTCACGGACACGATGGGCCGAAGGGCCTCTATCCGTGCTGTATAACTCTATGAATGGTATTTTCTATCAAGGGAATGGTTGATTGTTTTTGCTGCCACAAAATCAAATCCTTATATAAGCTTCCAAAAAGATAAGATCAGGCATGTAGAATCATAGAATCATAAAGAACAGAATGAGGCCATTCAGCCCATTGTTTCTGTGCCGGCTCTTTGAAAGAGCTATCCAGTTAATCCCATTCCCCTGCTCTTTCTCCATAGCCTTGCAACTTTCTCATTTTCAAGTATATATCCAATTCCCTTTTGAAAGTTACTATTGAATTTGTTTCCACCACCTTTTCAGGCAATGCATTCCAGATCTCAACAACTTACTTTGTAAAGAAATGTTTCCTTTTATTTTTTATTCATGCATGGGATGTGGGTGTCACTGGCAAGGCCAGCATTTATTGTCCATCCCTAATTGCCCTTGAGAAAGTGGTGGTGAACCACCTTCTTGAACCGCTGCAACTCGTGTGGTGAAGGTACTCTCACAGTGCTGTGAGGTAGGGAGTTCCAGGGTTTTGACCCAGCGATGATGAAGGATCGGCAATATATTTCCAAGTCAGGATGGTGTGTGATTTGGAAGGGAACTTAGTCCCATGCACCTGCTGCCCTTGACCTTCTAGGTGGTAGAGGTCGCAGGTTTAGGAGGTGCTCTTGATGAAGCCTTGGCGAGTTTCTGCAGTGCATCTTGTAGATGATGCACACTGCAGCCACGGTGCACCAGTGGTGGATGGGCTGCCAATCAAGTGGTCTGCTTTGTCCTGGATGTTGTCAAGCTTCTTCAGTGTTGTTGGAGCTGCACTCATCCAGGCAAGTGGAGAGTATTCCATCACACTCCTGACTTGAGCATTGTAGATGGTGGAAAGGCTTTGGGAGTCAGGAGGTGAGTCACTCGCTGCAGAATACACAGCCTCTGACCTATTCTTGTAGCCACAGTATTTATGTGGCTGCTCCAGTCAAGTTTCTGATCAATGGTGACCCTCAGGATGTTGATGGTGGGAGATTTGACGATGGTCATGCCATTGAATGTCAAGGGGAGGTGGTTAGACTTTCTCTTGTTGGAGATAGTCATTGCCTGGCACTTGAATGACGCGAATTTTACCTGCCACTTATCAGCCCAAGCCTGAATGCTGTCCAGGTCTTGCTGCATGCGGGCACAGACTGCTTCATTATCTGAGGAGTTGTGAATGGAACTGAACACTGTGCAATCATCAGCGAACATCCCCATTTCTGAGCTTATGATGGAGGGGAGGTCATTGATGAAGCAACTGAAGATGGTTGGGCCTAGGACACTGCCCTGAGGAACGTCTGCAGCGATGTCCTGTGGCTGAGATGATTGGCCTCCAACAACCACAACCATCTTCCTTTGTGCTAGGTATGACTCCAGCTATTTCCTGACTTTCTCAATTCCTGCCTAGATTTTTTGCCAATTATCTTAAATCTGTGTCCTCTGGTTACTGACCCTCCTGCCATTGGAAACAGTTTCTCCCTATCAACTCTATCAAAACCCCTCATAATTTTGAACACCCATATTAAATCTCCCTTTAACCTTCTCTGCTCTAAAGAGAACAAAACCAACTTCTCTAGTCTCTCCACAAAACAGAAGTTACTCAGCCCTGGTACCATTCTGATAAATCTCCTCTGCGCTTTCTCCAAGACCTTGATATCCTTCCTAAAGTGTGGTGCCCAGAATTGGAAACAGGGTCTAACCAATGATTTTTAAAGTTTTACCATAACTTTCTTCTGGGCTGTAGGCATTGGATCGCGCCACAAATTGAAGCACGATCTTGGTGCAGCACACAATGAGGCTGGCGTCAAGACCAGAGCAAATTGGTCCACTAGCCTCGTTCGGATAGTACCGGCAAGCTGCAGGCACTATTAGCAGCCCCAGAGACAACTCGCCAGTCACGGGGGTAGCTGCAAGATTGGTCATATCAAACGCCAGGGAGCAGCTGCCTGTGGAGGATCACTCCTGGGGAGCAATTTCTCAAAGTTGCCTGAAACAGGGCCCCGATTTGCATATGCAAAGGGCCTAACACCAGTTCAGGTGTGCCTACTGAGCAGCCCAGTCCAATATGACAGGTAGTGCACTTCTGGCGTGGAATGATCACATGCACGCAGCACGCCATATTGGACCCTTTGGCACCCGTGTCATGCCTTTAAAATGTGTACGGCATGATTGAATATCTAGGCCGTGGCATCATGCCCAGAGGTGTTAAGCAAATATTCTGATTTGAGTGATTTCAGATCCAAAGTAATGATTATGATTTAGGATTAGACCATTTCTTCATGGAAAGAATGAAAAAAAGTGATTATTACTGTAAGTAAAAAAAAAAATCTGAGATGGTAAATTGTTAAAATGCCAATGAGCTACCCTTAATGTAATTTACTCGAAGATTGTAAATAATAAAGGGGGAATCTTAGAGGCCTGGTGAGCAGTTCTGGCTGAGCAGAACAGGACCCGATATGCTTTATGTGGTCCAGCCAGATTTGGCGATGAATGGCTAAATCAGTTATCTGCCATAAACATTCAATTTTGCGTCCCTTGGACTTAAGGAAGTGGAAAGACATACCAGGGGAGCAACCAGGGTGGGAGAGAGTAATGGTTTTTAATGGGGTCCCGAAGATAAGTTGTATTGATTGAATTAAGAGAACTTGGTCATATCTAATGCATTGTATATTCACCTTGCTGTGGAATAAAGTGGTTTAACAGTTCACGCCAAGCCTCACCTCATCTAGTGTTAACTCGAACCATCTTCGGCGAGATTGAAGAAATACACATGTAACAGACATTGATATCTTGTTCAGGTCACAGAGCAACTCCATTATTATATTACAAAAAGAAAATACTGTAGATGCTGGAAATCTGAAATAAAAACAGAAAATGCTGGAGAAACTCAGCAGGTCTGTCAGCATCTGTGAAGAGAGAAACAGAGTTAACGCTTCAGGTCGATGACCTTTCATCAGAACTGGAAAAAAGCAGGCAATGGAACAGATTTTTATGCAAGTGAAGAGGCTGGGAAAGGGGGAGAATGAAAGAACAGAAGGGAAGGTCTGTGATAGGATGGAAGGCAGAAGAGGTTAAGGGACATTAAGAGATACTCAAGGCAAAAGGAGATGGTAATGGGACAGGTTAAGAAACAAAGGATGGCGCTCTAGATGAAGTGTAAATTGTGCTGGCAGAATGAAAGATAGCTGCCATGAGGGGGAGAAGAAAAAAAGACAGACAAAGAGTGTGGATAAAAAATATATATTTAATATGATAGGGGCCGAGGTTATGATCTGAAATTGTTGAACTCTATGTTGAGTCCGGAAGGCTGTAAAGTGCTTAATTGAAAGATGAGGTGCTGTTCCTCGAGCTTACGCTGAGCTTCCGTGGAATAATGCAAGCGGCTGAGGACGGTGAGGTCTGAGTGGGAGTGGAGCGGTGAATTAAAGTGACAGGCCACCGGAAGCTCCAATATTATATTCCTGGCTCCTACAATAATTTAAGTAGATACAGATCAATTCCCATAAAAGTAAGATGCTCAGACCACATACTGCAGCGATTGACACAACTGAACCCAAGAAGGCATCTACAGAAGACTCAAATTCATAACAGCAGTTTTAATATACAGCAAAATATCTGAACTTAATTTGGGAATGCTCTGATCAATAATATTTGCTAATCGGGACAGTTTCAATTGGTGAAGCAACTGACAGAAAAAGTACAGAAAATAATCAGTAAATGAAGCACTATAATTGAGCACTGGTTGCAGCTGGATAGTTTCAAACAACTGCTGGGACAGAAGTAAACATTAGCAATGTTATATTAATAGGCCTAGACTCAACAATTAATAATTGGAAAACTGATATAGTGATATAACATGAGTTTGGAACAAATGTCAATTATAGAGCATCTAGCGCACTGAATGTTCTTCTTGTGAAACAAAGATAACAAAATAGTTGTGATATACATATGTATTCAAATTGCTATGATCAAAATGAACAAACAAATGATTCAATTGTGTTTGGGAATTTCCGAACTATAGTCCTGGAATGTGTGCTGTTTGATAATAACATGTGAATGCTTAACAATTGTATATAAAATTTCAAGTACGCGCTTTCAATGGAGACATTAAGCCATTTATTTTAAAGGACGTACTGCCTCCACTAAAATAGCATTCAAAGGGATTTCATATGAACATCCTAAGCATTTATATATTATTATCACAAAGCATAAACCGTTTAAACTTTAAAATCTTGCGACACATTACAGAGATGAAAACTGAATCTGAATTGATATTTGGAGTGATTTGAATGTGACCAAATACAAATCGATTAGGATTAAAGTACTAATAAAACAAAGGAAAAATGTCCTCTATATGCTAGTTGCGGCAAAATCACAATCATGTTTTTTAATGTTTATATTTACAATTTTATTATCAATAGCAAAGAAAGGAAACCTCTATTAAAATATACAGCTGCTGCACGGGGCTCCCAGGGTTCAGGAAACTCGGCATTGAAATGTAGGTGGGAGCTGTAGGATTCCCAATGTAAGCAGCTGTTTCAGCACTCCTTCAGCAGGAGTGTTCCCCTGGGCCCCTCAAGGAAACTTTTGGCCCTTCCCCAGCCCTGATTGTCAGCCTCCTCGCCTCAGCCCCACTCTCCAGCCACCCCACCCCAGTCCCAAACACCAGCCACCCCTCAGCCCTCCGATCACAGGACACTTCCCCCATCCCCCTACCTCCCACAATTGCCAGCCTCCCCTGCTAGCCCTGATCTTTCCTCTTTATAAAATGGTTCATATGAATTAATCTGTTACAATGAATAATCAGACCACCTGAGGTGACGCTCCCAATGATAGTTTAAGGCATTTAAACTCAAATTTCATTCACCCAAATCAAAAGGTTTTCCAAAGTACAGTGAGAAAGCGCAGTATAGCAGACAACAGTGCATACAAGATTAGCTTAAAGTCAGGAATAGATGATAACCAAAGACAGAAAGCAACAACCACGGTCCAACAATTTGCTATAGAGCCAGAGGGAAGGGACATTTTCTTACACTGCAGCCAAGCCATTCTGCTACTTAAGGAGAGCAATCATCAACCTTTATAATATTATTACCCAAAGAATCAGCCTAAAACTGTAAAACTACCAGTGCCACCTTGCAACATGGCCTGTGAGATGAACCTTGTTAAGTCTGTACTGTAATCTTGGACATTGATTGTTACTCTCCAATTAAATGAAACCCAGCTAAGGCTAACTAATCATGAGACCTATAATTAAGTGTGTTATTGTAGCTAAAGGTCACTGCATCTTGATGGCATGCATCCTAGGTAGTTGAAGGCAGTGAGAGAGGTGTAGCAGAGGTTCTAACTACAATTTTTCAATCCTGCTTAGATATGCAAATTGTGCCAGTGTACTGGAGGGTTGCCAATGGAGAGAACAGGAGAAAAGAATGGAGAGCACAAGAGAAAAGAAAAGAGTCAACTTCAAGGGTTCTGTTTCTGTTTGTCAAAGGAGGTTATTTTAACTCTTTACAATGTTGTAAAACAGGCAATATGGGGTCGGCTGCCCGACTTCAATGGAATGGAAAGTGGGCGGCCTATCTGATACCATACATTTTACACTACAGCCGAAAGGCAAAATTACCCCCAACAACAATTTGCAATTATATAGTGCCTTTAACATTGTAAAAAGCCCCAAGGCACTTCAACAGAGCGATTATCAAACAAAATTTGACACTGAGCCACATAAAGAGATATTAGCACAGGTGAGAGGTAGGTTTTAAATAGCTTAAGAAACAGGAGAGAGGTGGAGAGGCGGAGAGGTTTAGGGAGTGAATTCCAAATCTTAGGTACTAGATAACTGAAGGTACGGCTGCCGATGTGGCGTGATTAAAATTGGGGAGGCCCAAGATGCCGGAATTGAAGGAGCGCAGAGATCTCAGAGGGCTACAGGGCTGGAGATGGTTACAGAGATAGGGAGAGGTAAGGCTTTGGAGAGATTTGAAAACAAGGATGTAAATTTTAAAACAGAGGTATTGCCGGACCAGGAGCCAATGTAGGTCAGTGAGCACGTGGGTGATGGGCAAACAGGATTGGGTGCGAGTTAAGATACGTACGGGCAGCAGAGTTTTGGATGACCTTGAGTTTACGGAGGGTGTAAGGTGAGAGGCCAGCCAGGAGATCATTGGAATAATCGAGGCTAGAAGTAACAAATGCTTGGATGAGGGTTTCAGCAACACATGAGCTGAGGCAGGCACGGAGACGGGTGAAGTTACGGTGGTGGAAGCAGGTGGTCTTGGTGATGGAGAGGATATGGGGTCAGAAGCTCTGCTCAGGGTCAACTAGAATGCCAAGTTTGCAAACAGCCTGGTTTAGCCGCAGACAGTGGCTAGAGAGAGGGATGGAGTCGATGGCTGGGGAACAGAGTTTGTGGTGGGGACCGAAGACAATGGCTTTGGTCTTCACAATATTTAATTGGAGTCAATTTCTGTTCATCGAAGACTGGATGTCGCGCAAGCAATCTGACAAATCAGAGGCAGTGGAGGGGTCGAGAAAGGTGGTGGTGAGGTAGAGCTGTATGTCCTCAGCGTGTATGTGAAATCTGATGAGCCATAGTTTGCAGCTCCTACGGGTGTGTACGAGGTGCGCAGACCCCATAAGGGCCATGCAAGTTCCCTGCGGGAAGCCTCCGACCCCAAATTCAGGGCCAATGTGTTTTATGATGATGTTGTCGAGGGGCAGCATGCGGGTAAGAAATAGGAGGGGACCTAGGATAGCTCATTGGGGGACTCCAGGGGTAACGGTGTGGGAGCAGGATGAGAAGCCGTTGCAGGTGATTCTGTGGCTACAATTGGACAGATATGAATGGAGTCAGACGAGGACAGTCCCACCCAGCTGGACAACAGAGAAGAGGCCGTTAAGGAGGATGGTGTGGTCAACCGTGTCAAATGCTGCAGAGTTCACACGTGTCCACACTGTTACATCCTTGACTCTCTCATCTTCCTCATCTACATGGTGCCCTTTAGTCACCTCATCTGCTGTCATGGGGTTGAAATTGGTTTTCGGTGGTGGAGCTAAATGAGCGACAATGAATTGGCAACTTATTATAATTTTTAGAGTTGATCTGTGCTCCACAACCAAGTTATTTGCTGCCAAATTGTATGTGTGAGGAAAAGGATTTACAGTTGGGCTGGTGTTTAGGGATTAACTGTGTGATTCATCCATTTTTCGGCTGAAGTGAAACACAGTTGAATGAGGAAAGATTTTGTATAAATATAGCATTTGTTGCTGCTACTGTCCATTATCACTCAGTTTATATCTTAGGATCTGCTGTGGCAACTCAAATTATGTTGCCTTTAGCCCTGCCATGGTATACACAATTAAAATAGGTCTTAGCTCACATTCTTTGCCATAAAATTGGTGATTAAAAATTAGGTGAGCTAGGAAGTGACTGGTAACATCTCCAATTGAAACATTTATTAGGTACCAAAACAACACTATGCAATGACAAAGCTGTGGGAAAATTTTCCTCTGACACGTATTGACATGTTATAAATATAGCTGCAAAATCTCCTCGGATTGTTATTTCCAGGAAATCATAAACATACTCTTTCAGATTTTTTTGCGATTTAGCTAGAAATAGTAAGAGTAGGAAATCTTCCTGCTTTGTATACAATGGGCTCGATTTTGCCAGGCCCGAGGAGGCGGGATTGGAGGCGTGTGAGGTGTTAAAATTGCTTAAACTGGCGGGCGGTCCTGATCCCGCCTCCAGCCCACCTCCGAGCAATTTTCCCACATGCGAGTTTTCGGACCCCATCTCCATCCCGCCTCCAAGAGGTGGGATAGGCCCTTAAGGCCCATAACATCAAGTTAAGTGCCTCTATAATTCCATTTTGAGAGGCCGTTCTGATTTTAACAGTTTTCCCATGTGCTGCACGCCTCCTCTGAGACATGCCAGTGAAACCTGGTGGCAGCACAAGTGGATTGCTTACTAACAGCTGCAGCTCCACCATTAACAAGGAGTTTTCAGCAATCTTCATTTGCAGGTGGCAGAACTTTGTTGTCTCAGGTCTGGGGGAACTTTTAACAGGCCTACTCATTGTTGTGGAAGTTTGGAGCCTGACACCCATCTCCAGTGTGACCTCCTGGGAAACCCCTCTCGCCACCTTGACTGAGCGCTTCCTCAACTGAGGTATATACCAGAAGAATGGGAACCATTTAATTCCTTTCCTCCTGGACATCAGATTCGGATGAAGACCAGTCGCGGCAGCAGCAGAACCCTGAACAACAGCAGCACCAACTGCAGGAGCAACAGCAGGAGCTCCAAGCTGCTGCTCACCCACCTGAAGCTGCACAGGCCAGAAGGTGCCAGCGTGCGAGCACATTGCTGCCCAGGATGCAAGGGACGCACTCATCTTAGCCAGATTTGCTTAGCCTGCACAATCAAACATTTTTGCCTCACACATTCTTATCAGATCATCGACAATGGCCAAGTACCTGTGGATTCCCATCACTCTGACCACCATACTGACAATTGCATGTTGCCCTAAGCCCTCAATGTGGAAGTCCCATTTTCGAAATGACACACGCCACAACTGCAACAGTTTGCCATCAGAATATTTTATGACAATAAGCAAGTGATGGCTTTCTAAAATAAACACAACATTACACCCAAGTGACTACCCTTGTGACTACTTGTGCATTATCTTCCTCTTACGCGTGCTCCTACGTGGTGCTTCCCCTGTGGCTACAGCAGATGTGGAGGCCCCTTGCTCACTTTGTTGCTGCTCCTGTCTCGACACCTATGGCGGGCGTCCACTGCGGTTGCGAACCTGTGAGGGCTTGGCAACAGTCTGCTACTCCTGCGGCTGTGCAGGGGCTGAGATGCCGATCTCAGTTGGGTGGGGACTCTGGTGGGTATCTGACCAAGGGCTCTGCAGTGGCATGGTCGTGTGAGCGCTTGGAAAGGAGCCCCCACTTCCTTGTTGTATGCCACCAACATCCCTCTCATGGGTCAGCCCCACTTCAGAGCTAGCAAGTGGCTTGACAGCACCTTGCTGCACTTCAGGGGGGCCATGAGGACCCGTTTCTGTACTGGAAGTCCTACTCCTGAGGACTTGCTTGAAGGTCTGGTTTGCATGCTGAATAGCTGACCATCGTTCCTCAAGAGATGTCAGTCTATTCTGAACAATGACCATGTTTTCACGACCCTGGCGACTAAGCTCCTCCATGGCCATAGTCATCCTCTCCTCTACGGTAGCCATTCTTTCCATGGAGGTTGCCATCCTTTCCATGGTGATGCATTCATGCGCCATCACCTCCACAAAGGCTCTGCTCATGTTAGCGATGGACTCCTCCATTCGCTCCACACTCGCAGCGAACCTGGAGACAAAACCTGCCAGAGACTCCTGCACCTGTTCCTGGAGTTCCAGCACCGCTGTCCTTCTGGATGGACCCGGAGGGACAGGATCGACATGCAGCGGAGCCAAGCTGGGATCGTCCTGCGCCCTCCGATGAGGACTCTCCACTGCTGTCCCTGTCTCCACCATCTGCTGATGCTCACTTGTGAGCTGTGATACACCAGGTGACAACTCTACTCTATGTCCTGAAGGTCCCACTGAGGTGCGAGTGTCTGCGCTGGTGCAGATTGTGCTTAATTCTGCTGACGCTGCGCCCTCCGAGGTTGCAGCTTCTGTTGAGGAGTCTGGAGGCTCAGGTTATTCCACCTGGACAGTGGGGACGGAGGCTTTTGATGGTCCTGTGGGGGAGTAAAGGAAAGAGTCAGAGATGTGAGGCCAAGGTTACATGCACATTGAATATTGCAGATGATCAAAAGTCAATCTGTTAGAGCATCAGAATCATTATCAGTGACTCATGCAATCTCAATGAGAGAGATGATAAACTATTCTGTCACCAGCTTGCTCTGATGCACCCGTCTGTCCATCCCCCACTTGCGCATCCTCCTCCACTCCCACGATCTCCAGGGCCGCCTCCTCCCAGGGGGTCAGCTGTGCTACTGAGGGTGGCCCTCCTCCTGTCCTTGCTCTTTCCCTCCTATTGTGAGCTCTCTTTTCCTGCAATGAGGGAGACAAGTGGAGTTTGAGTGAGAATGAAGGAGTGAGTGTAGAGAATCCATATCATTGATGGTTAGAAGGAGACAAAGATGGAGTGAGGCGGCAAGACCAAAGGCCCTCCCTGTGTGTTGTAAGTTGTTTTCATAGCATCACAGCGATAGGGAGTGTGAGGGCTGCATAGTCGAATAGTTAGGTGAATGTGACCATAGAGAGAGAGGGACTGGGTAAGGGTGCAGGGATGTCAGTGTCAAGTGGGATGTGGAGGAAGAGGTTGTCAAAGCTGAGTGCTGGTAAGGAGAGGCAATGGGAATCAGATTGAGGGTGATGGGAAAGTCATACTCACTTTTCCAGTGCGCAGAAGGTCATGAAACCTCTTCCTGCAGTGCAGCCGGGTTCTGCGGCACATAGACAAAGATTTGACTTCCTGGGCTATTTGCATCCACACAGCTTTCGTCTGCTGGGGAGGCTTCTTCCTCCTAGAGGAAGGGAAGAGCACCTCCTTATTTCCTCTTGCTCCCTCCACCAGAGCTTGCAGGGCGGCATCCTCGAACCTTGGTGCAGACTTTGGCCTACTGCTGGACATATTGGCTGGAGGAATCTATCACAGCAAAGGGCATAAGGTTTGCAGTCTGCAGAAGAAGCAAGGCTGCTTGCAGGCCTTAAATCCACCAGCATTGATGACGTCATCAGAGGTGACTTTCAGGATGGAAAGACTAAGTGGGTCAGGGGCTCCCACATGCTGGAAATCAATTGCCCAATTAGGGGAAAATCGCATATTTTTCCCACATCAAATTGGAGTCAGGTGGCTAACACGAAAAGCGGCTGACACGCCCCAGCCCGCCCCAATGGCAAAATCGAGCCCAATGTCACTAATATACAGCAATGAGAGTATAGCTTCCCCATAAATTTATACTTGTGCATGAAGGAAAGAATCTTTGAGAACATATGAATGGTGCCTTCCATTGCACACTAGGGGAATATAGAATCAATTCTTTCCTGTCTAAAAATTAGCTGACAGAAAACAGAGCCTACGAGTAGTAAAGCACTCCAATATTTGGAGGATATAGGGTCTGCAATGCATTAAAATGTTTACATACACCACAGACCTCAGTGTAAAAGATTACTTCATATGGACCAGCTGCATTAAACGTAAGCAGGAAAAGTCAATGTGAAGTGTTGACTCAAACTTTAGTGTTGTCAAGAGATATCAGCACATTAAACAGTTGCCTGGAATCATCATCATACTTATAGTTCAGTGTCAATAAATCACCCTCCTGTGTATACACTTGTGTGGTGCTCACATGATTTTACAACGTAAACATCAATTGTCTCCAGTCCACATCTGTGTAAGCTACAGGTTGTGGAGGACAGCTGAAGTAATTATTCCACTTTAAAGCCTTGTTTTAGTGAAAAAAAGTTTTAGACGCTTCCATTAACCATTTTCCCATTGAATTCCTGTTGTTTAATTGACACAAAAACTGGTAATCAACAGTACTTAATACTCTGCATTTTACTTGAAGAATTAAAGTAGAGCTTAAAAACTTAGGAAAATACTTGTTGTAGGGTCATGTACTGAGGAGTTGGTGGCCTAGAAACTGGATCACACTGCGCCTTTTTACAGGTTTTAAATGGGTGCCTAATGGTCCAATAAGGCGGGCGGCATGCGCATGCTCAGTCCTCACCAGAAGTGCCTGCCATATTGGTAAAGAATCCTCCTTAGACATCCAGCGTGCGCATGCCTGAAACAGGCACTAGGCCCTTTGCATATGCAAGTAGGGAGCCTAATGCCTGTATGAGGCCCCCTTTTGCAAAATTCAGTTGTGCAGGACCGCAGTTTCTTCAGGCGCTTGGCAGCCACACCAGCGATTCTTGATGGTATTACTGGAGGCTACCACCAGCAAGATAAGGTTGAACATTTTAACTTACCTTATTGTGGAGCTTCTGCTTTTCCCGGTTCCACATTAAATCCGTGGGATGCTACCAGCCACTGCTTGCGCCCCACCCCACCCCACCCCACCCCACCCATAGTCTCTTATTAGGACCTCAGCCAGCATCAGAGCTGGCCAAATGTGCTGCCACCCTCATCCCCACACACCCGGTACCAGTGAGCTGCCTCGGGAGCTCACAGCTTGTCAGTAATAATTAAATGAGGCCGGAAGACCAATTTACCACGGTCCTGCCACCGGCATCATTAGGCATGTGCAATCTCTAGGCTGTTAAGTTTCTCCATGATGTACAGTACTCAGTTGGCTCCAGCATCCAGACTTCAGCTACGTTTTGTAACTTTATGACTTTGTCCTCTTTTTAACTGTAACTGAATGTACTGCCGAGCTCCTAAATAAAGTGCTCAAAATATGAAATAAAGTAGTTTCTGATGCCAATGAGCTGTATTTTATTAAACTGAATATTCTTATTGCTTCATTTTGAATTTCATTGCGTCCATAATGGGGAGATGGAAGCAGAGGAACTAAGTGTTGTTCCCAGCATCGCCATATCACACAGAGGTCATATTTCGAAGCATGCCATCATGTTATGTGCTTGTAAACAAATGGAAAAAGCTTTGTCATCATTTTTCATGAAGAAGATGCTCTTTTATCACTTGTTTTCTTCTTTCTTGCACTTCTCTTTCATTCTACTATCATATTCTTCAATCATCATTTTTATTCTTATAGGAAAGCATGGAACTGTGTTGAGTGTCATGACTCATTTCATCTAGAAACAGCTGTAAATTAATTCCTGTGTATTTTAACTGAGTCAGATAGCAGGAAAAAGGTCAAAGTAATAAAAGGTCCATCTATCACTAGTATTCAATGAAGCAATTAATTAAAGTAGATTAGTAGACCTCCCAAGCAGACCAAGATACAAACTTTCTCAGTTTAAGGTTAGCAGTCTGCAGAGAGCTGAAAAACAGATTAAACAGTCATTTGATCAAATTAGGAACCAAATAAAATCAGGACATTCACCAAGAGATTGAATGGGATGTTTACTGCCGCATTTTTCCATTTATTGAAATTTGTGTTTAAAATGTTTACGTTTGCAACAAAAAAAATACAAGTTTGCTAGAGGATAGCTAGCCCAGTAAGAGCCTTAAATACTGGAACAAAACACCAGATGCAGGGGTCACTGGATAGTGATCAGGAGTGGAAGCTCTGGCTGTATTTCCCCTCACTACTCTAGGGGCACTAGCATCAACACTGCTACAACGGCTGTAATCAACTTTCTTAGTGCAATGCAGCTCTCAAAACTGCTACCTTTTCACTTTTGGGACTCAGTTACATTCTACTTTTTCCAAAAGAATCAACAGTGAGCCGCTTAACTCTAGTGTGCTGGCAACGTCAATCTGATTCCATTACTTCCATTTTTACAAGCATTGAGATTCAAGGGCCCGGAATTTGCAGTCAGCGGTGAAGCAAAGGCATTCGCCGTTGACTCCGAAGAAAGCTGCACAAAGATCTCGCGATCTCTGTGGTGAGAAGTTTGCCTTTTTTGACGAGCAAGTGATTTCAGTGTAATATAATGGGGACCCCCATGAGCGCTCTGCTGTGATGTCAACAAGCTGCCTAAGCAGCCAATCACAATGCAGAATGCTCACATACAGGGTACCAGGAAGTGAAGAAGCTGCTTTTATTCAGACTTTTTAAAACCGTTAAAGTTGGCAGGGCCTGTGGGAAACCCGTTCTCCCGAATTTCCCGACTGCCTCAGAGACCGCCCCCCCCCCCGCCCACCCCGGATTCCCCATTCAAATGCAGCCCAATATTGATCCTGTTAAATACCATTGGGCATAAACATTTCCGTTATATAGATAACAGTAATCTAAAGGTTTCTTCTTAGTATATTGGGTTGATTATAACTCTTTTACAAACCTTTAATTATTTTCCTTTTCCACAGGATGTCCCAAGTCTCCTCCAGACCATAAACTCCCTCGAGCATCAAACTGGGGTGGAAATTCATGTGGGCCCATTTTCAAGATACCTTCCTTGGTGGGAAGAGAATGTTCCAACTTCTCCCACAAATGTTTATGAGTTTTATGACTAAACAATCAGTTTTTGATGGCGTAAGTTAAAAAAACTATTTTGTGAGATGAAAAACAGGAAGCAGAGATTATTTATGCTACAGTGGAATAATAACACCTTCAAAAATCTCCTCAAAAACTTTCTCTTTGGCTACCTTCCTGACTCTTCTACAGTTTGTCATCCATCTCTTCTCTGTGAACTCCCTTGGGACATTAAAGGACATAGGCATAGCTTTATCCCCAGAGTGGACTTTGGGGGGCCAGCTGGTGGAGCGTGCTGGCTGGCTGGCCCCGAATGCCAATGGGAGGCTTGGTCTATTTTGAGGACCGGGCCTTATTAGCATCAGGATGATGGACTGCTGCCAGAAATCGTGTGACCCAGCGCAATGCGCCGGCTCTGAGCCCTCACAATATCAGGCAGCCCGGCCAGTCACCAGGCCCAAAGAACGTAGGTACTGGGGGGGAGGACCCTGATCTCTGGGAAGAGGGAGGATGGGGAATCTGGAGTGGCAGTGGGCCCAGGCTGGTTTTACAGAGCCTGGAAAAGTGCTATTGATGTCCTAGGACACTGATTTAAATATCAGCTGGGAGCCTCCTACTCAGAGGACCCCATAAACATGGCCAAGGCCACCGCGAAATAGTAATTTCTTACATTCAGGTGGCTAATGTTCCGTTTCTGCCGAGCGGGAGGCCTGAAAATTCAGTCATTTTTATTTGCTTGTGGCTGTGTTCTCTGCTACGAGTTGCACATTAATGAATCTGTCTGCTAACATGATGCTTAAGATTGTAAAATAACGGCATGCGTCCATGAAAATGTAAACTTTGGGATGTACATAAATACAACTGTAACCAATGTGTAATAATAAATAAATAATGGGTCAACATTAATTTAAAGTTTAGAACAGTACTGTAACAAGTGTTTAACTGCAAACAGGCAAGTAGTTATTTAAACAGAATGAATTTTATTTTCCCAGGGAATTAACATCCTTGCTTCAAACCAAACAAATGTCTGAAAGTAATTTCCATCTTCCTTCCTGTTTAAAAATGAAACACGCTAAAACCAATTTTCCAGCCACATTGTTTTATTTAGATTTGATTGGTCAGTTCAGCTATTTCAACATGTTAATTTTCCTGGGAAGAAATAAATGGGCATATTTTCCTTTCAAATGAAAGAAATCATTTCTTCTCTGCATTTTTTCTGAATTATAATAAGTGGCAGTCGAAATGGTGGTAGATGGCTGTTTTACTGTAGTCAAATTTATAAACATAAGGTCATGAGCATTAATAGCTGAAAAATAGCCGATTGCAACACACCTGTGCTGGTTTGCATTTCTCCTGGAACTAATGACTCGACTGACTGTTAGAAAGTGTCATTAATCCATAAGTAAGGTTTAATTTGAAACATTGGTCTTGGGGCTTTGCACAGGCCTCTCTTACAGTTGCATATTACTTTATCAGTTATTAGTACTTTTGGGGTTGTGCCAGGTTTTTTTTTAAGCTGTTTGGCTGCTTTCTGAGTTTCATAAGTTGGCATGTATGATCGGATTCTTCTATTCCAAGAAACTGTCCGTCATCAAACACCATCTTAGGTGGAGGAAATGTACTGGCAGATTTTACCTCGACCGAGACCCAGCTCAAAGCCTTGAGGAGAAACAGTAAGGGCAATTCTCTAATCGGCGCAGTCAAGGCGCCCACCATTTTCCCAGATGTGTAGGAGCCTGGCGAGATTCCCCACTTGCCGCATGCATAGTATTATGGATGATGCCACGATAATGTTACCCCGGATACACTAAAGAAGAATTTCAAATCAGACCAGTCAACACGCTGGGGAGGGGGTGAATTTCCATGAGGGTTGTCCCGCTCGTTCACCGCAACCTAGGGATGGACAATAAATGCTGGCCTTGCCAGTGACGCCCACATCCCATAAACAAATTTTAAAAAACTTCAGCAGAAGAGCCACGGAAACCCTGGAAAAAGTGTCTAATTGGCATTCACACCGAATTTCTGGGCTTTCTGTGGCTCTGCTGACGAAGGTATGGCAGACAAGCAGGAGAATTTCCCCATTGGTACTCAGCCCTGTTATTCATAAGGCATTGGAAAGTAGCACAGACCACATTGTGGTGCCTTCAACTAGACTACCCCTCGAATGGAGTGAAATGCCATCTTCGACCATCCATCAGTACGTACAGATACTAGCCAATATCCAGAAGCCAGGGCAAGCATACTAATATACTTAGCATTAGACAAAATGTCTAAAGAGTCATCAACTCAAGACAAATTAATTTACCTTTAACATATCACTACATTTAAAGATCTGCAGTCAACACAGAATCTAGCTTCTCGGGTATCTTCGGGAGTACAAAGACAAGAAACACCCACAGGCTCAATAATCTAATCTGCTAGCATTTTCTCAACATGGGCTGGCAACACTCTTTTCACCAATGACCTGCAGCATAATGTTCTCCTTTGTGTCAAAATAATGTGTGATCATTTTATTTCAACCTTGGTTTGTCAGAAAACAGAGTGGAGAATTTGTTTTGCACCAAAGCATTTTTTGTGACATGTTGCCAGAGATGTGTTTAGTAATTAATTCTAAGGGAGTGATCTTGCCAGCCCTGGGGAGGCGGCTATGGAGGTGGGACTGCCGGGAAAATGGCAGAATTTGGGGGCGGGTGCCCAACCTGCCCGCAACCTGCCTCCATGCCATCTTCCTAGGAGGTGGGTAGCCATCCCACGCCAGGTCCCGTCTCCTTGGAGGTGGGAAGGGATTAAAGCCTATTAACTGATTGTTAACAGGTAGTTAACAGGCAGAAAACAGGATTATCCCCTTTTTGCCCTCACAAGTGTGGGCTTTCCGAAGGCTCCAAAACCCGCCAGGTCAGCGAGGTGAGTACTGGGTCTGCAGGGGTCGGGGCTGGGGGGGGATGCAAAAGTGGGCTGTGAAGGTAAGTGATGGGTGCAAGAGTGTAGAGGTGAGTATCTGAGGTAAGTGCAAAGTGTTAGTAAAAGTGTACTTACCTTTTTTTCTTCCAGCAGGCTTCAGTCGATTTGCATGCGGAGAGTCTCGGACCTCCGTGTTGCAGGTGAGAGATGGCCGTTGCATTCTCAGATGCAACAACCGTCTCATTTCTGTAAAAGAAAGAAGTTTGATGAGGTCATGAATTCAAGACCTCATCAAACTACAGAGAATGTCAGTGTTTGACAGATTCACAGAGCTGTCAAACAATGACAATTGATCTGTCATGAAACATCATACATTGACGTTCTCTGTAACCGGCTTTCCCTTAATTGGTCTGCTAAGCCCGCTGGTCAATCAAGGGAAAATAGCATGGGTTGGCCACAAATCGATGGAGGCGGGACATCGACCCGCCAAGCAGCAGTCCCGCCTCCAACGTGCCCCCATTGGCAAAATCACCCCCAAAGTGTTCTTCAACATCCTTGGGCAAGTCTTGTCCCAAATAATTGATTGGCTGCCTTATATTGTGCCTCCCTGGTCTGTTGTGGGACAAATTTAGCTGAGGTTTCTGCAGTGAGTACCTGTGGGTTGGTAGATCTATCAAAAGGCTGTTTATTATACTCAAAACCAAAGGGATTCAGATTAAACTCTGGGACTTGATAAGAAACTATCTTAAGGCTAGAAAAAAATGAGCACTCATGAGAGGAGTTATGTCAGAGTGTGGAGCAGTACTGAGTGGGTACCTCATGGCTAAGTGCTGGGATCACTACCATTTCCAATTCACATAAATGATGGAGATTCACAAACTCCTATAAACAATCCCAGTGCATTTGGTGCTCATGGAATTTGCTGTAAGTAAGGCTGGATGTACATAAAATCTGCTGGGCAGCTCTGGAATATCATTGATGTATCTTACCTCATTATTTGGCATGTGTGTCTAGTAGGGCTGTTAATTGCCTTGTAAGATTTGCAAAATTTCTACATTTCTCCGAAGGTTGTTATTAATAAACGGGACCCTGCGTGGACATTTTAAATCAAAAAGGGTACCCAAGATGGTGTCCGTGCCTCATTGCAGAAAGCCTGTGAGATTTTAAAATTGACTCTGCAACGCAGACAGCTTGTGGATTGAAATCCAAGCTGCAGTTTTCTGTGAAGAGAGACTTTGTATTTTGAAAACATACAGGACTCTGAGTTATGCATTAGACCGAACTGGAGACAAATCTAAATTCATTTTAGGCCTATAGTTAAGGCCATCAAGCAGTCTACATATATAATCGCAAACAGATTAAGAGAACCATCGAGGCTGGCCAGGCCCATCAAGGAACATTCATGACAATACAAGTCAAATATCGGGTCGGTAGACGCGATTACCGGCCAGCTAAAAACAGTTTATATGGATTGCTACCATTATTTAAAATAGCCCGCCAAGATTAAGACAAAGAACTAACCTGATTTGGCGCGCAGATAAGGGTTTTCGAAAAGAGTATAATTGAAGGCCCCCGGGTAGCAATCGTGGGCTTCGCTTCTCTTCTCTTCTTTCTCTGCTCTTCGGCCCCTCACCCTCATGGCTGTCGCTTTTTCCCTGTCCCACGCTTACCCCCTGGCCTTTGCCCGTGCCTTTCCCTACTCCATCTGGAATCGCCCTGGCACCGTATCGGGCGGACACGGACAATTCAGGCCAGGCGAGGTGGGACGCGATGAGGGGAGCAGGGAAGACCAACTGAGGAAGACTAACTGAGGAAGACCAACTGAGGAGACGAACTGAGGAGACGGACTGAGGGTAGGCTTCGAATTATCGGGCCTTCAGCCTTAGCCGACCTGTGAATATCTGCACACCAACTCCAACTGGCGGCAAACGACGAAGGATCATCCCTGCAAGGTAAAGTACCCAAACAGAGACTTTAACTTTGGGGTACTCGAACCTGGACACCGCCCTTGCAGCGCCCGGAGACAATGTGATGACGGCAGGCTCCAGAAAGCACCAAGAGCGAACCCCGAACACCGCCGCTGTTTTGAGTCCAGCAAACCCTTTTGATTGGTGAGCATGAAGTTCTGACCCCTCATAGCTTAACCTAGTTAGGTATAGGGGGTGGGATAAGGATAAGGGGATTGTTAAGATAGTTGTTTTCCCTTGATGTGCCGTGTGTTCCCCATTCCCTGTATAAGTATAGTTATTCTTTCATATTTTTGCCTGTAGAAGTGTACTCTAGTAATTTTCCATAAGATTGTATCCATTCTTCCTCTTCAATAAAATCTTGGTTTTTGCTTACATCCAACCACCTGTCTACTCGAGTCTTCTCTGTACCGCCGCCTTGTACCTAAGTCTGGTGTCTAGAACCCAGGGGCGTGGGAGCGATTCGAACTGCTCATAAAACAGTCAGAGGCATAACTGACTGGACCCCACAGGCCACCCCCTACAGCCTATAGTTAATGCAGCCAGTCAGGTGAGGATCCCTATTGTCAAGGCATCATTTTCCCTGAATGTTGCAAATACATTTGAGTCCTGTTATTCTACCCCTGTCTGATTGGTGCCATTTTGTACTGGGAAACTCTTGAAGGCAGTTATTGTTCTTTCCTGTCAGTGACTTCCTTGGCTATAATTATCTCTTCCCTGTTAGAAAAAAAATGATTCTGAAGAGTTGCATTGGGCAAGTACAGATTGTTAAACCGGGCACACCACAGCCAAAACATTTTGACTATCAATCCCTTGCTGGAGATAATAACATTCCACATAAATATGCATTGTCCCAAATCTGCTACACACTTTCTCTGCTTGGTATATCAGTTCAGGGGTAGCTGGTAAATCTACAGACTCCAGCGCAATCTAAAAATTCTTGGTAAGCTTTCTCAAAATTATTGAGGTTTGATATGAGTCTGCTGAAGGTGACAACAAAATTCTGAGCTGCACTACTTTGGAGCACATAAAGATGGGCAGTGAGTCCTCAAACTAATATATTCTAGCTTGGATTACCGAAAGGACAAAGTCATCCCTACCAGGAGGTAAGAAAACTTGCTCAAACAATTTGGAGAATTCCTTCCATGTCATCATTTACCTTTGGCAAACTAAGGACTAGGCTGGAATTTTACGGGGTGGTTGCGGATGCAATCGGAGGTGGGTCGGGTGGGAAAGTTGATATTTTTGGGAACAGGTCGGGAACCCGCCATCATCCCACCCTCATGTGCCTTTCCCTGGGGCATGTTTGCCGGTGCGGCAGTGACCCGACCGGCAGAGGCGGGTGCCCTAATTGAAATCATTATAACTTTGTTTTCAGACAGTTAAGCGCCTTTTCCCTCCTACTTTTTAAATTTACCTGGATGGCCACGGGACGCATGCTGCTCGGGAACTACATCTGTCAACCTGAGGTGGGAGTTGAGTAGCCATTGCTCCAGCTGAATAGTTGACAGCATGAAATGTATTATAAAAGCTCCTACCTGACAGCTAATCACTTTCCTCAGGCAGAAGCTGTTGCTCGCTGCATTCCCAGTATAGATTCTGCAGGCTGCAAGTCTTTCCAACAAAGTCACCATCCAATTTCACCTCATTGGAAGAACTCTCTCACCATTAACAGATTGTTGCTGTCATCCCTACTTCACCTGCTATCTATTCCATCAACATGGGTGCTGTTTATACTATCTCACCTTGGTCCTCAGAATCGGACCACAAAGAGCCCCAACACCAGCAGCAGTACCAACAACACCACCACCAACCATCTCCTCAATCACCTGATGCTGCACAGGACAGAGGGCATCAGCACCTGAGCACATTGCTGCCCGAGAGGCCAGGGATGGCCTCATCATGGCCAAATTTACTTAACTTGACGCTGTACACCCATGTTGCTGCCACATGATGCGCCAGGTTGGCACCACCCCACAGCAACACCATAAAGCATCCCTACAATGTCCAAGCCATTCCTTTCACATTCACCACCATTGCAGGGGGTACCATTATGTCTCACCATTCACTGCAACTCACTAAGCCACTTCCAAAGGTGCACACAAATGTGTCCAAGATGGGAACGTGTTGAAAATAAAGATTTTTTATTTTTGACAGGAAATTTTACATAAACGTTGGATAAAACGCCGAAGAGGCTACCCTTGTGAATCTACCTGTGTGTCATCTTTATCTTCCGCTTGCTTCTACAAGCTGCTAGCCCTGTGGCTTCAGCAGAGGTGGAGGCAACCTGCTCACTTCCCTGCTGCCAAGAAGCTGCAGTGCATCTTACTGCATATCAGTGGGGCCATGAGGACCCACGACTACACTGTCATCCCTTCTACAGAGGAGGTTGATGAGCCTCTGCCATCTATTCTCCATACATAGCCATCTATCCTCCATAGATAGCCATCTATTCACCATAGACACCATGTGCTCCTATGAGTGGTGCATTAGCTGCTCCATGTAGGTGGCCATCCTATCCATGGAGGAGCCTACAGTCGCCATCGCCTGTGACACAGTGGTGCTCATGTTGGAGATGGACCCCTTCATTCTCTGAACATTTACAGACATCGCGCTCGCAAAACCTGTCAGAGCCCCCTGCACTTCTTCCTGCACCTCCAGGGTCGCCCTCTTTCTGGATGGCCCCCAAGGCACAGCATCGGCATGCAGCTGAGCAGAACTGGGAGCGTCCTGCGCCTTCCGATGAAGAATCTCCACTGTTGTCCCTGTCTCCACCATCTGCTCTTGCTCACTTGTGAGTTGTGAGACACCAGGTGACAACACTACTCTAATTCGCGTGGGACACACCGAGGTGTGCGTATCTGTGCTGTTGCTGTGTGTGCTTATGTCTGGGTACAGATATCATTATGCACATGATGAACATTCACTGGCTGCTGACATCAGTCCCCATATGAATGACTGATATATGCTATGTGGCTGTATGAGATGTAATTCTGTCATCAGTTTGCTGAGATGCCCCCTCTCTCTATCTCCCACCTCCAGCTACTCGGCGACTCCAGATATTTCTAAATCAGCCTCCTCTGCTGTTGTAAGGTATGCAAATGATGGAGGTCCACCGCTGGTTCTTCCGCTCTCCCTCTTATTTTGGGCTCTCTTTCCCTGCAAGGAGGGAAAGAAGAGAAGGTTGAGTGAGAGTGATTGAATGATTGTAAGGAATAGATGAGGTAGATCGTTAGAGGGAGACTATGGGGGGAATTTTGCCAGCCCTGGGGAGGCGAGTATGGAGGCGGGACAGCTGGGAATATGGCAGAAACTGGGAGCGGGTACCTAACCCGCTCCCAACCGACCTCCGTGCCATCTTCCCAGGAGGCGGGTCCCCGAGTCGTGCAGGGACCCGTCTCCTTGAGGCGGGAAAGGGATTACAGCCATTTAACTGCCTGTTAACGGGTAGTTAACAGGCAGTAAGAGGATTATCCCCATTTTATGCCTGTAAGCGCGGGCTTCCCAACGGCTGCGAACCTCACCAGGGTCAACAAGGCAAGCAGTGGGTCTGCGGGGGTGAGAGTAATCAAAAAGCGCGCTGTGGAGGTGAGTGATGGGTGCAGGTGTGGTGAGGTAAATATCAGAGGTGAGTGAAAAGTGTTAGAAAAAGTTTACTTACCTTTGTTTCTTCCTGCAGGCTTCAACCCTTGGGGATTCGGAGGTTCCTCATCTCAACGGCAGAGATGACAGAATGGCCGCTGCATTCTCAGATGCAGCAGCCATCTGATTCCTGCTGAGGAGAGAGGTCTTGGTGGGCCTGTATGCAAGGGCTCACTTTAGAACAGAGATTTTCAGTGTTTGACAGCTTCTCAACGCTGTCAAATGCTGACAATTCATCTGTCAAAATTTTTTGACAGATGAAACGTCATACGCTGATGTCCTTTGTCACCAGCTTCCCCGTAATTGGCCGGCTAAGCCCGCAGGGCAGGGTTAACAAGGTCAATCAAGGGAAAATAGCATGGGTTGGCCGGACGTTGTTGGGGGCGGGACTAAAACCCAAAAACCAGCAGTCCCGCTTCCAACATGCCCCATTGACGAAATCCAGCTCTATGATGCAGTAGGGTGCCAAAGCCAAGTGGCATCTTTGAGTGTTTTTAGTTGGTATGATGCACTAGGATGAGGGTGAGTGTGAGGGGTGGCTAGTGAGATGGGGATGTGATAGATAGAGAGGGATGGGTGGAGGTGCCAGGTATGTTGTTGTGAGTAAGGACGTACAGGAGTAGGGTTGGGAAGGCAGAGTGATGGGGATGTGATGAGAGGCACAGCAGGATGGAGTTGAGTGTGGCTTTGTACTCAAGTTTCCTGATCTAAGGAAATCATTCAAATGTTTGTGGCACTGCACGCCAGTCCTCCTGACCACATCCCTGCTGGTGACCTCTGCACTCTGCAACCAGGCTGTTTTGGTCTCCTGGGGAAGTCGCCTCTGCCCATTTGAAGGGAAGGGAACCTTCCTGCGTGCTCTGACTCCCTCCATAAGCATATGGAGGGTGTCATGGGAGAACCTGGGTCCAGCCCTCTGCCTCTGTGCAGTCATTGTTAGTGTTTGCAGTACTCCAATGCTATGGTGCACTGTCAGCACTATGTTACATTGACATTCAAATGTAATGTGGCCATGGCCCCTTTAAAGATCCCGGCTGAAAAATGTGTCATGAATGACGTCACCAGACCCGCACCATTTAATTGGGCTGGGTAACATGCAGGGCGGGTTTAATAGACCTTAATCTTCTACTTCTTAAGCAGTCCTTCGATACCGAGGATGACTTGCTTCCACATTAAAAATGAGTTCGCAGGTGACTGATGAGTCCAATGCGGGACCTACAGTCTCTGTCACAGGTGGGGCAGACGGTGGTTGAAGGGGCGGGTGGCTGGGGTGCTTGGGTTGACGTGCGCTCCTTGCACTGCCTATGCTTGGCTTCCGCTTGCTCTCGCTGAAGACCCTATTAACGTAAAGTTGTCCTGTGGAGCGAGATGGAGCCAGCAACCGGGTCACGACCCGCCATGGCCACTGCCCGCACCAGACCCGCCCAGGTAGGGAAAATTCCGGCCCTACTGTTCTGATCCCTTTTTCAGATAATAAAGGAGTTTGGGAAATCACCCAGGCATTAATCTTCCCTGTCCTTTTCTTGTACCCTAATTCAGCCAGTCACTCAGGGATTACACTCAATTGTTGTTAAACAAAGAGGATTGTTATCCTTTCATGGGCTATGGACGTCCTAATAAATGGGGCCATGGAGACATTGTGCTGCCACTGATAAATGAATGAATACATTTCCATGACTGCACATGATCCTCTTATATTTATGTTCAGTTTGGACTTTTTCACAACATGGCCATGTGACAGCTTCCATAAGCAGATCGAGTCACATATTAACTAAACTCTGTCTTTATTCTTTGCCTTATTTGGTTTTCTGTAGGCCATAGCAAAACAAACCATAAATCACAACAAATTGCTAAAACCACTGTACAGATTTAATTTCAGATAAAATATAAATAGAAGCTAAACTATTGTACTTTGAGACATGATATTAAACTGAACCCCTTCTGCCCTCTCAGGTGGACATTAAAGATCCTACCGCACTATTACGAAGAAGAGCAGGGGAGTCCTCCTGGTGCCCTGGCCAACATTTATCCCTCAACCAACATTGCTAAAACAGATTGGCCTAGAAATTCAGTGGGCTTTGCGCCCAGTTACCGCCCAAAGAGGGCTTCTGTGCCACTTGAGGAGTTTGCGCTGATATTCAGTGCTGCGGTAATGGCGGCGGTAGCCGGTAGCGCTGTGCCGACACCGATGGCGTCATCGGTGTGCGCAGTGCCCCGGTTCCGCCCCGCTACCGGCCCGACCCCCATATTTAGTTGCGGCCGCCTCTTCCGCAGCGGCCGCAAACAACGATGTGAAGACGGGGCCGTCCTGCAGCCTTAGTGGGGCGAGTTAAGGCGGAGGTGCGGCCGGCCGCTTTTTCGGCGGCCGCCTGCCCGCACCTCCTTCCACGGCCTCCTCCACCCCCCTCCCGGCATTGCCGGCTGTTTTCCAGGAGCCCGGCACTTCTCCGTGGTGCCGGGATCATTTGCTGGCACTACCAAGCGGCGATCTCCCTGTTGCAGGCACCTCCCCCTTAAGAGAAGGAGGAAGGCCTGCAGTACCGCAGCCTGCCGCTCCACAGCGGGTGGTGCTGCGGCACCTAGCGCGCCAAAATTCAGTTTCAGCGCCCCAAGCGGGGGCGGGCACACCCTGGCATAGTGGCCGGTTTCGACTTGGGGCGTAGAAACTGAATTTCCGACAGGCGCAACTGGCTCCGCGCGCAGTGCTAACTTCTGGGCGCTAGCCAGCTGGCGGGCCCAAAGTGAATTTCTAGCCCATTATCTGGTCATTTATTTAATTGCTGTTTGTGGGCGCTTGCTGTGCACAAATTGGCTGCAACATTTCCTACATTACAACAGTGACTACACTTTGTGATAAATCCATTAAGTGGAACAAGGATTCAAAGAGGCGATATCGTAGAATTAACACGAGTACTTTATTAACAACTGGGAAACACATACATCAGGCCTGCATCCTGGCATTTGACCTTTGCTGACCTTAACAGGAAGTAAAACCCCCGACCTTAGCAGCAACATTGGCTACAGCACCACCCGGTGGACAACCCCAACCATAACAACCCAGATCAATAAATCCCTCCCCCCTTAAGATTTCAGTATGAATTTCTTAACAAACAACCATTCCTAAGGGTCACATAAGAAGTCTCCATTCACCATGTTCCATACTTGACGAATCCAACAGGTCAGTATCAATCTCTCTGGTGGCTTGTGAGCCCTTTGTGAACATCTAACAGTAAAGTCCCTGATTGTTTATGGTGAAGCCACCAGCTGCTCCTGAGCAGTGCTCAGAGTATCTGACTCTGCAACGATGGTTCCCTCTTGACGAATGGGTTCCTGTGGAATTTTCTCTGTCCCTGGTGGTGGCACCACAGATGCACTTGGATAACTGGGAGTAAACCTGTCCTCAGTCATTGCATCTGCAACCTTCATTTCAATTTCCCCATGTCTGGGAAGTATCTGATCTACATGTCTGCGGACTACCCTACCATCTCCCAACATGACCTTGTATGATACTGGACCGGTCATTGAGTCTATGAAGCCAGGAATCCACTTTGGTCCATAACTGAAATTCCTGCTAAGGATCGCATCTCCTTCTCCAAAACTTCGGCTCTTTGTTCTTTTGTCATGGTTCTCTTTTAGTTTGTTTTGTCTGTATTCCATTTTCCTTTTTAGGTCTGGGTGGACAAGGTCAAGAGTGGAGCGTAGTCTACGACCTAATAACATCTCAGCAGGAGAGAGTCCTGTGGTGGATTGAGGTGTTATTCTGTAGTTGAACAGAACCCGTGACACTTTGGCTGCTAAACTCCCTTCTGCACTTTTTTTCATCATCTCTTTAAATGTTTGTATGGCTCTCTCCGCAAGTCCATTTGAGGACAGATGATATGGAGCCAAAGTCACCTGCACTATAACATTTTTTCTCAAGAACTCTTTTGTCTCTGTACTCACAAAAGAAGTGGCATTGTCTGTAGGATTTGCAAAATTGGACTTTGTATTAATAAGGGTCAAATGGCAGAAGAGTCAATGAACTTAAAGACTGTTTGAAAAGAAGCCCAGAAAAAGGGGCATACAAAATGGCCACCGTACCATGTGACCAGCTTATTGGGACACTTTAAAATGGTTCATGCGCAACCTCAGACAGCTTTGTGGATTCAACCTACAGCAAGTTCTAGAAGCCGTTTCTGAGAGAATGAAACCAGACCCACACGTATGCATACGGATTAGATGCAGATCTAGTCGAGATCGGCCTGGAGACAGAGGCCATCAAAATGTTGACCCAGACAAAAGGGGACAATTTCATATTCATGAGAACAGCACCCAGGACTAGATAACGAGATCAGCAGGACATTCAAAACAATGAAGGTAATTCCAGACCAGAGATGGGCCTTTACCAGCCATTTAAGACATTTTAAAATATAATAGCTACCCCGCTGTGCTCCCAGCCTGCCAAAAATAAAACAAAGACTAACCTGATTTTGGGCAGGAAGTGAAGCCTCTGAAGAAAAGGTATAAGTGGAGTCACAATTGGAGGGGGTTTACTGTTGCAAGCTTGAAGAAAAGTCGGAGCTGGGGTGTCAAGTTTGAACCCGGACAGCCAGAAGAAGAAGCAGGCACTCGCAGGAGGAAGAAGCAAGCCAACATCGAGAAGGCCGTCTCGAAGCCGGCGTCCCGCCCCGGGGAAACACATCGGGAGATCATCGACCATCCCCGGGCTGTTGCCGGAACGAGAGGCCATTGACCCAACTTGGGAGAAGAAACAAAAAAATAAAGGTCCCAAGAGGAGAAAACTTCCAGCCACCCCGGCTCGGGAGAAGAGAGAAAAGAAACCTGAAGAAGCGATGCGAGCCAGCCCAAGGCTCCTCTAACCAGGGTCGAGCCGACGATCCTCGACCCCGCCGACATCCAGGCCCGCCGGAGACCAGCCGCCCCCAAGCCCCACCTCAGGAGAGAGGTGTGGCGCAGCCCGCAGGGGCTCCACGATCTACGTGGAGACGAAACGCCTGAAAGGACCAAACACAGACTCGATTTCAAAACCTTGCACTTCCTAGTGGGATTGGTGAGCATGTTTCTGGTCCTTCACAATCAGATCTAGATAGGTTTAATAAGGGGGTGGATTTAAGGGTACAATTAACATGAGTTGTTGTCCCTCGATGTTCCGTGTGTTTCCTTATTTCATGATGATCTTTGTAGAGTATAAGATGCCTGTATTTACTTTAGTTAGTACTGTGTCGTTATGATTTGTTTGTGTGTTTTTCCCTCCCATGTACTCTCTTATCTGCTTGCATTTGATTTGATATTTTTCCTTATGCAATAAAATTTCATTTTGTTTCATCAAACTTGGTCTACAAGAGTTTTCTCTACATTGTAGTTCCTGCGCCTAAGTCCTGAGTATAGAATCTAAGGGGCGAGTGGGTCGAACCACTCAAGGTTTTACTGTGCAAGAGAGAGAGGCCTCTAGAGAGAGAAACCTCAGGGAAATCTCTCAAGGAAAACCCCTTACAGAAAATGGTGACCACGGCAGGACTCTGGCAGCAGGATTGCAATGTAGTAGATCCAAATTTGAATGGTCGAAATGCAATGGATGAGAGGATAGCGGATTATGTCTTTGGCAAGGTAAATCTCACTAAACAGTGGATTTCCAATCTCCTGCTGGATGGGCGTCCGGTGGACGCAGCCATCAGGTGGACAGAGAGCAAAGAGCATAAGAAGTCAGTGGAGAAGGCAGTTTGGCTGATGTGTTACAAGAAGCAGGTCCAGATCTTGGACCGGGTCATTGCAGCACAGGCAGCCAAGATCACAACCCAGGCAGCAGAGATAGAGGAAAATGCCATGGGTTTGGAAAAACTCATCACAGCGCTTCACGCGCTGAATCAGGAACGCCAAGTGGTAGCTAGTCAACATCAGGCTAGGATAGAGTACCTGGAGTGCCGGGTAACTGAGGCAAAGATTAATGAAACGAGGATACGGGAGAAAAACGCCCGCCTCGCACAACAGCTAAGAGCGCAGGAGGAGAGAAGAGTGGAGGTTAAGGCAGCTCACAAGCTAGCCCTCGAGCACGGGTTTGAGAGCACAGACCACGGCCCCTGCCAAAAGACCATAGACGACCTAAGAACGGCCCTGGTTAAGGCAAGAGACATGGTGTGTCTCGTCAGCCTGAAATCTAGTCACATGGACTTTTTAAAGGAATCAAAACAGCCGATTCCAGCTGAGGTAATTGTGGTACCAGCCACCGAGCCCTCAGCACCGCCGAGCTATAGTGAGACTTGGTCGGAAAAGGAGGGGGTAGCGAAAGAGGAGGTAGCCGAGGTGGAGTGTGTGGAAGAACCACTGGTCGCAAAGCCGGGACCGGCACCGATGTGTCCCGCTCGGCACCAGAGGTTCGGTCCCAACGCTGCCGATGGCAGTGTCGGACCCCACCAGAACCAGCTCGTGGTGCCCTACGCTGGCCTGCAATTAAGGTCCATGGTGAGCCACCTCACACGACTCACAGTAAAGGGAGATCCCTCGATTCATTTCAGGGAGATAGAGGAAACAGCAGCCATTAATGACTGTGATGATCAGGAACAGGTGAAACTGTTGCTTTTCTCCCTGGATTCCACAATCCTTCAGTGCCTCTCAGAGGATGGTAAGAGGGGATGGAAAGGGTATGCTGATCTCAGGGAGGAAGTTTTAGAAGTAATGGGAGTGGACAACGGTCGTCCGTGTGACCATGTGGAAGGGACCGTGCAGCTATCTGGAGAACCCCCACGGGTTTTCACAGAAAGGCTGTGGCCAGTGTATCGATGCAGCTGTCCGGGTATGCCTGAACGGGCTCTAATGAGCAATGGACAGCGGGTTAATTGGCTCCGTTGTTTGGTTACCAACAGTTTGCCAGAGATACGGGCCCTAGCCAGGTCATGGTTTGATCCCCAAGGTCCCGGCGTCACGGAAAAGACGGTACTCCGTCAGTTAAATGTGGCATACAAGAATTGTAGAGGTCAGGAAACACCTCCCCAGAAGGGAAAGGTGCATGAGGCAAAACCCACAGCCCCAAGTCAGAAGGAGTGGCGTCAGGAGGGGAATCGCCCTGTCCAAGCCAAGCTCAATTGCTACGGGTGTGGGAAGGATGGAGATTGGCGCAAGGTCTGTAGAAATCCGTGGAAGGATAATAAAGGGAGATTTCCCACAGCCCAAGCCCAAGCCCAGACCGCTGCCCCAGCACCAGCCCAAACCCAAGCCGTAGCTCCTGCCCCAGCACAAGGAGCTGGTGCAGTTATGAATCCCGTTGCGATTGAATCAATCATAGAGACAATGCGGTCTCTGATGGTTTCGCAAGGGAAAATAGCTGTCACCACTGGTCTTGTCGCTCCCGAAACCCCGACCGCTGTGCCCAAATGACTAGAGCCAGCGCAGCCTGTCGACCTGTGTCCCCCAGAAAGACATGCACAGGAAGAGACCTCCTGTAAAATGGAAGAATACCTGCAGTGCCAGGTTGGGGAGGCTAAGTTAGTTGAGCAGGCTTTAAGGGAGGAGAACGCTAGGTTGACAGCGAGGGCTGGCAGTTTAGAGGGTCAGCTAAGGGCTTGTAAATGGTTTCACATCAATCAGTGCAAACTGTTTAAATCGGGTGCAAGAGCATCAGCAACCGAAGCCAGGTCTGAGGGTAAAGATCCTCAGCCTGAGGCGTGCGATGAGCCACAGACCACACAAGCTGGCCTTGTAGCAAGCTTGGAAGGAGAAGCTGCCCCGCCCACCTGGGGGGAGGCTTCCCCTATGGCCTGGGACTCGGACGAGGAGTGGCCCGAGCAACAAGGTCCCGCCCTCGACACGATTCTTGAGGAGGTGGAGTCGGAGGACGGAGGTCCCGCCCTCGACTCGAGCGTGGGGGAGGTAGAAATTGGGGGCAGAGATTCTCCACCTGTAGGGACAGGTGAGGAGGAGCCGTCTGCCACAGGCCCAATTCCCGAAGGAGCGGAGCCTGAGGGGAGGGAGCCGAAGCCTACAGTCGTGGAAGAGCCACGGGCTGTGAGAGCTGAAGTCCCACCCGAAGGTCCACTCGCTAAGGGAGCCTGCCCAAATCCCAAAGGGGCGGAGCCTGAGGGAAGGGAGCCGAAGCTTACAGTCGTGGAAGAGCCACGGGCTGTGAGAGCTAAGGTCCCACCCGAAGGTCCACTCGCTAAGGGAGCCACGACCAAAGTACCTTTTCGCAGGTCGACTCGAACGCCTCAGCCTGTAAAACCTTGGCCCGAGTCCCCCGATCCCAGTAGACGCCGACTTCAGAAATCCATGAAAAAACACAGTCCCCGAGTAACAGCAAAAGGCTGCGGGGAACCAGAGCCACAGGTCACTGCAGCCCCGCCACAGGGAGTGGCAAGATGCAGTCTAATCAGGGATTAGGCAAGTCGCCCGGGGACGGGCGGCGCTGTACATAACTTTAGATTTAAGTTTAAGGTGTGTAAATATTAAAATGATTAGAGTTTAAGTAGTTTATAATCTGCCCAGTATATGTGTGTGTTTTTGGATCGAGGTCGAAAGACCCGATCATGCCGTCACCTAAGCCAGAATCTCTCGGGAGCCTGGCTATATTGTTTGATTTATTGTAGGAACCAGAAGAAAGATGAGAGGGATCCTCGTCGCGTTCGTGATGGTCGGATGGAGCTGGGCCTATCGGGGCCACACCAAGGACTCCACCGTTTACGGGTGCTCTGGAAATAGAGGCCCCATCGCGACTGACAGAACCGGCTCACGGGACGCTGAAGGGACTGCTGCCTACTTCCATGAAGGAAGATGGCCAGGCTGGCTGGGGTCGAACTCTACTGAATACTCCAGCCAGACGGGGTTTGCATACAGAGAAACGTCTCTGATGTGCCCCAGGGTGCGGATCATTGCACCCAGGATCAGTGTCACCGTGGGCAAGAAGATTTGCTTGAACTGTTTGGGACATTTACCTTTGGACCGCTGGTGGTGGCTGCGCAAGTTGAGCAGCACCATGAAGAATTCAACGGTGGAATGGGAGAGATTGGGTAATAACACCCATCGGACAATAACGGGAACTCACGGGGGGTTGAGTGTCTGTTGGGACAAATGGTGGGAACCAGATGAGGGGATCTGCATCTATCTGTATGTGGGGTTCAGAACGCGCTTGCCCCACAGGCGTCTCCATCTTTTTCCAACGACAGTGGCAGGATGCTGGACAAGGAATGAGGTGGGACATCAGCACACGGGCGTGCGGAGTCCCATACTCTCAGATCACAGTAAACGCCACTGAGCTCATCACCCGACCCCGCAAGCCCCTGCCCACAGATCCAATAGCTAAAGCCCTCAAGGAAGGGTGCCCCACCATGACAAAGGGACCCGGGAACGGATTGGTATTGTTACCCACAGGTCAGGTACTGTACCAAGGAGTCCACTATGCGGTGGCTTCGGTGATTTTAAACCTCACTGAGGTACGATTGCCAGAGTGGTGTCCCAGGGAAATGGAGCAATTATACCAGGTCCTGTTAACAAACATGTTTAAACAGTTTGACGAATTCGACTTTGCCGATGTCGACAGAGCCGAATTGTACACCACAGCACATGAGGTCTTGGACAGAGTAGGGAGACAAAGAAGGGGTGCAGTAAATGATATTTTCACAGCTTTTAATACAGGAACTTCCGTCATCAACACACTGGATGACGTGGAGCTGCAAACCCAGATCAATGGTTTAAAAACACAGCTAAGAAAGATGCTGACTGATGGGAATAAGGTAGTGGGTTCTGAGTTACATGAGGACCAGGCCATGACACTACACTTAAAAGAGATTACAGCTGAGCTGGAGAAACACGCCAGAAGGGTAAATGCTCTCATCAGGGAGGATCGGAATGCGTCCGATCAGGCTGCGCAGAACGAAGCTTGTGTGTTATACGGGGCGTGGTTACTGGGCGAGGGCTGCAGTAATCTGGAGGATTTAAAACAAGGTTTAGTCCCCTCCTGGATCAGCAACAAGCACCTCGCAGCCCTCCACCCTTTTGAGAATACATTGAGCCCCTGCCAGCTCAGACTAGCTTCAGAGGCCTATCCAGTCCCAAAGGACTGTGGACGGTCTAATCACACCATTATGGGTATAGTGGTAAGAATGCCGGTGATGGGAAAGACAGCAAAACCTGCCCCGTTATACAGGGTGGAGAACATTGGAGTCATTCAGGGGGGTGCGCACATTCGCTACACGGGGGTCCCACCTTACGTCATTCGATGGGAGCATGGAATGACTAGCACTGACCTCTCGGGGTGCCGGAGCTGGGGAGCACACATCATCCTGTGTCCCCAGCACTTGAATGCCCATTCAAAACCACAGTGGGGGTTCAGAACTGCTGGCGTGAAGCCTATAAATTGCATGATGGAGGCAATGCCACAAGGCCATGTGCCCCGCAGGTGGCATATATAGGAGGTGGGACATACTGTGTCACCACTGCAGCGCCCCACTACCAGCATGGACAGCACGGTTGGTGTCCGGTTAGTGACAGCAGCTTCTGTTTCAAGCCCAGGGTAGAAGTTCAAGTGGCCCAAGAGCGAATTGTCCCCATTCCTGATCCTTCCACTGTTCACATCACTGTGAAAGAGAATTTCACCGATCTGCAGCGTTTCGTTGCACATTTTGGGTATATCATTCCCCCTCTCCCTGAACACCTCACCAAGATATTAAAAGCCGTTTTTGTTTCACAGAAACACTTCTACACACTGGATCAGAAGACTTTAGAGATAGGGGCAGACATATTGGATATAGTGACCCCACCGTGGTGGGACCTGTTCACTAATATAGAAGTCCGTTCTTGGATTTGGATAGCCTCCCACATTCTTGTAGTGTGCCAGGTTATCATTGTAGTTTATTTACTGTTTGTACACTGTAAAAAGGTCAAACATTCGCAAAAGTATGAGAATAGAGGGGAATGGAGGGAGCATTATATGCGGGTAGAAGAAGAGACACCCGTTTAGATTTTGTTGCTTTGTATAAAGTTAAAGTTTTCCCTCCCTCCTCTGTATTATTTTTGATATGTATTCATGTGCATTTTTGAATTTTTCGTGTGTGTACTTTATTTTATTATTGAAGTTTATTAGAAGTAATGTATATGCACTAGGTGATGTAGGGGTATAAGGACCCCCTCCATGCCTGGAAGTAAATTGTTAGATTTTTAACTCCAAGGTATTGCCATCTATAGCTGCTTAATGTACACTAGATTTTTCTGAAATGGGAGATGCATGTGTCGTGGGGTCATAGACAGGTAAATACTGGGGATGGTTAGATTGTGGAAAGTCAGAAAATTTTGCTCACCTAGAATTATGATACTTCAAGCAAGTTACAGTATCATCAGGGGGGAGTGTAGGATTTGCAAAATTGGACTTTGTATTAATAAGGGTCAAATGGCAGAAGAGGCCATGATTTTAAAGACTGTTTTAAAAGAAGCCCAGAAAAAGGGGCATACAAAATGGCCACCATAACATGTGACCAGCTTATTGTGACACTTTAAAATGGTTCCTGCGCAACCTCAGACAGATTTGTGGATTCAACCTACAGCAAGTTCTGGAAGCCATTTCTGAGAGAACGAAACCAGACCCACACGTATGCATATGGATTAGATGCAGATCCAGTCAAGATCGGCCTGGAGACAGAGGCCATCAAAATGTTGACCCAGACAAAAGGGGACAATTTCATATTCATGAGAACAGCACCCAGGACTAGATAACGAGATCAGCAGGACATTCAAAACAATGAAGGTAATTCCAAACCAGAGATGGGCCTCTACCAGCCGTTTAAGACATTTTAAAATATAATAACTACCCCGCTGTGCTCCCAGCCCGCCAAAAATAAAACAAAGACTAACCTGATTTTGGGCAGGAAGTGAAGCCTCTGAAGAAAAGGTATATCTGGATTCACAGTTGGAGGGGGTTTACAGTTGCAAGCTTGAAGAACAGTCGGAGCTGGTGTGTCGAGTTTGAATCCGAACAGCCAGAAGAAGAAACAGGCACTCGCAGGAGGAAGAAGAAAGCCAACATCGAGAAGGCCGTCTCGAAGCCGGCGTCTCGCCCCGGGGAAACACATCGGGAGATCATCGGCCATCCCCGTGCCGTTGCCGGAACGAGAGTCCATCGACCCAACTTGGGAGAAGAGTCAATAAAATAAAGGTCCCAAAAGGAGAAACCTTCCAGCAACCCTGGCTCGTGAGAAGAGAAAATAAACCTGAAGAAGCAATGGGAGCCAGCCCAAAGCTCCTCTAACCAGGATCGAGCCAACGATCCTCGACCCCACTGACATCCAGGCCCGCCGGTGTCCAGCCGCCCCCGACCCCCACCTCAGGAGAGAGGTGTGGTGCAGCCCGCAGGGGCTCCACGATCCCCGTGGAGACGAAATGCCTGAAAGGACCAAACACAGACTCGATTTCAAAACCTTGCACTTCCTAGTGGGATTGGTGAGCATGTTTCTGGCCCTTCACAATCAGATCTAGATAGGTTTAATAAGGGGATGGATTTAAGGGTACAATTAACATGAGTTGTTGTCCCTCGATGTTCCGTGTGTTTCCTTATTTCATGATGATCTTTGTAGAGTATAAGATGCCTGTATTTACTTTAGTTAGTACTGTGTCGTTATGATTTGTTTGTGTGTTTTTCCCTCCCATGTACTCTCTTATCTGCTTGCATTTGATTTGATATTTTTCCTTATGCAATAAAATTTCATTTTGTTTCATCAAACTTGGTCTACAAGAGTTTTCTCTACATTGTAGTTCCTGCGCCTAAGTCCAGAGTATAGAATCTAAGGGGCGAGTGGGTCGAACCACTCAAGGTTTTACTGTGCAAGAGAGAGAGGCCTCTGGAGAGAGAAACCTCAGGGAAATCTCTCAAGGGAAACCCCTTACATGTCACTTACCACGATCTCCAGTAGCCCTTGATTACTGAAGCTCTGACGCAGGCAGTATATAATAGTAATGGCGGAAGCAGAATTTACAGGATAAACATCCATCCATTTGGAATGTGCATCAATGATTATGAGGAACATCTTCCCCCATGAATGGACCCGCATAATCCAAGTTCAATCTTCTCCATGATTTATCTGGCCACTCCCAGGGGTGGAGAGGAGCCACTGCTGGTGCCTTCCGGTGTTCCTGACAAGTGCTGCATGTCTTGACTAGATTTTCTTTCTCCTCATCTAGCTTTGGCCACCACAAGTAACTCCTAGCCAAGGCTTTCATACGCGAGACCCCAGGATGACACTGATGTCGTTGCTCTATGATAGACTGTCGTGCTGGCTGTGGAATAATCACTCGTGCTCCCCACAACACGCAACCATCCTTCACACTCAGCTCTGTTTTCCTGACACTGTAGGGTGTGAAGTCAGCCCCTTCCGGATGCTGTGTCAATCCCCTCACCACATATTCTCGAACTCTAGACAGTACTGGATCTTTATCTTTCCATGTTCATACTTGCTCTGCAGTCACAAGTGCCGTGTCAGTGTCCTCCAACATCAACACTCTGTCCCCTGGAGCTGCACGGATAGGTGTGCCTGGCAGTGGAAGACGGCTCAAGGCATCTGCGTTCCCATGGTACTTGCCCGCCTTGTAGCCGATGACATACTCATATGTCCTCAACATCACGGCCCAACTCTGGTTCCGGGGTGACACCATCTGTGGAACTGCTTTCATTTCATTGAAAAGAGAGAGAAGAGGTTTGTGATCGGTGCATATGGTGAACTTCCTGCCATATATGTATTTGTGGAACCTCTGTAACCCAAACATTACTGCTAACCCCTCTTTGTCTAACTGGGAGTAGTTTTTTTCCACTGGTGTTAGAGTTCGGGACATAAACCCTATTGGTCATTCAGTTCCATCTTCCATGCAGTGTGAAAGAACTGCCCCCACCCCGTAAGGTGAAGCATCACAAGAGACAATGATGCCTTTCTCTGCATTGTAGTGAACCAGCACTTCCGACGACAGCATCAGTTTATTGGACTGTTCAAATGAAATCCCCTTCTCTTCTTCCCACTGCCACTGTGTCTCCTTGCACAGTAGTTTGTGAAGCGGTGCTAACACTGTTGACAAGTTTGGTAAAAACCTGTTATAATAGTTCAACAGTCCCAGGTAAGCTTTTAACTCAGCCACATTTGTAGGAGCAGGGGCATCCTGCAGTGCTTGTAAATTCTCCTTGAGTGGATGGAGCCCATTGGAATCCACTCTGTGTCCCAAGAACACTGCCTCATTCCCCAGGAAATTACACTTACTCCTCTTGAGCCAGAACCCTGCCCTCTCCAATCTCTGTATTACCTTTCTCAGAGTGCTCAGATGCTCCTGGTCAGTTCTTCCCATCACCAGAATGTCATCCAGATAGATGGAAACATGTGGAATCCCTTGCAGTTGTAAGATTCAAAATTTTCAGCAATAATCACGCAAGAAAATAGGGTTAATAAGACCGTTTTATTGACCAAAAGAAGCTTGTACAGAAAAACCTTTGATAAAAGGGCATACAAAATGGCCGCCGGACCTCGTGATCAGTTTCGGGGACCATTTAATTTCTGTTACTGCAAGCCAGACAGGCTTGTGGATTGAGGACAGTAAGCCCGCGAAAGCCAGTATCGGGAAAACGAAACTCAGGGAACTGAGCATACATATTAATTGGATTCTAAGTACAGGACAGTCTTGGGTTACAGGATGAGGCCCATCAAGAAATGGGCAGACAATTGAATGAACACTTAAACCCATTTACTGTACAAAGGAAAACCGTTTGACAGCCATCAAGGGCAATCTCCAGACCGATCAATATACGAACCGAGTTACGATGACAAAGTAAAAGACATTATCGGCCCAGGAAGGCCAGTTAAGCTATCACCGGTCCCGTTACAAGACAAAGCGCCCCTGCAGAGATTTCTGCCTGCCAAAAATATTACAAAGATGGGACTATGATCTGGCGGGAGATAAGACTGTCCTAAAAGGGTATAACTATGGATTTGAAAAGTCCATCAAGACACACTGGATGCTACGCTTCACTTCACGCTTCGCTTCGGAACTTCTACGACTCTTCGGTTAAGGCAACACTTCGGTTTCAGAACATGGTCGGTGTTCGGCCAGGCAAGGCTCGGCCACGACGGGAAGACGACGACGGTGGCCCGGGTACTTTTGTCGGGAGATCATCGACGACCCAGGCCGAAGGAGAAGACACCCTCCAGCTCTGTTTCGAAGGATAACAATGACTGCATAAAGAAAGCAATTCGGTATCAGCGTTCCGTCCCTGGGAAGACCCTCAGAAGGACAATCATTATGACTGTATGAAAGGTCTAGCACTCCAGTGCCTCAACATCCCATTCGGTAACGGACCTTCCATGTGCAATTCTACAACATCACATCGGTAGCAGTGTCTACATGTGCATCCAGTTCTTCGGCAGCCTTTCAGTAAAGGTAACACAGGTTTAACGGATTTTCATCCATGATGAGCGCTCATCAAGGCTGTATCTGCTGCTGCATCGAGTAAGAAAACAAACTGCGCCAGAAGTTTCCAAATCCACGTGACGACGGAAAGCTGTGCCAAAAAGGCTGCGAACCCCCTTTTCGCGAATCTGAAAGTGGTGAGCATGATCCCGAGTTCCTCAAGTCGAAACTTAGTTTAGGTTTAGGGGAGGGGGTTAGGGGTAATCGTAATGTGTTTCCCCTTTTACGATGTGCCGTGTTTTCCCCATTTCCATAGAGTTAAGTTTATAGATATGTGCATACTTGTAGTTACTTTAATCTGTGCTTATGACATGTATTTTATAATGCTGCAAACTGTTTAATAATAAAAGCATCCATTTTGTGCTATTCAACCTGGTCTATTGAGTTTTTCTCTGCACTACAGTTCCCTGCACCTAAGTCCAAGGTCTAGAACCGTAGGGAAGAGTGGGTCGAACCACTCAAGGGTAATTATTGCACGAAGCCTGGTAGGAGACCAGAACGAGCAAGAGAAACCCCCTACACAGTACACCTTCGATTGTCCTCTGGAAGATAGCTGGGATTAGATGAGACACCAAACGGTAAGCGGTTATAGGTAAACAATCCCTTGTGTGTATTTATGGTGACATACTTCTTTGATTCATCATCCAGTGTAATCTGCAAGTAGGCATGACTCATATCCAACTTTGTGAATTTCTTTCCTCCAGCCAGGTTTGCAAAGAGATCTTCTGTTTTGGGAATAGGATACTGCTCTAGTTTGGACACCCGATTGACTGTCAATTTATAGTCTCCACAGAGTCTTCCCAAATTGTCCGGTTTTAAAACAGGTACTATGGGAGCTGCCCATTCTGAACATTTCACTGGCTCCAATATGTTCTCTCTCAATAGACGGTCAAGCTCAGCCTCTACCTTTGGCTTCATGGCATAAGGCACAGGTCGTTGTTTAAAAAACCTTGGCTGTGCCTCCTTGTCTACATAAATCTTAGCTGGGGGGCCATTAAATGTGCCAAGTTCCTCCTTGAACACATTCTCATGTTCACTCAACACTTCTTGCAAAGTCAACTGTTTGCCCGCATCTATTTGATGTACTGCTCCCCAGACTAATTTAAGTTCTTTTATCCAGCCCCGACCTAACAGGTTTGGTCCGGTACCCGATACTATAACTACAGGTAGCTGTTCCACTCTGTCCCTGTGTTGCACAGTTACCGTAGCTGTACCTAATGTCGCTACTTGTTCACCTGTATATGTTTTAAGATGCAGGGAGCAAGGCTTTAACTCTGGAACTTTTGCACGGTTCCACAATTTTGAGTACTCTGCCTTATTCATTATGGTCACGCCGCACCCTGTATCCACTTCAAAGTTCACCTTAGAGTCATTTACTGTCAGTTGCAATGTGATAGGAGCCACTTTTGGAATGTTCTCTAACATGCTATACATTATGAACATGTCCTCTTCTTCCTCAGCTTCCCCGCTGATGTGGTGTGCTCCATGTTTTTTCACTTCTCTCCCTTGGTTTTGCTGTCCTCCCCCTTTTGGTTTGCATTCCTCCACAGGTGATTTCACCCTGCAAGCTCGTTTTATGTGTCCTTGTTTCCCACACTTGTAGCACTTTTCCTCCAGACACCAGCATTCACTCTCCAGGTGATCGCACTTTCATCTATAACATGCCTTCACATGCTCATGTTGTGGTTTCTGACGCATGGTCAACTTGTGCACAACAACCTGACCTGCAACTTGCGTAGCATTAGCCCTGTCTGAACCCTGTATTTCTTTTACATCTCGGTTCGCTGTCTCTATGGCTTGTGCAAGTTCCAATGCTTTTTCATAAGTAAGCCCAGTCTCGGATAATAATCTACGCTGCATTCGGTCGTCCATAATTCCGCAAACCAGCCTATCTCACAGCATTTCCTTCAGGTTGTTCCCATAATTGCAATCTTGTGCTAATTTATGCAGCACCGCTGCATAGTCCATTATGCTCTCTCCCTCATTTCTGTTCCTTGAATTAAACTTGAACCGCTGTACAATCTCACTAGGCTTAGGGTTGAAATGTCCTTTTAGCAAGGCTACTAATTCACCAAATGATTTGTCTCCAGGCTTTTCAGGACTGAGCAGATTCCTCATCAAACTTTAGGCCTGGCTTCCCACTGAACTAAGCAGAATGGCTTTCCTTTTTCCGGCATCATTTATTTCATTTGCTTCGAAAAAATAACCCAACACTTCACAGTATTCCTCCCAAGTTTGTGCTTGAATATCAAAAGCGGAGACCGTTCCTACCGTGGCAACCATGCTCTCTTCCAACTGGTAGCTAACCATAGCTCATAATTTAGTTGTTTAAACATCCCGGCAGACGTTTCTTCGTTATTCAGGGTCCTTTAGTTACCTCGTCGCCAAATGTGATAAATCCATTAAGTGGAACAAGGAATCAAAGAGGCGATATCGTAGAATTAACACGACTACTTTATTAACAACTGGGAAACACATATATCAGGCCTGCATCCTGGCATTTGACCTTTGCTGACCTTAACAGGAAGTAACCCCCCGACCTTAGCAGCAGCATTGGCTACAGCACCACCTGGTGGACAACCCCAACCATAACAACCCAGATCACTATACACTTCAAAGGTACTTTGTTGGTGGTAAAGCGCTTTGGGACATCCTGAGGTCTGGAAAGGCGCTATATAATATCAAGTCTTTCTTTTTATGTTGTACATTAAATAGATTACATTGCAAGGGTCAATTTCCAACCTCCCACCACCAGCGGGCAAGCATAGTGGACGCCCTGACCAGCACTCGCCTGATTTCAAGCACAGTTGAAAATTGGCCACTCTTCCCTTTCAAAGCAAAGCTTCAATTTGATTAATTTGGAGTCATAGGGGTTGATATTGATATTAACCCCCTCATGACAGGTGGGAGAGGGTCGGGTGCGAGGGGTTAAAAATTAAAATTGGGAAATGCGTCCCCCGCCTGTCGCGTATGCTCCTGCCGCCATTTGTACGGTGGTGCGTTGCGTGGCATGTGAGTGTCCCATCTTGGAGAGGTATTGCAATATTTAAATTAGACTATCACAGTGTTTGGGAGCCTGATTTAAATTTATCAGTTGCTGGCCAGGCTTTTCAGGGCTCAGGAAACCAGGCAGCGAAATGGAGGTGGCGGCTGCTGGCTACAGCAGGTGAGTGCTTCTACAGCACTGCTTGTGGGCCAGAAGGAGCAGGAGTGGTCCCCATCAGCCCCACGAGCAAGCCTTTGGCCTCCCCTCTTCCGACTGTGGCATCTCCACACTACTGCAATCGGTGACCCCACCCCAAACCCCTGTTCTCGAGCCTCCGGCCTTGCGATCGGCTGACCAAGTTCTCCAAGCCCTGATCTTTCCATCCCTCCCTCCCTCCCATTTGCCAGGCTCCAATCACTGGTCCCCCCCCCACATCAAGCCCCGATCTCTTCCTCCCAGTTACCTTCCCCAACGGTCCGCAGCTGTGGCCTCCTGTCACAGGCATTCCTGCCCAGCAGCCACCCAGATTTCAGTCTAGCCAGCTGCTGGGCAGGAAATGGAAGCTGGAAATGATAATGAGGTCCTGCCGTTATATTTGGCTGGACATCCACGTCCCCGGATTTTCTGGGATTCCCCATCAATATTGTGCTCCCCACACCCTGCCCGCAAATACCAGAACTTTAGCTTTCTGGGGCTCTGAAACATATAAAGCATCTACAAATAGCCATTAGAGTTTACAATGAAGTAATTGGCATGCAGTAAGGATTAGCACAACTTTACAATTATACAAATACACTTGGCTGGAATTTTCTGGAGTCCTGCGGGCGCGATTGGAGGTGGGTCAGGTGAGACATTTGCAATATCTTGGAGCGGGTCAGGAACTCGCCATCATTCCGCCCCCCAGGCGCCTTTCCCTCGGGCGCGTTTGCTGGCACGGCAGCGCCCCGAATGGCAGAGGCGGGTGAGCTAATTTAAATAATTATCAGGTAGTTGTCATACCCCTAACGGTCTTTTTAAACCCAGCTTTCAAATTACCTTGGCTGACTATGGGAATGATGCAGCTCGGGAACCACGTCTGTCGACCTGAGGCGGAAGTTGAGTGGCCATCAATCCAGCTGATTAGTGCACAGCATGGAAAGTACAATAAAAACTCCCACCTCACAGCTACTCACTTTCCCCAGGCAGAAGCTGTTGCTGACTGCATTTCCAGCACAGATTTAGCTTTCTACAGGCTGCAAGTGTTTCCAGCAAAGTTGCCAACCAGTGTCACCTCATTGTTAGAACCTATCACATCATTGACAAATTACTTCTCTCATCTCCACTTGACCTGCCATCTATTCCATCAGCAAGGGTACCGTCTATACTGTCTCACCTTATTCCTCAGAATCAGAGCACGATGAGCCCCAACACCAGCAGCACCAGGCACACCAACAACAACACCACCAACCTTCTCCTCAACCACCTGATGCTGCACAGGACAGAGGGTATCAGCGCAGAGCTGCATCGTGCCAGTGGTGATACCCCTAACACAGGGAATACAGGCAGAGGATGAGCTTCCTCAACATGACGGAGCAGCAGTGCCAAACGAGGCTCAGGTTATTGCTCCACGTCATCGCAGACATTAGCCCATTGCTGGAGCAAGACCTGCAGCCCAGAGGAGCGGGTGGACACGCCTTACCAGTGGCTGTCAAAGTCACCAGCGCCCTCAACTTCTTCACCTCAGGCTCTTTCCAGGGATCTGCAGCAGACATTTGTGGCATCTCGCAGTCGGCCGCCCACAGATGCATCACACAGGTCACCGATGCCATGTTTGACAAGTCAGCCAACTATATCAACTTTGCCACTGCTGAAGCCAGTGTTACTGAGCGGGCAATCGGCTTTGCCACTCTGGCTGGCTGGCTTCCCATGGGTGCAGGGCATTATCAACTACACACATGTGACCATCAGGGCACCCCATCATCACCCAGGAGGCTTTGTCAACCGCAAGGGCTTCCACTCCCTCAATGTGCAGCTCGTCTCCAACTATAGGAGAATCATCATGCATGTGTGTGAAATTCACTGGCAGCTGCCATGACTCTTTCATCTTGCGCCATTCCAGCCTCCCTCAGCTCTTTGCTCCTCCAAACAGACATTCCGGCTGGCTGCTTGGAGACAAGGGCTGTCCACTAAAGACGTGGCTCATGACAATGTTGAGGATGCCAAGTACTGAGGCCCAGGAGAGATATAATGAAAGCCATATTTCCAAGAGATGTGTCATAGAGCAGACAATAGGCATGCTCAAAATGCGCTTCAGATGCCTTGACACACCAGGAGGAGCCCTTCAGTATGCATCAGCCAGGGTCTCCAGTATTGTTCTGGTCTGCTGCACCCTGCACGCCATAGTGCAGCATTGAGGTTTTGCGCTGCATGAGGAGCTAGGCATTGAGCACCCAGCCTCCTCAGAGGAGGACGAGGCGGAGCATCAGTTGGAAGATGAGGAGGAGGAGGATCAGGAAAAACTTGCGGTACAGATCCCACCAGCATCCGAGCTCATTGCTGCCTGGGAGGCCAGAGATGGCCTCACCATGGCCAGATTTACTTCACTTGATGCTGTACACCCATATGTCTGCCACATGCTGTGCCATGTTGGCACCACCCCACACCAACACCATAAAGCATTGCTACAATGACCAAGCCTTTCCTTTCCCACTGACCACCATTGCTGGAGGTAACGTTATGTCTCACCATTCACTCCAAATTACTAAGACACTTCCAAAGGTGCACATTAATTTGTCCAACATCGGAAAGTAGTGAAAATAAAGATTTTTAGGTATGACATCACAGTGATGGAAACTTAACAGAAACATTGAATAAAACACCCAAGTGGCTACCCTTGTGAATTTACTTGTGTGTCATCTTTCTCTTATGCATGCTTCTATGAGGTGCTACCCCTGTGGCTTCAGCAGAGGTAGAGGCAGCCAGCTCACTTCCCTGGAGCGAATGCTTAGACACTCTTGACGGACGTCCTCTGGGTTTTGGAGCCTGTGATGGCCCCGCAAAGTCTGCTCCTCCTGCGACTGTGCAGGGTCAGACTCGGCCATCGCTGTCCAAGGTGGCATCTGGGGCTCTGACTGAGGGGGTGGCAATGGGAGAGAAGTATGAGCGCATTGAGAGGAGTCCCCACTTCCATGTGCCCTCTCACCATTATCCCCCTCATGAGCCACCCGCACTTCCCTGCTAGCAAGGAACTGGAGAGAACATAAGACTATAAGAACATAAGAAATAGGAGCAGGAGTAGGCCATGGCCCCTTCGAGCCTGCTCCGCCATTCAATAAGATCATGGCTGATCTTCTACCTCATCTCCACTTTCCTGCACTATCCCCATATCCCTCGAGTCCATTAATATTCAAAAAGCTATAGATCTCTGTCTTGAATACACTCAGCGACTGAGCCTCCACAGCCCTCTGGGGCAGAGAATTCCAAGGATTCACCACCCTTTCAGTGAAGAAATTTATCCTCATCTCAGTCCTAAATGGCCGACCCCTTATTCTGAGACTGTGACCCCTAGTTCTAAACTCCATAGCCAGTTAAAACAAATCTCTCAGCATCTACCATGTCAATCCCCCTCAGAATCTTATTTTTCAACGAAATCACATTCTTCTAAACTCTAGAGAATATAAGCCTAGTCTACTCAATCTCTCCTCATAGGACAATCTCCCCATCCCAGGAATCAGTCTGGTGAACCTTCATTTCACTCCCTCTATGGCAAGTACATCCTTCCTTAGGTAAGGAGACCAAAACTGTCCACAATACCCCAGGTGTGGTCTCACCAGGGCCTATATAATTGCAGTAAGGCATCTTTACTCTTATACTCAAATCCTCTTGTAATAAAGGCCAACATACCATTTGCGTTCCTAATTGCTTGCTGTACCTGCATGTTAACTTTCGGTGATTCGTGTACAAGGATACCCAGATCCCTCTGAACACCAACATTTCCCAATCTCTCACTATTTAAAAAATACTCTGCTTTTCAATTTTTCCTACCAAAGTGGTTAACTTCACATTTCTCCACAGTATATTCCATTTGCCATGTTCTTGCCCACTCACTTAGCCTGTCTATATCCCCTTGAAGCATCCTTGCATCCTCCTCACAACTTACATTCCCACCCAGCTTTGTATCATCAGCAAACTTGGATATATTACATTTGGTTCCTTCATCCAAATCATTGATGTAGATTGTGAATAGCTGAGGCACAAGCGCTGATCCTTGCGGTACCCCATTAGTTATAGCCTGCCAACCCGAAAATGACCTGTTCATTCCAAATCTCTGTTTTCTGTCCATTAACCAATCCTCAATCCATGCTAGTATATTACCCCCAATCCCATGAGCCCTAATTTTGTTTAATAACCTCTTGTGTGGCACCTTATCGAATGCCTTGTGAAAATCCAAATAAACCACATCCACTGGTTCCCCCTTATCTATTCTGCTAGTTACACCTCAAAAACTCAAACAGATTTATCAAACATGATTTCCCTTTCATAAATCCGTGTTGACTCTGCCCAATTCTATTATTATTTTCTGTTACCACGTCCTTAATAATAGATTCTAGCATTTTCCCTACTGCTGATGTCAGGCTAACTGGTCTGTAGTTCCCCGTTTTCTCTCTCCCTCCTTTCTTAAATAGTGGGGTTACATTTTCTACCTTCCAATCCGCAGGAACCATTCTAGAATCTATGGAATTTTGGAAAATGACAACCAATGCATCCACTATCTCTATAATCACCTCTTTCAAAACCCTAGGATGTAGGCCACCAGGTTCAGGAGATTTATCAGCTTTCAGTCCCATTAATTTCTTCTGTAATTTTTTTTACTATTACTAATTTCTTTCAGTTCCTCATTCTCGCCAAACCCTTGGTTGTCCAGTATTTCCAGGAAGATTTTTGCATCTTCTTCTGTGAAGACAGACAGAAAGTATTTGTTTAATGTTTCTGCCATTTCCTTATTCCCATTATAATTTCTCCTGTCTCAGCCTGTAAGGGACCCACATTTATTTTTGAAAATCTTATCGTTTTTACATACCTATAGAAGCTTTTACAGTCTGTTTTTATGTCTCTCACTAGTTTACTCTCATATTCTATTTTCCCTTTCTTTATCAATTTCTTGGTCCTCCTTAACTGAATTCTAAAATCCTCTCAATGCTCAAATGTACAATTCTTTTTGGCAACATTATAAGCTTCTTCCATAAATCTAATAGAGCATTTTCCAATTGTATGTTTCAATGAGATCATCTCTCATTCTTATAAACTCTAGAGAGTACCTATAGACATCAGGGAGAGCACCTTGCTGCACATCACTGGGGCCATGAGGACTCACGTCCCCTTTGGCATCCCTTCTAGAGAGCCTCTGCCATTTATTCTCCATAGAGACCATATGCTATTGTGAGTGGCGCATTAGCTGTTTAATGCAGGTGGCCAACCTTTCCATGGAAGAGCCTACAGTCGCCATTGCCTGCGATAAAGTGGTGCTCATGTTGGAGATTGACTCCTCCAATTCTCTGAATATTTTCAGATATCGCGCTGGCAAAACCGTCAAAGCCTCCTGTGTAGTGGGTGGTGGTCGTGGGGTGGCGCGTACGCCCAGTCAGTTATGCCTCTGACTGTTTGTGAGCAGTTCGAATCGCTCCCACGCCCCTGGGTTCTGGACACCGGACTTAGGAACAAAACAAAGAGTTGGGATAAATGGTTCATGCTCGGGTTGGCAATCAGTAACTAGTGGTGTTCCGCAGGGGTCAGTGCTGGGACCCCAACTCTTTACAATCTATATTAACGATTTGGAGGAAGGGACTGAGTGCAACATATCCAAGTTTGCCGACGATACAAAGATCGGAGGGAAAGCAGTGAGTGAGGAGGACATAAAACACCTGCAAAAGGACATAGACAGGCTAAGTAAGTGGGCAGAGATTTAGCAGATGGAATATAATATTGGAAAGTGTGAGGTGTATGCACTTTGGCAGAAAAATCAAAGAGCAAGTTATTATCTAAATGGAGAGAAACTGCAAAGCGCTACAGTACAAAGGGATCTGGGGGTCCTGGTGCATGAAACACAAAACGTTAGTATGCAGGTGCAGCAGGTGATCAGGCAGGCCAATGGAATCTTGGCTTTTATTGCAAGGGGGCTGGAGTATAAAAACAGGGAAGTCTTGCTGCAGTTATACAGGGTATCGGTGAAGACACACCTGGAATACTGCGTGCAGTTTTGGTTTCCATATTTAAGAAAAGATATACTTGCTCTCGAGGCGGTTCAGAGAAGGTTCACTCGGTTGATTCCGGAGATGAGGGGGTTGACGTATGAGGAAAGGTTGAGTAGGTTGGGCCTCTACTCATTGGAGTTCAGAAGAATGAGAGGCGATCTTATCGAAACATATAAGATTGTGAGGGGGATTGATCGGGTGGATGCGGTGAGGATGTTTCCACTGATGGGTGAGACTAGAACTGGGGGGCATAATCTTAGAATAAGGGGCTGCCCTTTCAAAACTGAGATTAGGAGAAACTTCTTTGCTCAGAGGGTAGTAAATCTATGGAATTTGCTACCCCAGAGAGCTGTAGAAGCTGCAACATTAAATAAATTTAAAACGGAGATGGACAGTTTCCTAGCAGATAAGGGAATTAGGGGTTACGGGGAAAGGGCAGGGAAGTGGACGTGAGTCTAGGCTCGGATCAGCCATGATCCTATTGAATGGCGGAGCAGGCCCAAGGGGCCGTATGGCCTACTCCTGCTCCTACTTCTTATGTTCTTATGTACAGGCGGCGATACAGAAAAGACCCGAGTAGACAGAGGGTTTTGGATGTAAGCAAAACCAAGATTTTAGTGAAGTAGAAATAACACAGTCTTACGAGAAGCTACTAGTATAAAGAAAATTACAGGCAAATAAAAATAACTAAACTTTTACAGGGAATGGGGAACACACGGCACATCGAGGGAAAACAACTATCTTAACAATCCCCTTATCCTTATCCCACCCCCTATACCTAACTAGATTAAGCTACGAGGGGCCAGAATTTATGCTCACCGACCAAAGATCTGCTGAATTCAAAACAGTGGTGGGGCTTGGGGTTCGCTCCTTGTGCTCTCTGGAGCCTGCCGTCGTCACGTGGTCTCCGGGTGCTGCAAGGGCATTGTCCAGGTACGAGAACCCCAAAGTTTAAGTCTCTGCTTGGGTACTTTACCTTGCAGGGATGATGGTTCCTCTTCCTCTGCCGACAGTTTGAGTTTGTATGAAGATAGTCGCAGGTCAGCTGGACTGAAGGCCTGATTATTCGAAGCTTTTCTTCAATCATCTTTCCATTCGTCTTCTTCACCACCTCGCCTCGTCGCGTCCCACCTCGCCTGGCCTGGTTTGTCCGTGTCCGCCTGGCGCAATGCTGGGCCTCTCTGATGGAATGGGGAAGGCACGGGCAGTGACCGGGCGGTAAGCGCGGGACGGGGGAAGAGCAGTAGCCACGAGGGCGAGGGGCCGGAGCAGGAGCCGGGAGCAAGGGCAGAGAGCAGAGAGAGAAGGTTGTCTGTGGGCCTTCAATTATACTCCTTCGGACAGCCCTTATCTGCGCGCCAAATCAGGTTAGTTCTTTGTCCCAATCTTGGCGGGCTAGTTTAAATAATGGTAGCAATCTACACTAACTGTTTTTAGATGGCCGGTAATCGCATCTACTGGCCTGATAATTGACTTGTTTGTTATTAACACATCTTAATGGGCCTGTCCAGCCTCGATGGCTTCCTTAAGCTGTTCCCAATTATTTATGCAAACTACTTGAGGGCCTTAACTATAGGCCAAACTGGTTTTGATCAGTCTCCGATTTGGCTTAATACATAATTCAAAGTCCTGTCTGCTTTCAAAATGCAAAGTCTCTCTTCATAGAAACTGCAGCTTTGGTTTCGATTTCTCCACGAGCTGCCTGTGCCGCAGAGTCCAAGTTTCTAAAATCTCACAGGCTTTCTGACATGAGGTGCAGACGCCATCTTGGGTACCCCTTTTAATTAAAATGTCCACGCAGGGTCCCTTTTGTTAATAATAACCTGTGGGGAAATGTAGAAATTTTGCAAGTCTTACACCTGCACTTTTTGCTGCACCTCCAGGAAAGCCCTCTTTCTGGATGGCCCCCGAGGCTCAGCGTCTGCATGCAGTTTTGCAGAGCTGGGAGCATCCTGAGCCCTCTGGCAAGGAGTCTCCACTGCTGTCCCTGTCTCCACCATCTGCTCTTGCTCACTTGTGAGTTGTGAGACACCAGGTGACAACACTACTCTATTTCACGTTGGACCCACTGAGGTGTGCATGTCTGCGCTGGTGCTGGGTGCGCTTATGTCTGCTGACGGTGCACCCTCAGAGGCTGGAGGCTCCTCTTAGGATTTGTCTTCCTCTTTTTCCTGGACAGTGGAGGGGGGGGGGGTCACTTCTTGATGGACCTGTGGGAGAGTAAAGAGATGAGTTAGAAATGCCATATCAAGAATGGGTAACAATACCATTTTGCACATGATGACCATTCACTGGCTGATGACATCATTCCCCATATGAGTGACTGATGTATGCCATGTAGCTGTATGATATGTAATTCTGTCACCAGGTTGCTGAGATGCCCCCTTCTCTCCAGCTCCCACCTCCAGCTGCTCAGTGACTCCCAAAACTACTAAGGCAGCTCCCTCTGCTGTTGTTAGGGTCACCAATGATGGAGGCCCACCTCCAGTTCTCTCCCTCTCCCTCTTATTGTGGGATCTCTTTTCCTGCAAGGAGGGAAAGAACCGAAGGTCGAGTGAGAGTGATGGAATGAGTGTAAGGAATGGATGGGTTAGATCTTTAGAGGGAGACTATAATGCAGTGGTGTGCCAAAGCCAAGTGGCCTCGTTGTGTGTTGTTAGTTGGTATGATTGCAGTAGGATGAGGGTGAGTGTGAGGGGTAGTTAGTCAGAGGGGGATGTGAGTATGTAGACAGCGAGAGAGGGATGGGTGGGTGTGCAAGGTATGTTGGTGTGAGTAAGGATGTGCAGCAGCAGGGTTTTGAAGGCAGAGTGACGGGGATGAGATGACAGGTGCAGCAGGAGAAAGTTGAGTGTGGCTTTGTACTCACCTTTCCTGATCTAATGAGATAATTGAAGTGTTTCTGGCACTGCACCCAGGTCCTCCTGACAACATCCCTGCTGTTCACCTCCTCTGCTATTTGGAGCCAGGCTCTTTTGGTCTACTGGGGAGGTCTCTTCCGCCCATTAGATGGGAAGAGGTTCTCCCTGTGTGTTTTGACTTCCTCCACAAGCATATGGAGGGGAGTCATCGGAGAACTTGGGTGCAGCCATCTGCCTCTGTGCAGTCATGTTTCCAAGTCCTTGCAACAATCCAGTTGTGCAGTGCAGTGGCTGCACACTCCTAGGTGAACCTTCAAATGCAATGTGGCCGTGGCTCCTTTAAATATCCTGGCTGAAAACCCGTCATCGATGATGTCATCAGACCCGCACCATTTAATAGGGCCAGGTTATATGCAGGGTGGCTTTAATAGGCCCCATTAATGCAAAGTCGATTTCAGGAACGGGATGGAATCAACAACAGGGTAACAACTCGCCATGGCGACTGCCCGCACCCGATCTGCCCAGGTAAACAAAATTCCGGCCGCAGTACGTGTGTTTCAAGAGATTCATTTATTGTTATTAGAGAGAAGTTTGTTAAAAATAAATGCAGCTTCATTTAGCACACTTTATTCGTAATTTTTCCCTCAAATTCCCCAAATTGCCATGTTAAGCACATGTGAAGTTTGAGCGTGTTATTATCTGTCAGAAATGAATCTGATTTTTGTTTGAGTGGGTTTTGAACTTCAGGTCTGCCAGCAGGAGTCAACTTAGTTCTGAGCCAATGGGAATCAGCTGAATGGAAGGGATGCAATCACATCCACGGTATCCTGAATAAATCCAATACTGATTATTTTCAAGAATGATTCACGATACTGATTTTGCCTTTATGAAATCTAAAAGAAAAGAAATGACCAGGGAAGTGTTGTTCTGATTGATTTATGTAGTGACAACATTGATACATGCAAAAAGAAATTATTCATGATTTCACCACAAACAGTGCTAGTCTTCCCCCAATTTCCCTGAACATACCTCAAAGAGGACAACTACAGGCTGTTTCTTAACCTAAGCCTTTATCAAGTTTCTCGCAGTCATTAACAAGCCCTTGACAAACACCTTTGTTACCCTTTTGTGCCCTTATTCTCATTACATTCAGTTCGGGTTGCTGGGAATCTTGATACTACTGCAATAACTGAGGATTACATAACTGTTTTGCTCTCCTGTTTAGTCACATCTAGTTTGCTCATTGGTACTCCTTCCTTGAGCTTTAAAAACTGGGAAATCTACACAATCTTTATGAAGATTCTGCAACTTGACATAAAATACGAAGAGATTTCTTTTCACGTGGAAAGGAAAAAGAAACAACAATAATCTAAAGAAAGGTGTCAACCTGCTTGCCAATCATAGATGCTTTAAGATCCTGTAATCTTGGCAGCCGCGCCTCACTTACCAATTAAAGGGATTGTTTTCATTAACTACTATAAGGTTTGGTTGACTTAGGCCAGAACTTCGGGTCGCACGCGTGAGTACACGCTGGGTACTCACGCGTAGGGCCAACGAAAGTGCCGGTTTCGTGCATGCACTGCGCATGTGCGGGAAACCGGAACTTCCGTTCCCTTAAAGGAAGGGGTTCACAGGTCGAACGCGTGCGCTGGCGAGGCAGCGCGTACGCCTGGAACTTCCATTTTTTTTACAGGTTTCTCTGGGAGGGTAAGTCTCCAGCAGCTACGCTTTTAAAAAGCAATCGCAAGGCCTGCCTTTAACAAGGTAAGTGGTGAATTAAGTAAAATTAAAACATTTTTTCCACAGGTTTATTATTTTTAAATAATTTAAAGAAAGGTAACTTTATTTTTAGCCCTGTTAAAAACTGTAATTAATTTTTTCAAAAATGTTAATTATTGTTTAAAATAGTTATTTTATGTCATTTATCATTATTTTAAAAATGTGATACTTTTTTTAATGTATTTGAAGTTTTAGTTATGTTTTGGGACTGAACTCTATTCATAGATTTGACAGATCTTCCAGTCAAATTTATGAATAGAGATTCCCTGCTACGATTGGCTCTCCATGGCCCACGTGATCCCAGGGGATGCTTCGAACGAACTGCGCCCCTGGGATATGCAAGCACTGCGCGTCGGCAGTTGGAGCTTGCCCAGAATCAGAATCCCACGCGGGCCCACAGCACAACGGCCGGCGCACTAGGTAAGTGCAGGTCGGAGGCTTGCACCCACGGGAAGCCTCCGACCCGAATTTCTGGCCCAATGTGGTACTGTATAAACGGGCAGGTCTAAGTTGAATGCATAAATATGATTATTAGTATAAGTGTCGTACATGAAAAACAAACTCATTGTTTTGATATAATTCTTTAAATGTGTTTATTTTGACTGTAGCACGTGCAGTAAAAGAGTAAAATTAAATTAAGCTTATCAAGTTCTACCTTATCATGGACTCTATCTGTGCCAGCTAAATAATCTCCTAATTGTACTTTTAAGTTTATGTTTTTACTGCACATACACAGTCAAAATAAACACATTTGAAGATTTATATCAAAATAATTAAACATGCTCTAATCAGTACAAATGGATAAATACTCTATTAGCTTATCACAACCGTATATTATAATTTTAGAGACAGAAACATGAATTGGCAATAAATAAGAACATTAGAATTTTTATGACCAGGGTAATGACCATTAGATCCAGTGAGCCTATGTATTTTTTAACCTTAAGAAATATAAGCATTCAAATAATGCTTTCAGATAACATATGAATACTTAATAGGCTTCTGCAATTTCTTTGTTCACAGTTCTGCTGGAGGTATTATCCCATTTAAAGCAAATTAATTTACGTCTGCGCTAAAATTGTAGACACATGAATTCCAGATGAATACGTCAAGCAATTGTGTCATTATCCACAGCATCATTATGCGCCCATTGTGTAAAATTATTGAAACCTGTTTGCATTGGAGAGGATTGGAGGATGGCTGTTACCTTCATCTTTAAAATGCTGAGAGGCATAGACAATGGACCAGATTTCCTGACCCCTGTAAGTGGGGGGGGGTTGGTTTGGGGTTTTTTGCCTGGTCAGTCAGCCGTGTGTCTGAGCTGTTCCAGCCCCGTGCGGTTCGAATCACTTCCCCTCTGGTTCTGACCGCCAGACTTATTTCAGTAGCGATATAGACAAAATGAGACCAGTGGTTTGGTGCAAAGAAAACCAATGTTTTATTGAAATAAAGAATGAATTGCTCTTCAGTGAAAATAACTGTGAATACAGCACACTTTTACTTAATGGGGAGGAGAAAAGACGGACACATCGAGGGAAAATTGACTAAAATGACAATTTAATAAAATTCCCCTTTAGTTCCCACCCCTTATACCTATCTAGGTTGCCTTGGAATGGGCCAGAAAGTTTATGCTCACCAGTCTACGATATTGAAATGCTGCTCCGTGCCCTGAGGTCTGCCTTGGATTTTTCACTGCCCGAAGTAGAGATACCCTAGTAATTCAAAAGTAACTGTGGGTATTCCACTTCTTTGGGCGGGCTGTGATGATCCTCTTGAAGGCAGAGCACCTGAGGCGAGGCGGTAGAGAGGGAATGGCTTCCTGAGGGGCTACCTTTATACCCCATTGGGAGCCCTTATCTTTGCGCCCAAATCTGGACGTATCTGGGTTACACAAAAGGGAGCGATCTGGCCCCATTGACCATAATGAGTTTGAATGTGGCTATAATGCATTTCCCATTCGTTTAACTGGTTTGTGAATGGAGCTGTCCCAGTTTGAAATGTCCCGCTGGTTTCTTGAGTGCTAGGTAACAGTACTTGAGTGCTAGTGTAAACAATCCTTTGTCCTGTGGTTACAGACCAACCGCAACTTGATTGACAGCAACCACTTAAGCCCTTGAGTCAACACTGCTGAGGGCTTGTGTAAACAGAGTCCTTTGTTCCGTGTTGAAACTTCCTAACCGCAGTTGATTGACAGCTTCAAGTACTTAAGTACTCAGAAGCTGTTTTTTTTTTAAATCCTTTCGTCAGCCAGTGCTGGGAGATCCTCCTTTCATATTCATACAGGCTGTTTTTCTCTTTTGCCACGGGGCCGGCTACAGCCATCTTTGATGTCCTGGGTTTTTAAAGTACATTGCAACCAGGTTTTTTTTAATCAAATAATCTTCGGGGGCTGCCGAAATTTTGTGAACCTTATACCCCCACGGGTGAGACGAGGTGTGTACACACCCATAGGGGCCTCGCAAGTGCCGGTTTCAGGCAGGTGAATCGCATGCGCTAAAACCTGGCACTTGCGATCTGTCAAGAATTCTCTTGACAGATGATCCGCCTGCCCAGGAATAGTGCCTCTGCGGGTGGAGTGTTGTGCTTTTTGCACAACTTCCACCCGCTGAAAGGCCTTAGGATTCTTACACCTGGTAAAAACAGGCGTGAGGCCTTCTTTTACCAACTTAAGAGTGTTGGAAAATAGAAAAATGAAAATTGATAACTCATTTATTAATTAAAAATACTCTTCAAAAAGGTAAATTTATTTTTAGCCCCATAAAACATTTAATTTCCCCCCAAAATTAATTTTAAAAATATTTAATTAAATGGAATTTTAATTATGTAATATTTTAAAAAAATTATTAAAAGTTTTAGTGTGCTTTTAAATGTGATTCCCCATTCATACTTTTGACAGTTCTGTGCATAGAGAACTGTCAAAAGTATGAAGGGCGATTCCCTTCTTTGATTGGTTCGCCTGGCCCACTTGATCCTGGGGCGCTTGCGAACCGCATGTGCCCCTGCGATATATGGGCCTCTGTGCATTTCCAAGAGGAGAGGCCCAGGATCGGAAGCCTCGGGATCTATGGAACCAGCAGGTAGGTTCGTAGATTTTTTCCGATCGGAGGCATCCGCCCGCAGGAAATCTCCAATCGGAAATTCAGGGCCATTATGAATGTGAGCAGGCTATTTGACTTGGGCTGTGGGCTCAAAACCAGAGGATGGAGCTTTAAAAATGAACATACTATGAACAATTAAAGATTAAAAGATTTTGTTTTTGTCCCAGTGTAGTAGAAATGTAGATGAGACTCCAAGCATATATAATGCTGTGATCATCAATTGCTTCAACAAAAATGGATAGATGTTTGTTTGAGAACAGGATCAAAGGTCATAGGGATAGGTATAGACTGAGAGAATTGAATACTCACTTGGCAGAAAAGTTTCTCTGGTGTTGGAGACACATGATGGGCGGGCATGTTATCCTTGGACAATAGTAGGGCAGGATTAAGCAAAGAAAATATGGGGATAGACAGATATTCTATAATTTTGAGAGATCACCATGGGGATCTAGAAATATTAAGGAAGAACTTTCTCTTGGGAGATTAATTAGCTTCAGTAGTCCATGATAAGGTAGAACTTGATGAATTTAATAGCCTATTCTGATTCCTTGCTTTTTTAAATAAATTTCCAGTTAAGTAGCTTGCTGACACTGTCCCAGCTCACATCATGAGGAATTTCAGTATGGGTGGGAAATCAAAGATCTGTTTTTTGCCTGTGGAACTGTAGACCAAAATGAATCACCGACTTCAGATGAGGAATAGAAGGGAATTTTTTTTTTAAAGGGAATATTGGAAGACAAGAAGTATTTGAAGATGAGACTGGGCACACAGTGGAAAATGTTACATCTATCACCAAATTATCCTCCCCTACAAAGAAAGAACAAGTCTGCTTACATTTCAAACTGCCCAGTTTTGTGTAGTGTTAGTGTTTATTTTCCACTGTTGGCATATGAAAGTATAAAATGTGTTTAGACATTTGATATTAGAACAGACTCTTTCACTCCCATTGTTGACCAAAGGAAAATATATCTTATTGAAAAGTATTATTTCTGGTGGTTGTGTGATACAGTGAAATAGTCCACCACCCTGTCCTATATGAAATTAATTTTGGCAGCCCCCAATTCAGTCAGGTTTGGACGTATTCCTGGCGGTTTCATCACGCACTTCCAACCAGCCCACCCAGTCAAACAGCCTGTTTTCGCATTTCCAATATTTTTATAATTAACAAACACATGTTTAAAGAAAATTTAAAAACAAAAATTAAAAAATGTTAATGCCCCTGTGTGGTTGGGATTAAGAAATTAAGGGAAAAGTGAAATTTGTCTTAGGCAGTCGCGCAAAGCATGCAACAGCAAATCAACCTGTTTTACTTTCTGACTGATTTTGCTTTCCATTAATGGAAAAGAAAATTGGCCGGCGTGTAAAACAGGCGTTCAAGTTTGGGCTGATAAGTGGCAGGTAACATTCGCGCCATACAAGTGCAAGGCAATGACTATCTCCAACAAGCGAGAATCTAACCACCGCCCCTTGACATTCAACAGCATTACCATCGCCAAATTCCCCACCATCAACATCCTGGGGGTTAGCATTGACCAGAAACTTAACTGGACCAGCCACATAAATACTGTGGCAACAAGAGCAGGTCAGAGGCTAGGTATTCTGTGGTGAGTGTCTCACCTCCTGATTCCCCAAAGCCTTTCCACCATCTACAAGGCACAAGTAAGGAGTGGGATGGAATACTCTCCACTTGCCTGGATGAGTGCAGCTCCAACAACACTCAAGAAGCTCAACACCATCCAGGACAAAGCAGCCCACTTGATTGGCACCCCATCCATCACCTTAAACATTCACTCTCTCCACCACTGGTGCACCGTGGCTGCAGTGTGTACCATCTACAAGATGCACTGCAGCAACTCGCCATGGCTTCTTCGACAGCACCTCCCAAACCCGCACCTCTTCCACCTAGAAGGACAAGGGCAGCAGACGCATGGGAACACCACCATCTCCAATTCCCCTGCAAGTCTCACACCATCCTGATTTAGAAGTTTATCACCGATCCTTTATCGTCGCTGGGTCAAAATCCTGGAACTCCCTACCTAACAGCACTGTGGGAGTACATTCACCACACGGGCTGCAGTGGTTCAAGAAGGCGGCTCACCACCACCTTCTCAAGGGCAACTAGGGATGGGCAATAAATGCTGGCCTTGCCAGCGACGCCCACATTCCATAAGCGAATAAAAAAAAAGACTCACTATTGCTCATTTCGAACTACGGCCCAAGGCAAATTTCACCTCCACTGCTGGCATAGATTAGAGGTAGCTTTACTTTACATCTGGCTGTCCTTTACCCAGCCTGGGATTGTTTTAAGCTAGCAGTGGATGACAAGCATGGGAAATGTTTTTCCATTTTCCAGCACTGACATCCATTACCGTGATAAGCATGAAAAGTCACCTATACACTTAAAGTTATATAGAAACCAAAAATGCTGGAAATACTCAGCAGGTCAGGCAGCATCTGTGGAGAGAGAAACAAAGTTAACGTTTCAGGTTGACAACCTTTCATCAGGACTGGAAAGCGTTAGAGATGAAACAGATTTTAAGCAGGCGCAGAGGCAAAGATAGGCGGGAGGGGAGGAAAGAACAAAATGGAAGGTCAATGATAGGGTGGAAGGCAGGAAAGATTAAATGACAAAAGATATGATTGTACAAAGCAAATGAAGATGGTAATGGAACAAGTAAACACTCCATCCAGGTGAAACAGCAATTTACTTGTACTTTTTGCAATTTAGTATACTATATTCGCTGCTCACAATGCTGTCTCCTCTACATTGGGGAGGCTAAACGCAGATTGGGTGACCACTTTGCGGAACACCTCCATTCAGTCTGTAAGGGTGACCCCGAGCTTCCGGTCACCTGTCACTTTAATTCTCTGCTCCACTCCCACTCTGACCTCTCTGTCCTCGGCCTATTAAAATGAAGCTCAACGTAAGCTCAAGAAACAGCACCTCATCTTTCAATTAGGCATGTTACAGCCTTCTGGGCTCAACATCGAGTTCAACAATTTCAGACCATAACCTCTGCCCCTATCTTTTTACATGGCAGCACTTAATGTTTCTGCCATTCCCATTTACACCTTATCTCGACTCATCTTTTGTTTCTTTACTTGTCCCATTACCATCTCCATTTGCTTTGTACTGTCATACCTTTTGTTATTTAATCTCTCCTGCCTTCCACCCTACCACAGACCTTCCGTTTTGTTTGTTGCTGCCCTTCCCATTTTCCTGCCTCTGCGCTTACTTAAAATCTGTTACATCTCTAACTCTTTCCAGTTCTGATGAAAGGTCATCGACCTGAAACGTTGACTCTGTTTCTCTCTCCACAGAAGCTGCCTGGCCTGCTGAGTATTTCCAGCATTTTTTGTTTCTATTTCAGATTTCCAGCATCCACAGTATTTTGCTTTTGACTTCAAGTTATAAGTTTTGTCATTAACTGATTTTACATGCTTTTATGGTTAAGTACTCTTAAGATCATTTTATGTTGATAAAGTCTAAAATACTTTGCAGCAAAAAATGTTAACATGCCAGCATCTAATATACTGAGTTATTAACTGGGGTAAATCCACAAATATTGTTGTCTTGCACTGAGGATTAAACTGTTTTCATTCTGTCCATGTTTCTTTCATTCATCTAAAATATGGATGCAGACTAGGAGTGCAATTAAAAACTTACAGATAACTCAAACATACTCGTGCGGCAAAGCCACCAAGAGACTCTTGCAGTAATGTATATAATTGCCTTTAACAGGGGTTTGTTACCTTTAAATGTTTGCTCTGTATAAATAGCGCGGGTTCGGTAAAATGTCGATCCAGCGCGATGACGTCATCACACAGGTCACGTGACGTACCCAATGGCGGGAAACGTGATGATGTCATGACGTCAGAGGGGAGAGGCGTGTCCTTTCAGTCCTCGTGGAACCGTGTATTGTACAGACCTGTTTAGAGTTTCTCCTGCGTTTTTGTTTGTAACTTTTACCAGTGCATTAAACCACATTTGGTTAAGTGCTAGTTTCAATCTCAGTACTTTCGTTAGGAGTTGAGAACTCCTACACTAGACATATTCTTGCCACCAATAGTGTCATGTACTATGGAATATGTCTCAGCCAATAACTTGTGTGGTCTGTTAATTAAATGCATATTTGGTGAAAGCGTGCCAGGCTCTCGTCTTTCTAAGGTTGTTTTGTTTTTGCTGTAGCCATAACCTGTGATAAATAATACTTTTTATTACTGCATCCAATCTGTTTGTATTTATTCGCAGGGAAAATAAGCATGCTTCCTGTACTGTTTCTGGAGTTGGCTTTTGACTGGAGAGAAAAGTATGAATATGCTTCTATTTGACTAGCTGCTCACAACACAAAGCAGGCTTGGAATACAAACTCCGATGGAAATATGCTTATCTTGTGATCAAGCAAACAGCTGGAGAATTATATGAGCTAAAAAGATTTATTCCGCAGAAAGTGGAGGTGAAATATTACTTAAAGCACTTTGGCCTAGAAATTGGGTTTTGGCTTAGCCAGGGCTTTAGCGCCGGAAATTAGTGCCGGCGCTAAGTCCCCTGCGCGCGCCAAAAATTCAGTGGCGCCGCGCCCAAACGGCTGCCGGCGCTACTGAAGGGTCTTAGCGCCTGGAAAAGGGCGCTAACTGCCGTTTCGCGCCGCAATTCCGGCGCTGCGGCACCCGATGCGGTGCGGCAGGCTGGGGAAGTGCAGGCCTCCTCCTTCCGTTAAGGAGGAGCTGCCTGCATCCGGCCGCGGCCCGCGCAAATCTGCTTAAAAATGAGCCCGGCACCTCGGACAAGTGCTGGGCTTGCATCTGTTCCGGTGGGGGGGGGAGAGAAGTCCGGGGAGGGAGCTGCGGGCAGGCGGCCGGCGGGAAAGCGGCCGGCCGCCGCGGGGCCTTTAATGCGCCGGCGCTAACTGCAGTAAGGCACCTCTGACAAAACGCTGGTTGCGGCTGCCACGGGCGAGGCGGCCGCAACTCAATTTCGGAGTTCGGGCGGGTTACCACGGCAACCGGGACGCTGCGCACACCGATGACGTCATCGGTGCCGGCGCAGCGCTACCGGAGCAACGCCGATTTAGGGCCCCAGGGAATTTCACTACTGGCCATAACTCCGGCGCAAGGCCCTCTAGCGCCTCAAATGAGGCGCTAAGGCTACTGAATTTTCAGCCGGTGATCTTTTTGGAAAATTGTGAATGATTTATGCTAGCATTGAACAGCTTGCAGATAGAAGAGGCAGGGGTGTATCTATATTAGTGGCCCCATTGTTGGATGTTGTGACATATCTTTGTTCCCAGAGGTTTTAGCAGAAAGATAATTGTGCATTCAGAGCGGATGAATCATACAGTGCACCACTAAGCTATTCCAATAGCAAACAAAAGTGCATGTCAACCTTTTCATTTTAAAAAAGTGGGAGATAGTGTGACATGATACACCGACTCCATCAATTACAATTACGATGGTGACAAAAAATCGCTAATGCATTTCAGGCTCAAGTTCTGATCTCCTTAAAAGGCAACAACCAAAAGACACAAACCATTCCCAGTAATAATTTTAAATCTCACCTTTCTGCTTAAAGAGACCATTTGAAGTGCTTAAAGTTATTGTAGATTCCAATGATGCCGTCTATATAAAAGATGACCTTCGGACTTAGCCCATATAATTGAAGAAATCGTGCAATCAAATTTGCAGGTTGGAAATTTGGGGTCAGGAAGCAGTCAATCTGAGAACACCAATAGAAGCAGAAGTATTTTCTCCAGTACACCATGACTCTGCACTTTGCACTATGATTCTATAATTCTATGTTTCTAGTTGCCATTAGACTAATACACCACCACACTGGAAGGGACTGAATGAAACCAATCCAGAAGGAATCAGTCATCAACAGAAATTTTGGCCCCAGTCTTAACACCTCTTCCCCCAACATCGGATGGGAAAGGGATGAGGGATGGGTTTAAATGGGTTAAGTGTAAGTACTGGTCCCAAGTCACTTAGTTCCCATTCGGCGGTATTTTAATGGCGGCGAGGTTCTTCTGGGCCATGGCTCTCGTTGCTGGCAGGCGGGAGCCTCATGAATACTATGTAAATCTGGTTCTTATGATGCATGCACTAGCAGTCCTGCTACCGTCAGTCACTAATTCCTTAATCATGCTTTTTTGTAATCTTAATACTGACAAGGCAGACTCATAAGTTGCTCTGCAAACACTGTGCAGACCAAAGTAGCAAAAGTAGCATTCCAAAACACACATTATCATTAATGAAATCCCCAAATGTCAGGCCGCAGTGCTCTTTTGAACAGAAGTTGCGAAGTGCAACCCCAGTGGTGGTCTGCCATGGACCATGTTGGGAATCTTGAGATGTTCATGGCTGCTGACCTCTGAGAGTTTGTGCACGTGAAGACCCGACTACAGACTGCTGCTCCCCGGCTTCTGCTGAGCCAGTCTGGGAATCTTGTTGGGTATTGGTTGCGAGGGTGACAAAGGAGCAGACATGTTGACATTCTCAGAGAGGGCAACGATCATTCTTGGTAATGAGAAGTACCTAGAGTGAAGAAGAAAGGGAGATGATTCAAGATGGAAATGAGAAGCTGGATATGCACCCATGAAAGGTTGACTAAGGGCTTGATTTTGCCAGGCCCGAGGAGGCGGGATTGGAGGCGTGTGAGTTGTTAAAATATCCAAAAATGGCAGGCGAGCCCGATCCCACCTCCATCCCGCCTCCGAGCAATTTTCCCAAAAGTGTGTTTTCTGACCCCCTTTCCAACCCGCCTCCAAGAGTCGGGATAGGCCCTTAAGGCCCTTAACAACCACTTAATTGCCTCTATAATCCCATTTTGAGAGGCCTTTCCAATTTTTAGTCATTCCCCCATCCCTCACGCCTCCTCTGGAACACGCCAGGTAATGCTGGTGGCCTCAAGTGGATTGCTTATGAACAGCTGCAGCTCCACCATTACAAAGGAGATTTCACCAATGACCATTTGCAGGCGGCAAAACTTTGTTGTTTCAGGTCTGGGGGAACTTTTAGCAGGCATACTCAGTGTTGTGGAAGTTTGGAACCTGACACCCATCTCCAGTGTGACCTCCTGGGAAACCCCTCTCCCCGCCTTGACTAAGCGCTTCCTCAACTGAGGCATATACCAGAAGCATGGCGACCATTTAATTCCTTTCCTCCTGGACATCAGATTTGGACGAAGACCAGCCACGGCAGCAGCAGAACCATGAGCAACAGCAGCACCAACAGCAGGAGCATCAACAGGAGCGCCAAGCTGCTAATCACCCACCTGAAGATGCACAAGCCAGAAGTCGCCAGAGCGCGACCATATTGCTGCCCAGGATGCAAGGGACGCACTCATGTTGGTCACATTTGCTTAGCCTGTGCAATCAAACACTTTTGCCTTGCACCTTCTTACCAGAGCATTGACAATTGACAAGAACCTGCGGATTCCTATCACTCTCACCACCATACTGACAATTGCAGGTCGCTCTAAGCCCTCAATGTGGAAGTCCCATTTACGAAATGACACAGGCCACAACTTCAACAGTTTGCCATCAGAATTTTTTGTCACAACAAGCAACTGGTGGCATTTCAAAAATAAACACAACATAACACCCAAGTGACTACCCTTGTGTCTACTTGTGCATTATCTTCCTCTTAAGCATGCTCCTACGTGGTGCTTCCCCTGTGGCTTCAGCAGATGTGGAGGCACCTTGATCACTTTCTTGTTGCTTCTGTCTCGACACCTTTGGCGGCCGTCCTCTGGGGTTGCAAACCTGTGAGGGCTCGGCAACAGTCTGCTGCTCCTGCTGTGCAGGGGATGAAACACCCATCTCAGTTGGGTGGGGCATCTGGTGTGGTTCTGACTGAGGGCTTGCAGTGGCATGGTCATTTGGGCATGTGGAGAGGATCCCCCACTTCCTTGTTGTCTGCCACCAACATCCCTCTTGACAGCACCTTGCTGCACTTCAGGGGGGCCATGAGGACCCATTTCTGCACTGGAAGTCCTACTCCAGAGGACATCTATGAATTCGGTCTGGTTTCTATGCTCAGTAGCTGACCATCACTCCTCAAGAGATGCCAGTCTATTCTGAACAATGACCATGTTTTCTACACTCTGGCAACTTAGCTCCTCTTTGGCCATAGCCATCCTCTCCTCTACTGTAGCCATCCTTTCCACGGAGGTTGCCATCCTTTCTGTGGTGATGCATTCATGCGCCAATGCCTCCACAAAGGCTCTCCTCATGTTCCCGATGGAGTCCTCCATTCGCTTGACACTCGCAGCGAACTTGGAGTCAAAACCTGCCAGAGACTCCTGCACCTGTTCCTGGAGTTCCAGCACCACTCTCATTCTGGATGGACCCGGAGGCACAGGGTCGACATGCAGCTGAGCCGAGCTGGTAGAGTCCTGCGCCTTCCGACGAGGACTCTCCACTGCTGTCCCTGTCTCCACCATCTACCGATGCTCATTGTGAGCTGTGATACACCAGGTGCCAACACTACTCTATCTCGCGAAGGTCCCACCGAGGTGTGAGTATCTGCACTGGTGCTGGGTGCGCTGAATTTTGCTGAGACTGTGCCCTCAGAGGTTGCAGGTTGCTCTGAGGAGTCTGGAGGCTCAGGCTGTTCCTCCTGGACAGTGGGAATGGAGGCTTTTGATGGTCCTGTGGGGGAGTAAAGGAAAGAGTTAGAGATGTGAGTTCAAGTTTACATGAACATTGAATAGTGCAGATGATCATAAGTCAATCTGTTAGAGCATCAGATTCATTATCCGTGACTCATACAATGTTAATGAGAGATGCCAAACTATTCTGTAACCAGCTTGCTGCGATGTACCCATCTGTCCATCCCCCACTTAGGAATCTTCCTCGATCCCAGCGATTTCTAGGGAAGCCTCCTCCCAGGGGGTGAGCTGGGCTACTGAGGGTGGCCCTCCTCCTGTCATGGCTCTTTCCCTCTTATTGTGGGCTCCCTTTTCCTACAATGAGGGACACAAGTGGAATTTGAGTGAGAATGAAGGAGTGAGTATAGATAATCCATAGCATAGATGCTTAAATGGATACGAAGGACCATCCCTGTGTGTTGAAAGTTGTTGTTGTCATGGCATCACAGTGATAGGGAGTGTGAGGGCTGCATGGTCGAATAGTTAAGTGAACGTGACCTTTGAGAGAGAGGGAATGGGTAAGGGTGCAGGCATGTAAGTTTCAAGTGGCATGTGGAGGAAGAGGTTGGCAAAGCAGAGTGCTGGTGAGGAGAGGCAATGGGGATCAGATTGAGGGTGATGGGAAACTCATACTCACTTTTCCTGTGCGGAGAAGATCATGAAACCTCTTCCTGCATTGCAGCCAGGTTCTGCGGCTCAGCGAAATGGAGTTCACCTCCTGGGCCACTTGCAGCCGCACAACTTTTGTCTGCTGGGGTGGCTTTTTTCTCCCTGAGGAATAGAACAGCACCTCCTTATTACAGCTGGCTCCGTGCACCAGAGCTTGGAGGGAGGGCTCATCAAAGCGAGGTGCACACTTTTGCTTGATCGTGGACACTGTCGGGAAATCAACACCTTCATGCAATTGGCAGAGCCTTTGCAGTCTCCAGAGGAAACAAGGCTGCTTGCAGGTCTTAAATCCAGCAGCATTGATGACATCATCGGAGGCGACTTTCTGTATGAAAAGACTCATTGGGCCAGGTGTTCCCACACGCAGGAAATCAATTGCCCAATTAGGGGAAAATCCCACTTTTTCAACACTTCAATTAGGAGTCGGGGTCCTGACACGATTTCCACCTGACATGCCCCAGCCTGCACTGAGGTGATGGGTGAATGGGACTTGGTGCGAGTTAATGAATGGGCAGCAGTGTTTTGGATGAGTTCAATGTTTATGGAAGGTAGAAGATAGGGGGCCGGTCATTTCCAATGGTGGCAATGTTGCATGCCCCACTAATTTCCTTTGCTTCTTCTTCTGCCTGAGTAATGTTCAGCCACTGGTTCTGGCCCTCTCCCTATTATTGCGCACTCTCTTCTCCTGCAAAAGGGGAAGGAAAGAGTTATGAGTGGTTAATGAGATGTGTGGTGCTTCTGGATGTAGTGCATAAGCTGAGAGGGGAAAGAAGGAAGATGGTATATGAGTGGGGATATCATGAGTGTGCAGTAAATGGCTTGAGTGTGAAGTGAGAAGGAGTGATGAGAGGAGATGCAGGTTGAGCAATTGAGAACAGATGAGTAGAGGATGTGAGTGGCAGCAATGAAAGGAAGAGCACGACATAAGTGTGTTAGGAGTGAGGATGAGAGGTGGTAAAGTGTGCCCTTGAATGGTGGTGAGGGAAGTGATGCAGGGCTGGGGATTGATGTGAATGGCGAAGGAGGAAGGAGATGGAGTGTGAGCAGGTGCACTTCAAGAGATGGGTAAAGCAGGAGCTGTACTCACCTTTCCTGACCTAGTGAGCTCAATAAATCTTTTCCGGCACTGGATCCAGGTCCTCTGGGTGATGCTCCTGCTGCTCACGTCTTGCACCACCACCAGCCATGCTTTCTTGGTGAGAGTACAGAGCTTCTTCCCACTTCTGTGAATAGGACATCCCTCTTGAACCTCACGACTGACAGCGGCACCTCCAGGGAGTCATCTGAGAACCTGGGGGTCACCTTCCCTCTCCTGGCACCCATCCTGAAACTTTCACAGCTTCCTTGCAGCAACTTCCACCGATATTCCCCTTCAGTGATTGCAGCCTCCCTTTAAGAGATGCATTCAGACTTTAAATACTGGCCGGGACTCCCACTGGAAATTGCATAGTGTGGGTTGGTGGCCTGCAGCTGATGCAATAGTGCAGTCTGCCTGCCAATCATATGGAAAAGAGGCGCTGCAGTTAAAATTGGCCAAGCCACGTCATCACTCTTGCTTCTGGGTGTGCCGGCCCCTTTGGGGCTTATGCGTACCAGTCCCACCCCCCTGTTAAAATCAGGGCCATGGAAACCCTAAAAATCTAGATTGTAGCTGATGGGATTTTAGTTTGAATCAGATGGTACCTTTTCTCAATAACTCAAGCCCACAGCCTTTAATTTTTCTACATAAGATAAACAACTGCAAAACTCGTTGATCCATCATGATACAATACCTGTCCTTGTATTCTTCCATCGCTATTTCACAGGGTTCCACACACCCTTGTATGAGCCAGCAATTTATGCCTACTTTCTCAAATATATTATACAGTACACACTGCTCATATATGGTCTTTACACCAGGACACCATATCTAGATTAGATGTTCGCTAGGCTAAACACTTTTATTCTGTCCACAAGTGCCATTCTGCGGCTCACCGCTTTAACTTCTTCTTCCATTCCTACTCTGATCTCACCATCTTTGACCTCCTCCACTGCTTCAACCAAGTTCAGCACAAGCTTTGGAGCAGTATCTCATCTTGCTCCTGGCCACTCTGCAACCTTCTGCTCTGAACATTGACTTTAACAACATAAGACCCCAACTAGCTGCCCCAGAGGGTGAAGCGAAAGCACAGTAGGCCCATTAGTATCTGAGGGAAAGTAAGATGGGTTGGCATTTTGGGCATTGATGCTTCATCAGAATAACTTCTGATGGGGTGATCTGTACCTGGGAGTCAGCCTCTCTTTTCTCTTTTCGGGCACTGGCAGGACAGATAAGATGTGTGTCTCTGGCATTATCTGTTTCTGTTTCATATTTCCTGCATTTGCAGTTTTGCCTTTTTGTGTGCATTTTTACCTACTTATTTAGCTTTTTTACGCTGCTTTGTTCTTTTAATGGCTTTTCATTGCCTTACTGAAATTATATTTACACATCATCCATCACTTTTCACTTCTTTAGAGCTTTGCAAAACTCTTGCTCATTAAATCCATTAACTCCTGTCTGCAACAAGAGTCAGTGTTCCTGCTATTTGACTTTTACATGTTTCTCTTCTCAAAGACACTCAACTACAGGGGATCCAACCTTTATAAGTTAAATGTAATAGCATTTGCAAACTGCAGACAAGTATCACATGATCAAATGTCACATAATCAAACCTCCAGGGATGTGTCCAACCAAAGTTGGCAATCCCAGCAGCTGTTCCATTACTGCTCATTTTATGACTTCCACTTAAGATGAACTTCTTTTTGCACAGTACATTTTGCACGTTATTTTCTCAGCTAACTTAACATATGCAATAATAAAGGTATTCGACTCAAACTGGTACTCATGGCACAACCAGAGGACCAAACAGAGCTCAATCTGTAGGTAGATAGTCATGGCACAATAAAATGGGCAGTGCTAGTCCAAATAAACCCCTCCTACAATAATCGTATAACCACTTTTAAGGGAGGAATACAGAAGCGTAATTACAGCATTAGTATTGGTGCCTCAGGGCAGCATGTGTTATTACAATTACATACGGGGCGTTTCCTCTGTTCAGGATGTATACGATTGCTATTTGCACAATGTCCCTTTCACCCTGTTCATACAATTATTACTTTCTTCTATCCAGGACATGACATTATAGTAAGTGTTTGTATCAAAGTAAAGCTGATTCAAATCCAAGCTCTTTAGATGACAGATACTCCCCTCAGCATTGCAACCTGTTGCACAGCAGACAAGATATCTTAATTCACATAACACATACTATCAGTTGAGCTAATCTCTACTATCAGCTGTTATAGGCTGATTATCGTTCTTCTCCATTGTCATCAGTCTTTATTAGTACCTTTTGTTCATAGTTTCACAGTCATACCCCTAACTTATTATATATTAATTCTATTCTATGCTCCATCATGCCATACAGCAAATTCTGCTACAATCCATTTCCTCAGTGGTATTAACTGGGTTGGTACAAAATGCCTCAGTTGATAGGGATTGATGGAATTAATAACCTTTGTTCAATCAGCCCCAAACCTCTGGAATCTTGAAAATTGGTGACCAAAGTAGATGACAAACCTGCTTTACCTCAACAGGAATAAAATTGCTTGTTAACATAAGAACATAAGAACATAAGAAATAGGAGCAGGAATGGGCCATTTGGCCCTTCGAGCCTGCTCCGCCATTCAATAAGATCATGGCTGATCTTCTACCTCATCTCCACTTTCCTGCACTATCCCCATATCCCTTGATTCCCTTAATATTCAAAAATCTATCAATCTCGGTCTTGAATATACTAAGATTGTTAGCCAATGATTGTTTGGCTGATTTTGGCCTCTCTGCCCTAAGATATATTTTTAATTAAAGTTAAGCCTTAATTTCATTTCAACATTGATTTTAATGATCCAAAGCCAAGACCATAAAAATAATATTACTGCATATGAGACAAAAGAGATTGTAATATATAATATATGTGGGTAGAACAAATGAAAGACAGCGACAGGATGAGTTGCTCATCCATGTGCTTGTTTTATTAGGCCAGAGCATACTGAGCATGCTCATACCAAACCATGTGATAATACATTACAGAAATGAAATAAACAATATGACTGATATAGTTCATAGATCTTAAACATTTTCTTTTATGAAACACACTTGTGCCTAGAAATTGGAGGTGTTAGCACTGGTCGGTAAGGCCCGTTTTAATGAAAAAAATGGCAACCGCCTCACTTCCGCCTGCTCCCAGCGGGTCCCGCGGTGGCCACCATTTTCAGCAAGTTGGCAGCGCTGCCATTACCTGCGCTCGTGGAAAGTATTTTAATTAGCAGGAGCAGTGCTACAGCAAATTGATGCAAGCTCATCCATTTTGGAGCTCGCCACTCCTCTTACCGCCCTCTCCAAAGCACACCTGTGCATGCAGCCATTGACAGCACTGGAGAAGCGGGAAAAAGCAGCGGTGAGCTAGAACCCATACAGTAAACAACTGCTGCGATAACTGTTCACTATGGAGAGCTCAGACTATGTAATTGGAGTGAAAACTGCTTCCAATTAGATGTATCAAATCTCCCCCCCCCCGGTCAGTCAAACATTATAGGAGGTAAATAGTTTTAAAATAAACTGTACTGTACTACAGTTGTAATATTCTCAGGAAAAATCAAAGCTGCATTTCCTTAAATTTTATACATGGGATTTTCTAGCTTAGGAACTGATAAAATGATATGCAAAGTTTGGAAATCTGCTTTTAAAACTTGACAGCATATTCTCACCAAGAGTTCTTCAAAAATCTGCTGCTGTTACAAATTTAATTGAACTGTCTTCTGCACCAGTTACACCAAGAGTTCATATGCCCCTTTTTAAAAATGTATTTCCATTAATGTCTTATACAACAGTTTAAGGATATCTGTGCCACAGTCTTTATGTGAAGTTTCCAGTGACAGTCTCTCCAGATCTGAGGCTGCGTTTAAAGAGCCACGCACCGGGGAGTGAATCCCCAATGTGATACGCAGGCTAGCACACTGTCACTGCTAGCTGCAAGACAGTGCATCCCCAACCCCTCCACAACAAACCTCCAGACAGCAACCTTCTGGGCGAAAGATCTGTGGATCTATGGGAGCCAGCGAAGGTGGGAGTACCAGGCAGTCTGGCACCCATTTGTGGACCGCACACAAGACCCAGACAAATGTCCGCAAAAGTAAGAGGGGAGCCGTGGGCAAACAAATGCCTCGTGATGTGCCACAATGCAGAATGCTCCAACCTACAAGGACCATCAGCAGACTCACTAACAAAACCCAGGTGCCGTCACCAAATGATCAGACACGGCACATTGTCCGAGAACGCTGCCCGATTCTTCAGACATGACCTTCAGCCTCCTGCTGAGGTTAGCGCTGGAAAGAACGCATTGCACAACAGATTCTGCGCTCATGTAAATTAGCAGGAAACGCCAAAATACTGGTGCAGCCTGCGCTTTGTTTGCAGGCGACCGCTAACCCTGACCCGCGCTGTTACTGGCAGGCTTACGGCCTACTCACATTTCTAGGCTTTGATCATTTACTACCTTTAAAAGAGCTTATTCTAGATGAACTTGTAGCAAAGCAATAAGTGTGTCAGCTTCACAATCTATGTGAAATGTCAACATTTAAATCAATGGCAGAGGAGGTCGAGTACAGTTCAGGGGTATCAAATTGATTAAGTATAAGGCTTTTTCTTTTCATTTTCATTTTTAACCCTTAGTATTGTTCTATTTAGTGTAAAGTGAATAGCCAAACCTCCTTCTTGTTACCATATTTGGAAGGAGTGCTGGACACAGTTGATAGGACAAAACCATTTATTAAGACCCAGAGCAGCAAGTTAAAAACAAAACAACAGCTGAATTAGCCGAGCAATGTTTAATTGAATTAAAATAACTGGCCACAAAGGGTGAATTTTAATGGGAAGGCGGGTTGGAGGCGAGGGGGCACCAAGACGGTCGGGAAACCCAGGAGAACGGGTTTCCTGCAGGCCCTACCAACTTTAATGGCAAGGCCTGATTTGCATGGGAAGCCTCTGTTTCCCACTCGCAGCCAGCCAGAATGAAAGGCTGACTGGCTCCGGGTGGGTAGGCCTGTGACACTAGGCTGCACAGAGGAGGGAGGGAGGGATCACGTGGGGGCTGGGGTCGGCTGGAGGAGGATGGTGGAGGAGCGGTGGCGAGAAATTGGAGTGGGGACGGAGGATCGGGAGGGAGGGAGAGAAGACTGGAGCACAAATACTCCCACAGCTAGTGCGATATCTGTAGCCCGCAGGGCTTGGTCGGAGTGTTGTATAAATGCTCTCTCCAGATGGAACCCAAATCGGCAGTTCCATGCTGACGTCCGTCCCGTCCAGAAGCTGCAGTCTGCAGATCAGAACCGGCTTAATGTTGCCTGCCATGGGGATGTGCATCATGGTCTCAGGGGTCAGGGGGTGGGAGAGAAAGTTGGGGCTGGGGGATCAGGGAGGAGGGAGAGAAGATCAGGGCTGGAGGATTGGGAAGGGGTTAGGGAGGGAAGCATTGGGGCCGGAGGATAAGGGGTTGGGAGACAAGCATCGGGGCCGGAGGATCATGGGCGAGTGGCGGGGAGGAAGCATTGGGGCCGGTCTGAGTATCATCGGTGGTGGGGGGGAGGGGGGGCTTCCAGGAAGGAAATCGGAGGCCTCATGAGGGGGTCTCCGATTGCGGGAGGTAAGTTAGGTAGGGATTCTGGATTCAGGAGGGAGGAGTAAAGGCACTTACCTCCTGGGTGCAGCAGTCCTTGCCTTACTATAGCTGCTGGGTTTATCAAGGTGTGTAAAACCCTACCAGCTAGAGTTAAACAGAAAATGGAGGTTAAAGACGAGGCTTCCATCCTCATTATAATATTTAAATAGCCTGCCCGCCTCCTGGCAGGGGGTTGACTGCCCACCCCCGTTCCGGCTTCCATTCTGCCTCCATTAAAGCTGGAAGTGGGCGGGTTGAAGGTGGATTCAGGCCAGGATTCATATTTTTAGCACTTCAATTACCCCCACGCTCCTAAACCACCCTTTTTTTTAAGGTTGAACTTTCCTCCAAATACACAGTTTCACATACAATAATTGTATTGTTATCTTGAGCTCCATTTGCTGTTGTAGGTACACTTTTACTACCTACACTGTTAGATTGGGAATGGGAGAGAGAGAACGAGAGACTAAGCCTAGTGAAGATAAAAGAAAAGAAGATGGAGAGCAGACTGGTTGCACCTGTAGTTATACTTAAATGCGCTTGGGGTTATAAATAAAAAATTAGCAGGGCTGTGCATTAAATGCCATTTTTGCCTCACCCTTTCCATCTAGGATGATTGGCTCAGATTTCTATTTCACGGCTTTGGAAAATGCAGAAGTCGAGCTGCTGACTTCCGAAACTAGTTCATTAACATTTATGTACTACCCTTTCTGAAGGCTAGTCAAGACATATTTTAACAGGTTAGATTTCAAATACTTCTTCACCATTCCAAAAGTCATTGGGATACATCTTGACTTTGTGCCATGGTGTAAAGTAGGTGATAGCGAGTCGGAACACCATTTTATATCTCTCCCATTGAAATCAATGGAAATGAAAATTGGGAGAGATGTAGAACAGGCTGCTGACTCACTATCACCCATTTTACACTATCGCACAAAGTCAAGATCTACCCCATTGTCAGTCGTGGCTCAGTGGTAGCACTCTTGCCTCTGCGTCAGAAGGCTCAAGTCCCACTCCAGAGTTTTGGGCTGCGAATTTGCCTACTGAGTTGGGTCTGGGGTGGGGTGCGACCCGACTGCTAGCTCCATCCCGCTCTTTGAAAAAATTTTACATAGATTGGGCTTGATAAGCCCGCCCAGCGCGTTTCCCAGCCAATTGAAGGAAGCGGGTCTGATGACATCATTTGATGATGCGTCATCAGCTGGTTTCTATTCAGGGGCTGTGATGGAATAAGCCATATTCCAAGAGATACACCATCATATGATTAGATTTCTGACATTATTAATACATGATATACTGGGTTTAAAAATCTAAAGCCTCAGCGACACAAGCTGTGTCAAAACAAGCTTCTGAGATGGGGTAGTTTGATAACACAAGTTGGAAAAACCACTCAGGCTTTTGAAATGGGAATTGATTGTTAATGCTAATACGAAGGCCCTATTGAAATAGCAGTTTGGCGCTTCCAGAACGTCTGGAGATTGGGAGAAACACAATGGAATGACCCAAGTAAAGTATTATAAACTAACACGTTGAACAGAAACACAGAAACATTATAAGAGGAATGTGCCTTTGAAAAGATAACATCAAGTAAAAGAAACACCTGCTGGTCAAATAGTTTTTATGTTAAACTTGAAAGATAGGAAACATAAGACTATAATATAACCATTGAGATAGCTAGAAAACAAGTAACCACCCTAGTTGGTGTCTTTAATTTACATGTAGTAAATATGATATCAACAGAACATTTGAAAATATGACTTCACTAGATTCACCAAGCAATCACATGGTTTTTGTATTGAACTTGGAACACCACGGAGTCACAATGTCTGCTAATAACCAGTTAATTCAATATTTAGAATTGAATGGAAAGCCTTCAGAAAGAATGACATCAAATAAATACTACTGTCATATTGTTTTTATGATAAGTGTTTGAAACACCTAAACACAGAGATAGGATTCTAAAAGTTAATGGCTAAATTGACAGTAAGATCAGAAATAATTCAATAAAGATGACTTAGAGGTAATTAGCTTATATCAGCAGAAAACTTCAAAGGATTTACTACTGCAAAAAAGTATAAAAATAGACCTTTTCAAATGGAAAGTCAGAAGTCGTTGGAATTTCTCAACTTCACAGGCACGCTCTGTAAGTATTTAACTTTGAGTCTCGGGTAATCAATGTATTTAATTTTGGTGGATATTCTGGATTAAGAATAAGTAGAAGCATGGAAATGTAATGAAGTTAAGATTTGAGAATAAGGATCTCTGAGAATAAGGTTTGTGTAAGCTAATTGTTTTTGAACTGTTAATGTTGCGACTGACTCTACAACTGTTAACTGAATGTCGGCTCTTAAATAATACTATGTATTTTTAGACTTGTCTCACAGAGATTTTCTGCATCAACCTTGCAACCTCAATTTCTGTACGCTCTTTTGTAAGGAGTTGCAGAATTCTGGAGGTATTCTGGACCCTCATAATATCCGGAAGGTTACAGTCTAGTTAAACTTATTAAAAGTGCTATCCGGAGGACGGTAACATCTTCACGATGTTCCTTTCCTTTAGGGAGAGATAGTCTGAAGCTCTAGACCCAATTAAGCATCTTATAGAATTCAGCTACCTTTAACTTTCATTGAAGGTGAACGTCTGGGGAATACGCCTGATCTGGGGTAGCCTGAAAAAGGACTAGGACTTGTAATTATCCCTTCAGGGCCATGTCCAAATTGATTTTGACATTTCTGCTGTCAGTGTTCTACATCATTAAGGTGCTGCAAACACTGACAAGCACGGCACAAAGGAGCAGGACTGCACCCAGGCTCTCCAATGACACCCTCCATATGCTTATGGAGGGAGTCACAGCAAACAGGAAGGTCCTCTTTGCTTCCCATGGGCAGAGAAGGCCTCCCCAGGAGATCTACACAGCCTGGCTGCACATTGCACAGGAGAGCACAAGCAGGGATGTTGTTAGGAGGACCTGGCTGCAGTGGCGCAAACCTTTCAATGATCTCAGTAGATCACGAAACACTCAACCTCATGCTGCTGTGCCACTCTTCACATTGCCTTCATTCTGCCTTCCCTACCCTACTCCTGCACATCCTTACTCACACCAACTTACCTTGCACCTTCACCCCACCCATCCCTCTCTATCTACATTATCACTTCCCCATCTCACTAGCCACCCCTCACACTCACCCTCACCCTAGTCCAATCATACCAACTAACAACACACAAGGGTAGCCACTTGGGTGTTTTAACCAATGTTCATGTGAAGTTTCTGTTAATGTGGTGTCAAACATTGAAATCTTTATTTTCAACACTTTGCATTTTGTGACAGATTTGTTGCACCTTTGGAAGTGACTTAGTGAGTTGCAGTGAATGGTGAGTCATAACGGTACCGCCCCCACCCACCACCGCCTCCCCCCTCCCGCAATGGTGATGAGTGTGAAAGGAATGGCTTGGTCATTGTAGGGATGCTTTATGGTGTTGGTGTGGGGTGGTGCCAAGCTGGCATATCATGTGGCAGCCAGGGTATACAGCGTCAAGTGAAGTAAATCTGGCTATGGTGAGGCTATCCCTGGCGTCCCATGCAGCAATGTGGTCGGGTGCTGATGTCCTGTGTCCTGTGCAGCTTCAGTTGATTGTGGAGAAGGTTAGTATTTTTTTGGTGCTTCTGGAGTGCCTGGTGCTGCTGGTGTTGGGGCTGATCGTGGTGTGATTCTGAGGACCAAGGTGAGAGAGTGCAAACTGTACCCATTCTGATGTAATAGATGGCAGATGAGGGTGAGATGACAGACGCAAATCTGTCAATGCTGAGAGAGGTTGTTTCAATGAGGTGGCATTGGATAGAGAGTTTGCTCCAAAAACTTCCAAGCTGCATAAAGCTCAATCTGTCTTTCAAATGCAGTAAACAACAGTTTCTGAACTTGGAAAGTGAAGTTGTGTGATGGGAGCTTTTATACAACTTTTGCAGCTGTCAGGTAATAAGATAATTCAATGCTGAATCCACTCATGACATGCTGAGCTTACATGATCCCCGAGCAGCATGTAACCCATTGGGTAACATGTAAAATTGAAAGGTAGGCATAAAATACTAGTTAATTGCCTCTTAACAATCTCTAATGATTTAAATTGCCACCCCCGCTGCTTGGCATTTGGTCTGTTCAGCGATGACAGACCCGACATCTGGGAGACTAGCATGGAGGTGACTTGACAGCGGGTTCCCGACCCACTGTCAAAATTTTTTTCCCACCCGAACTCCCACCAAATGCTTCCAATGACCCCTGAAAAGTTCCCCCCTTGAGCACACAAATCTAGGCTGACACTCCAGTACAGGGCTGAGGGAGTGCTGCAGTGTTGGAGGTGCCATCTTTCAGATTAGATGTTAAATGGAGGCCTCTTCTGCTTGTAATAAGGGAACAGCTATAATCATGGGGGATTTTAACTTTCATATTGACTGGACTAATCAAATTGGGCATGGCAGCCTTGAGGAAGAGTTCATAGAGTGTATTAGGGATGGGTTCCTTGAGCAGTATGTAACTGAACCAACCAGGGGGCAGGCAATCTTAGATCTGGTCCTGTGTACTGAAACAGGATTAATAAAAAATGTCCTAGTAAAGGATCCCCTTGGAATGAGTGACCATAATATGGTTGAATTCCAAATTCAGTTTGAGGGTGAGAGAGTTGGATCTCAAACCAGCATACTGAGCTTAAATAAAAGAGACTATGAAGGTATGAGAGTAGAATTGACTAAAGTGGACTGGGAAAACAGATTAAAGTGTAAGACGGTACAAGAGCAGTGGTCTACATTCAAGGAGATATTTCACATCTTTCAAGATAAATATATTCCACTGAGGAAAAAGGGGAGTAAAAGAAAAGACAGCCATCCGTGGCTTAGTAAAGTAATAAAGGATGGTATCCGACTGAAAATAAGGGCATATAAAGTAGCCAAATCTAGTGGGAGGATAGAAGATTGGGAAGCATTTAAAAGCCAGCAAACAATAACTAAAAGATTAATTAAGAAAGGGAAGATAGATTATGAAAGTAAACTAGCAAAAAATATAAAAACAGATAGCAAGAGTTTCTACAGCTATATAAAAAGAAAAAGGGTGGCTAAAGTGAACGTTTGTCCCTTAGAGGATGGGACTGGGAAACTAGTGGAGGGGAACATGGAGATGGTAAAGACGCTGAACTAATATTTTGTATCAGTCTTTACAGTAGAGGACACTAAAAATATCCCAACACTGGACAAATAGGGGGCAATGGGGAGGAGGAGCTGAAGACGATTAAAATCACTAAGGAGATGGTACTCAGTAAAATAATGGGACTTAAGGCGGATAAATCCCCCGGACCTGATGGCCTACATCCTAGGGTCTTGAGTGAAGTGGCGGTAGGGATTGTGGATGCATTGGTGATTATTTTCCTGAACTCCCTGGACTCAGGAAAGGTCCCGGCAGATTGGAAAACTGCTAATGTAACACCCTTATTTAAGAAGGGAAGTAGACAAAAAGCTGGAAACTGCAGACCAGTTAGCCTAACATCTGTGGTAGGCAAAATGTTGGAGTCCATTATTAAGGAAACAGCAACAGAGCATTTGGATAAACGTAATTTAATAGGACAGAGTCAGCATGGTTTTATGAAGGGGAAGTCATGTTTGACAAATTTGCTCGAATTCTTTGAGGATGTAACATACAGGGTGGATAAAGGGGAACCAGTGGATGTAGTGTATTTGGGCTTCCAAAAGGCATTTGACAAGGTTCCACACAAAAGATTACTGATCAAGATAAGAAATCACGGGATTGGGGGTAATATACTGGCATGGGTGGAAGATTGGCTATCTAACAGAAAACAAAGAGTTGGGATAAATGGCTCATTCTCGGGCTGGCAATCAGTAACTAGTGGTGTTCCGCAGGGGTCAGTGCTGGGACCCCAACTCTTTACAATCTATATTAACGATTTGGAGGAAGGGACCGAGTGCAACATATCCAAGTTTGCCGACGATACAAAGATGGGAGGGAAAGCAATGAGTGAGGAGGACATAAAAAACCTGCAAAAGGACATAGACAGGCTTAGTGAGTGGGCAGAGATTTGGCAGATGCAATATAATGTTGGAAAGTGTGAGGTTATGCACTTTGGCAGAAAAAATCAAAGAGCAAGTTATTATCTAAATGGAGAGAAACTGCAAAGTGCTACAGTACAAAGGGATCTGGGGGTCCTGGTGCATGAAACACAAAAAGTTAGTATGCAGGTGCAGCAGGTGATCAGGAAGGCCAATGGAATCTTGGCTTTTATTGCAAGGGGGATGGAGTATAAAAGCAGGGAAGTCTTGCTGCAGTTATACAGGGTATTGGTGAGGCCACACCTGGAATACTGTGTGCAGTTTTGGTTTCCATATTTAAGAAAAGATATACTTGCTCTCGAGGCGGTTCAGAGAAGGTTCACTCGGTTGATTCCGGAGATGAGGGGGTTGACGTATGAGGAAAGGTTGAGTAGATTGGGACTCTACTCATTGGAGTTCAGAAGAATGAGAGGCGATCTCATTGAAACATATAAGATTGTGAGGGGGCTTGATCGGGTGGATGCGGTGAGGATGTTTCCACTGATGGGTGAGACTAGAACTAGGGGACATAGTCTAAGAATAAGGGGCTGCCCTTTCAAAACTGAGATGAGGAGAAACTTCTTCACTCAGAGGGTAGTAAATCTATGGAATTTGCTACCCCAGATAGCTGTGGAAGCTGCAACATTAAATAAATTTAAAATGGAGATAGACAGTTTCCTAGCAGATAAGGGAATTAGGGGTTACGGGGAGAGGGCAGGGAAGTGGACGTGAGTCTAGATTCGGATCAGCCATGATCCTATTGAATGGCGGAGCAGGCCTGAGGGGCCGTATGGCCTATTCCTGCTCCTACTTCTTATGTTCTTATGTTCTTTCAGGTAGACATAAAAGACCCCATGGCAATATTTCAAAAAAGAGCAGGTGAGATATCCCTGGTATCCTGGCCAATATTTATTCCTCAATCAATGTAACAAAAACAGGTTATCTGGTCATTATCACACTGCTGTTTGTGGGAGCTTGCTGTGTGCAAATTGGCAGCCGCACTTCCTACATTACAACAGTGACTACACTTCAAAAGTACTTCATTGGTTATAAAGCACTTTGGGCATGAAAGGCATTATATAAAAGCATGTCTTTCTTTTTTCTTATTGTCACTTGCAAACTTAACATTCACTGCACATAGAATTGTGCAGTCTTAAAATTCTTATAACTTTAACTTTCCTAAACAATCTGACCTGTTACATTAGAAACATCAACTGACTTCGAGCAATCTTATATTGGTGATTCACTGGAGAGGCCTACAGAATGTGAAACCAGAGAGGTGTTAAGATTTGAATCAGAAAGGACAGCAACAATCTGATTTTAATGATATCAGTCTGGGGTCTGCCTCGGTACACCACGATTGTTGCTGTGTGATTGATTGAAGTTGTCCTTCTGCAGATATGATACACTGCCATTTTTTCCTCTATCCTCCATCTTCTAACATGTACAGAGCCTACAGGCAGTCAAGGTGCAGGTTTGAACTTTCTGCCATTCAGTTGTGAGTTAAGTGTTCGACAGTTATGAGTTCCAGCTCCACTCCTGCATGAAATTTAAATATGAGCTGGGCTCATAGATCACACAATTAAACATTGAAATGAAAATTGCTCCTGTTTCTTTGCACAGTACTTACCAGAATAGGTTTCCCAGAATCCAAGTGTGACTGAGAAGAGGATTGTGGATATTACATAGATACATACAAACACACATGCATGCAAACACACACAAAATAAATGTGTTTAAACGGAGTGAACTGCAATGTTGCATATAATCAATTTTCAATTAAATGCAAATAATAGTGACAGATCTAGCCTTCTTACAAAGAGCAAAACTAAAAGAGAAAGCAAATTGACTGTGAAGTTGCACTGTGAAGATTTCCTAACCTGAATTACCAGACATTCCTACATGATTTACATCCGCCTCTGCAGATTGTTTTTCTATTGCAACTGTGGTTACTGATGTACATGCTGAGTGGGTGTCTGTGCTGACATTAAGTGTTACTCTTTTTTAATTATAGGCAATTAAGTATCCTAAACAAGTCAAATGACACGTATCAGTTTTTGATCTGCATGTACTTTAACCTCAAAACTTCGAGAAATTTCCTGAAAAATTAAATGCTTTAAATTATGTAGTGAAACCTCATATTAGTGATTTTTTTCTCCAAGATGCCAATTAAAGCACATTTAAAAACAATGTTTTCGCTGACTAAATTGAGCTTTGATTCAAAATTGAGGAAATTTAATATTAGTAACTAACAGCCCACCTGAGATGGTTGAATGCAGCTGTGTTAAAGTGTGTACAACTTAATGTGGCCACTTTTCAAACTAAAAAAGTAATAGGTCATGAGACTGATGAAGAACATGAATATGTATTCAACATGCATCCCCAAAGAGTACAGTAACATTCCCTACTTGGCAGCCAGCAATCCTATTTTATTGAGAAATAGGAGAATTGTGCTTTTTCATAATAACTAACAATTCAAGATTATCAATGAAGAACTTGTGCAGCATACCACAACTGCACAGTAAAATTGAAAAGTGAAGTATTTGACTCTGGCAGCAGTAGGAACATTCATAGAGACATAGGAATAGGAGTGGGCCATTTAGCCCCTCAAGCCTGTTCCACCATTCAGTTAGATCATGGCTCAACTCCATTTATCTACCTTTGCTCCATATCAATTGATATGCTTTCCTAACAAAAATCTATACATCTCAGTCTTGAAAATTTTAGTTGACTTGGTATCCACAAACTTTTAGGGGAGCGAGTTCCGGATTTCCACTATCCTTTGTGTGAAAATTGCTTCCTGATTTCACTCCTAAATGGCTGTACTTTCAGGACTATGCCCCCCTTATTCTTGTTCCCCCACCGGAGAAAATAGTTTCTCTGTATCTACTCTGTCAAATCCTTTTAACATTTTAAAAACCTTGGCCATGATTTTGCTGATCTCGGCGGGTCAGGGGCTGGTGACGTTGGTGACAGGTCGTGACCCTGCTGCTGGCTCCACCCCGCTCTGTGAAATGAATTTCCCTTGATGGGCTTGTTAAGCCCGCCCAGCGCGTTTCCCGGCCAATTAGAGGAAGCGGCCTGGTGACGTCATTTGATGAAGCATCATCAGCCAGTTTCCTGAAAGGGACCACGGGCAAATTTATTTTGACATTTGTGGTGTTAGTGTTCTACAGCATTGAGATGCTACAAACACCGACAATCACTGCACAGAGGTGCACGGCTGCACCCAGGTTCTCCCATAACTCCCTCCATATGCTTATGGAAGGAGTTACAGCATGCAGGGAGGTTGTCTTTCCTTCCCATGGGCGGAAGAGACCTCCCCAGAACACCAACACAGCCTGGTTGCACATTGCAGAGGAGGGGTCAAGCAGGGATGTGGTCAGGAGGACCTGGGTGCAGTGCCGCAAACCTTTCAATGATCTCAGTAGTTCACGAAATGTTAGAACAAAGCCACACTCAACCTCATCCTGCTGTGCCTCTCCTCACGTCCCCATCACTCTGCCTTCCCTACCCTACTCCTGCACATCCTTTCACCAACTTACTTGCACTTCCACCCATTCTCCTCTATTCATATTATCACCTCCCCATCTCACTAGCCACCCCTCACACTCAGCCTCAGCCATACCAACTAACAACACACAAGGGTAGGCACTTGGGTGTTTTATCCATTGTTCATGTAAAGTTTCTGTTAATGTGTTGTCAAATATTTAAACCTTTATTTTCAACACTTTGTGTTCTTGGACAAATTTGTGTGCACCTTTGGAAGTGGCTTAGTGAGTTGCAGTGAATAGTGAGACATAATGGTACCCCCGCAATGTTGATGAGTGTGAAAGGAATGGCTTGGACATAGAGATGCTTTATGGTGTTGGTGTGGGGTGGTGCCAACCTGGTGCATCATGTGGCAGTCAGGATGTACAGTGTCAAGTGAAGTAAATGTGGCCATGGTGAGGCCATCCCTGGCGTCCCGGGCAGCAATGTGGTCGGGCGCTGGTACCCTGAGTTCTGTGCAGCATCAGTTGATTGCGGAGAAGGTTGGTGGTGTTGTTGGTGCTGCTAGTGTGCCTGGTGCTGCTGGTGCTGGGGCTGATCGTGGTGGGATTCTAAGGACCAAGGTAAGAGAGTACAAAGGGCACACATGATGATGGAATAGATGGCAGGTGAAGTAGTGATGACAGAAGTGATCTGTCAATGGTGAGAGAGGTAATGAGGTCTGACTGGATAGAAACTTGTGTAAAGACCTGGAGCATGGTGAATCTGTTATGGATATGCAGTGAGGAAGAGCTTGGCCTAGAAATTCAGTATCGCCACATTTGGGGCGCTACAGCAAGGCGTTCGCTAAATTTAGCGCCAGGCGCAACTTAGCGCCACCTTCGCCGAAATTGAGTTGCATCGCCCCAACAGGTTGCTGCTGCGCTAAAGCAGGCGATGCATGACTATCATAAGGTGCTAAGCCGGCGAGCCGAGGCGCTAATACCGAGGGCGGGCGCAGCGCAGGTGCGACGAGTTGCTGATTGAAGGCAGACACGCTGGCGCCGGTCAGCTCTTAAAGGGGGAGGGTCGATTTGTTTGGCTGGCACGCCCTGCACACTGCAGCCCTGAAGCAAGGCCTAACCATTGATGGTTCATCAGTTCTACGCCCAGGACCATGGTAAAGACCGCTATTCTTCCAAATCCCATTGCACGCTCTGGCTGCTTGTCAAGGGTCATGGGGAAGGAGATGTACTGACGTCTCCTTCTGAAAAGGGCATTGGTCACCTGGCAGATACAGCAATGTACCACGAACTGGGAGATGTTGGCAATGTCCCCAGTAGTGGATTGGAAGGAGCCGGTGGCATAGAAGTTGAGAGCCACCATCACCTTCACTGCCACTGACAGAGACGTCCTGCTCCTCAGCTGTGGCTGCAGATCTCTGCGAAGCAGGTGGCAGACCTCAGTGACCACCTCCCTTCTGAATCGTAGCCTCCGAACACACTGCTCCTCAGACATGTTCAGATATGAGAACTGCTGGCGGTATACCCTGGGTGGGTAAGGCCTCCTGTGCCGACGCCTGTTGGCCCTTCTCCGTCTGGCCATGACTGGCACTCTCTCACGGCGTCTCTGAGCCCTTTGAATGCAATGGAGAAGCCCAACGTTTCCAACCATTGCAGCCCCCCATTATATGTGACGACTCAAGGCTATGGCACTGAAAGTTAAATCCAAGTGCAAAGCTCTGGCCTGAAGCCAGAAGTACCTGTGTGAGCGCTGAGTCAAAGCAGAAAGCTCTCTCCCTTTGTCTCTCTCCAAATATCCGTCTCTCACACAGAAGGATTGGCACAAAATGGCTGCCACTTATAATGCAGGAGGAGTCCCCTTTAAATAGCACCCCCCGCGCCCCACAGCGACTGGGAACTGTTCCCCTCTACCAGTCGCTGGGGGTGACAGGCGCACAGAAGGGCGGCACCACTGAACTTCTGGTTCGGGGCGCACCAAGGGCGTTGCACCATGAAATGACGTCAGGATCTGCGCACGTAGCTGAGCGGGCGCTGCGGTTTTGCGCCGCCGCTAAATCTTGAGTGAAGTTCGCGAGAGGCGCAGATCGCGCCGCACCTGGGCGCTAGCCACTTAGCGCCCCACTTCTCCTCCTCCTAAGGCGTTAGCGGCTGGCGCTAACAACTGAATTTCTAAGCCCTTGTGTCTGAGGGAAGATATCTCTGTAAGGTGGGAGCTTTTATTTTACATTTGAAGCTGTCAACTCATCAACTGGTTCAATGGCCACTGAACTCCCGCCTCAGCTTGACAGACGTGGTCCACTGTCAAATGCAAAAGGTAAGCTGAAAATCATTCTTGAAGGGCTCTAAACAAGCCACTAATTACCTGAATTGAGTTCCCCGCCACTGCATGTCGGGTCTGCTCAGCGCTGACAGATCCAACATCGGGAAAGGCGCGTGACGGCGGGTTCACAGCGGGGTCCCGACCCACTGTGAAAAAAAGCATTTTCCCATCCAATCTGCCACCGGTCGTGCCTGCTGACACCCTGCAAAATTCCAGCCATTATCACCCATTAAATCTTCTATAAAACACGGAATACAAGCAAAGTTTATACAAACTGTCCTCATAATCTAACCCTGGTATAATTTACGTGAATTTTTGCTGTACCTTACTACAAGACCAATATCTTCCCTGAGGTTCGGTGCCCAAAACTTAATGCAGTGCTCCAGATGGGGTCTGAACAAAACTCTGCACAACTGAAGCATTACATCCTCATTTTGTATTCACACCCTCTTTAGAGGAAGTTCAATTTTTCATTAGCTTTCTCATTGAGTTTCTTTTTACCTGTACACTAGATTTTAATGATTTGTGTACATGAACACCTAAATTCTTCTGCTCATTCACAGCTTCTAATCTCTCACAATTAAGAAAAGATTCCTATTTGTCTTTCTCAGATCCAAAGTGGATGATCTCGCACTTCCCCACATTGAACTCCATCTGTCATAGTTCTGCCCACTCACTTAGTCTGTCAATATCTTTGTAACTTTCAGTTCCCTTCTGCACAACCTGCTGTGCCTTGGAAATTAGTCATTTGCAAACTTGGATATACAACTCTATTGCTTCATTCAAATCATCAGAATATATGGTGAAAATCTGAGGCCCCAGTACAGAACCCTGGGGGAACATCACTTGTCATATCCCACCAATCAGAGAATATTCCCTTTATCCCTAATTCTGTCCCCTACCTCCCAACCAATACTCCAACCCATATCACAAGGTTACTTCCAATACATGGCACTTTTATTTTTGCTAATAAACGTTTGGGGGAAACTTAGCAAACGCCTTTTGGAATTCCATATAGACAACTTCCACAGACATTCCCCTATCCACTATGCTAGTGAAATCCTCAAAATTGTCAACTAGATTAATCATAAGAGATGCTAGTCTGCTACTCCGGCCTGGAAAACTGGCATCTCCACTGGTATGGTCAAGTATGCAGTCACAGACTGCAGTGTAGACAATCATTGGCCCAACATTCAAAATATCATATAGATATATGACTGATATATTCACAGCCTAAATAGGAAAACAGGCCCACTAAGGTCAGTAACCTCATAAAATGTGTGAGTGCTACTTAGGGTGCTTCACACCTGCCTTGTTCAAGCTCATCCCTCATCAATATTTATTGCCCATACCTAGTTGTCCTGAGAAGGTGGTGATGGCTTGATACAACTAAATAGCTTTCTAGGCCACTTCAGAGGGCAGTTAAAAGACTACCACGTTGGTGTGGGAGTGGAGTCACATATAGGTCAGACCAGGTAAGGACAACAGATGTCCTTCCCTAAAGAGCATTAGTGAACCTGGTCACTTATACTGACACCAGCATTTATTTCCAGATTTTTTTAATGCATTCAAATTCTCAAACTGCCATGGTGGGATGAACACACGTACCTTGGATTACTAGTACAGCAATATAACAGGTACACTACAAGTAAGGAGAGAGATGGAATACTCACCATTTGCCTGGATAAGTGCAGCTCCAACAACACTCAAGAAACTTGACACCATCCAGGACAAAGCAGTCCGCTTGATTGGCACCCCATCCACCACCTTAAACATTCACTCCCTCCTCCACAGGCACACCGTGGCTGCAGTGTATACCATCTACAAGATGCACTGCAGCAACTCACCAAGACTTCTTTGGCACCACCTCACAATCCCGCAACCTCTCCCACCTAGAAGGACAAGGGCAGCAGGCGCATGGGAACACCACAACCTCCAAGTTCCCCTCCAAGTCACACACCATCCTGACTTAGAAGTATATTGCCGATCCTTCATAGTCGCTGGGTCAAAATCCTGGAACTCCCTCCCTAATTGCACTGTGGGAGTACCATCACCACATGGACTGCAGTGGTTCAAGAAGGTGGCTCACCGCCATCTTCTCAAGGGCAATTAGGGATGAGCGATAAATGCTGGCCTTGCCAGCGATGCCTACATCCCATAAAAACGAATTTTAAAAAACCACCGTAACCTAATTTTGCTCAGTGTCTCACTCTGTAATTTCTCCCATAGAGTACATTTTTGTTGATTTTTGCTTCAAGTAGGATTGTTGATTTTTGACAATTACGTGAGTGGTCTTCTTTGAATTCAGGTGGTAACCTGAGGAAGCTGCAACACAGGACTACATGCATGCTAAAATGCGGCAGCAGCATGCTATAGACAGAGCTAAGCGATCCCACAATCAATGGATCAGATCAAAGCTCCACAGTCCTGCCACATCCTGTCGTGAATGGTGGTGGACCATTAAACAAGTAACAGGAGAAGGAGGCTCCATGAATATCCCCATCCTCAATGATGGTGGAGCCCAGCACGTGAGTGCAAAAGACAAAGCTGAAGCGCTTGCAACCATCTTCAGCCAGAAGTGCTGAGTGAATGATCCATCTCGGCCTCCTCCTGAGGTCCCCACCACCACAGAAGCCAGTTTTCCGCCAATTCAATTCACTCCACGTGATATCAAGAAATGGCTGAGCGCACTGGATACAACAAAGGTTGTGGGCCCTGACAGCATCCTGGCTGTCGTGTTGAAGAATTGTGCTCCAGAACTAGCCGCGCCTCTAGCCAAGCTGTTCCAGTACAGCTATGACACTGGCTTCTATCCGACAATGTGGAAAACTGCCCTGGTGTGTCCTGTCCACAAAAAGCAGGACAAACCTGGCCAATTACTGCCCCATTAGTCTACTTTCAATCATCAGCTAAGTGGTGGAAGATTTCGTCGACAGTGCTATCAAGCAGCACTTACTCACCAATAACTTGCTCACTGATGCCCAGTTTGGGTACCGCCAGGACCACTCAGCTCCAGACCTCATTACAGCTTTGGTACAAACATGGACAAAAGAGCCGAATTCCAGAGCTGAGGTGAGAGTGACTGCCCTTGAAATCAAGGCAGCATTTGACGGAGTGTGGCATCAAGGAGCCCTAGTAAAACTGAAGTCAATGGGAATCGGGGGGATAACTCTCCACTGGCTGGAGTCATACCTAGCACAAAGGAAGATGATTGTGGTGGTTGGAGATCAATCATCACAGCCCCAGGACATTGCTGCAGGAGTTCCTCAGGGCAGTGTCCTAGGCCAAACCATTTTTAACTGCTTCATCAATGCTCTTCCCTCCATCATAAGGTCAGAAGTGGGGATGTTTGCTGATGACTGCACAGTGTTCAGTGCCATTCACAACTCCTCAGATAATGAGGCAGTCCATGCCCACATGCAGCAAGACCTGGACAACATTCAGGCTTGGGCTGATAAGTGGCAGGTAACATTCATGCGACACAAGTGCCAGGCACTGATTATTTCCAACAAGCAAGAGTCAAACAACCACCCCTTGACATTCAACGGCATTACCATCGCCGAATCCCCCACCATCAATATCCTGGGGGTTACCATTGACCAGAAACTTAACTGGACCAGCCACATAAATACTGTGGCAATGAGAGCAGATCAGAGGCTGGGTATTCTGCAATGAGTGTCTCACCTCCCGACTCTCCAAAGCCTTTCCACCATCTACAAGGCACAAGGCAGGAGTGTGATGGAATACTCTCCACTTGCCTGGATGAGTATAGCTCCAACAATACTCAAGAAGCTCGACACCATCAAAGACAAAGCAGCCCGCTTGATTTGCACCCCATCTACCACCTTATACATTTACTCCCTCCACCACCAGCGTACCGTGGCTGCAGTGTGTACCATCTACAAGATGCAGTGCAGCAGCTTGCCAAGGCTTCTTCGGCAGCATCCCCCAAACCCGCGACCTCTACCACCTAGAGAGACAAGGGCAGCAGGCGCATGGGAATACCACCACTTCTAAGTTCCCCTCCAAGTCACACACCATCCTGACTTGGAAGTATATCACCGTTCCTTCATCGTCGCTGGGTCAAAATCCTGGAACTCCACCCCTAACAATACTGTGGGAGTACCTTCACCACACAGGCTGCAGCAGTTCAAGAAGGTAGCTCACCACCACCTTCTCAATGGCAACTAGCAATGGGCAATAAATGCTGGCCTTGCCAGCGACGCCCACATCCCATGAACGAATAAAAAAAAGGTGATAAACCACTTGACTGTCATAGCTCTGTAAAGCATGGGAATGAGAAATTTTTTCTACATAAACACACTTATTGACATCAGCATGCATTCCTAGTACATGCAGTGTATACACAATCATGATGTATCGACACATTGTATAATATATTGGCCTACATTTCTAAGTCATTCCAATGGCACAGAACCTTCAACTTCCAGCATGCATTGGAAAATTTACCTCAGTGTGCAAATCATGGAAGACATGATTATTATAATGCATATCTATAGTTCTGAGCACTTTCCAATCTATAGTGATCTCAACCCTGGACATTGTAAACCTTTTTGTCTTCCTTCAGTGGTTGATAAAATACTAGAATATATTATATGGGATGAAATTATTAAGCAATTGGAGAAACACGGGCTCATCAAGCCAGTCAAAGGGGATTTCATGCTTGACCAACTTTATAGATTTGTTTGAAGAAACACCTCAGAAGATAAGGAAAATGCAGGGTGTGGTTTACATGAATTTCAAAAAGCAATCAATAAGATACCATATAATGGCACATGGAATAAACAACAAGAACTTGCATCAATATAGCGTTGAGATACCGCGGCAAAAGTGGGAGTCAAGACCAGAGTTGATGGAACACAACTGCTTTAATTTACATCATGGCAATACAAGTGCTTAAAAAGCCCGCGCAACCACTTAAATACTCCCCAGACAGGAAGTGCTCCCGGCAGCCTGTCCCTGCGGGAAACAAGTTGCCGGAGGAAAGGGCCCACGGCTGGGGTTGGCTGCCGGCAGTGCGCCTGCGTAAACTGTCCGTGCCGCCGTGAGCGGATTATGTCCAATGGTGGCGTGTCGCCACAGAGCTCCCCGCAGAATCCGCTTAGGAGGAGTGGATGAGTCGTGACGGTGGTCTAATGGTTCTGCTGGAGCGGCTCTGTGTGGCCGCCGATCTAGTTGGTGGGGCCGGGCGGTTCGCCGCCGGCTGTGCTAGCTTGCTGGCGGGATGGCCTCCAGTTGGAGGTCGGGCCACGGGGACCTGTTCCCCTGGTTCTGTGTGTGCTGGTTTGAATCGGTCGATGGAGACCGTTTCGACCCTGTCGCCGAGTCACAGCTTGAAGACCTTATCCCCAGTTTGTAGTACCTCGTACGGTCCGTCGTACGGGGGTCGTAGGGGTCCGCGGTGTGCGTCGTGTTGCACAAAGACGAAGCGTGCCTGCTGTAAGTTTGGCGGAACGTAAAGTGCGAGTTCGCCGTGGCGGTTGACCGGAAGTGGGGCGAACTGTTGAGCGGAAGAGAAAGAGTTGAGCCGCTGCTGTTCGGCCGACCAAGGCGTGGTAGCCTCCGGGAGGAATTCGCCTGGTACGCGCAGCAGTTGTCCGTAGACTAACTCCGCTGCAGAGGACTGGAGGTCTTCCTTGACCGCGGTGCGTAGGACTAGTAGCATCCATGGTAGGCAGTCAGTCCAGGTACTGTCCTGCAGGCTGGCGCGGAGTGAGGCCTTGAGTGACCTATGGAAGCGTTCACACAGCCCGTTGGCCTGCGGGTGGTACGCCGTGGTTCGGTGGAGCGTCACCCCGAGGTTGCGTGCTGTGGCCGTCCAGAGTTCGGAGGTGAATTGGGCGCCTCTGTCGGAGGTTATATCGGCCGGTACGCCGAACCTTGCGACCCAGGTGTTAACGAACGCCCTGGCGATGTCGGCTATGGTGGTGGAGGTCAACGGCACTGCCTCAGGCCAGCGTGTGTAGCAGTCGACCATCGTGAGAAGATAAGTTTGGCCTTGCGATGGCGGCAGAGGACCGACGATGTCGACGTGTACGTGGTCGAAGCGGCGGCTGGGTACCTCGAAGTCTCCCAGGGGTGCTTTTGTGTGCAGCTGCACCTTAGCCCGTTGGCAGGCGAGGCAGGAGTTGGCCCAAGTCCGAACATCTTTGCTGAGGCCGCGCCAGACGAAGCGCTGGGAGAGGAGTCTAACAGATGCGCGGGAACCCGGATGGGAGAGCCTGCGGAGCACGTCAAAAATGCGGCGGTGCCAGGTTGCAGGGACGACTGGCCTGGGTTGGCCGAGTGAGATGTCGCAAGTGACTGCCATGGCTTTGGGCCCGTGCGCGACCTTGGCTAGACGTAGCCCAGGCAGGCTGGTAGCCGCCGAGAGGAGGTCTGGGTCCGTGAGCTGGGCCGCTGCTAGTTGCGCGTAGTCGACCGCTAGGTGATTCGCGCAGATGGCGGGACGGGAAAGGCAGTCGGCGACAACGTTGTCTCTACCGGAGACGTGCTGGATGTCCGTGGTAAACTCGGACACGGCCGCGAGCTGGTGTTGCTGCCTAGTGGACCAAGGGTCGGTGTTCTTGGCCATCGCGTATGTGAGCAGCTTGTGGTCCACGTACGCGGTAAAGGAGCGGCCCTCCAGGAGGAACCTGAAATGGCGGACCGACAGGTGGAGCGCGAGGAGCTTGCGGTCGAAAGTAGAGTATTTGACCTCCGGGGGGCGCAGTTGGCGGCTGTAGAAGGCGAGTGGCTGCCACGCGCCATTGACCCACTGCTCGAACACGGCTCCGACCGCATGGTCGGAGGCGTCGGTGGTGAGCGCGATCCGGGAATCGGCCCTCGGGTGCGCGAGCACGGTGGCATCGGCGAGCGCGTTTTGGGTGGCGTCGAAGGCGGCTGACGTGTCAGCGGTCCAGACTACGGCCATCTTGCCGGATTTACCTCGAAGGGAATCGTATAGAGGCTTCATGAGGGCTGCAGCTCTGGGGATGAACCTGTTGTAAAAGTTCACCATCCCGAGGAACTCCTGGAGGCCCTTGATGGTTTTAGGGCGGGGGAATTGCTGGACGGCCTGCACCTTGCTGGGCAGGGGGACGGCCCCAGCAGGGGTGATGTGGTGGCTGAGAAAATCGATCTCGGCTAGGCCGAATTGGCACTTCGCCGGGCTAAGGATAAGCCCATGTTGGGCTAGGCGCCCGAACAAGATGCGAAGGTGTTCGAGGTGTTCCTGTTTGGAGGAGCTGGCCACAAGAATGTCGTCTAGATAGACGAATAAAAAGTTCAGGTCCCGGAGGACTGAGTCCATAAGGCACTGGAAAGCCTGAGCTGCATTCTTGAGGCCAAAGGGCATCCTCAGGAACTCGAACAGGCCGAATGGGGTGCTGACGGCCGTTTTGGGGACGTCCGCGGGGTGTACGGGGACTTGGTGGTAACCGCGCACCAAGTCAACCTTGGAGAAGACGGTTCGTCCGGCCAGTCGGGCCGAGAAGTCCTGGATGTGCGGCACCGGGTATCGGTCGGGGGTGGTGGCGTCGTTGAGGCGGCGGTAGTCCCCGCAGGGGCGCCAGCCTCCGCCGGGCTTGGGGGCGATGGGGAGGGGCAAGGCCCAAGGGCTGCTGGAGCAGCGGATGATGCCGAGTTGCTCCATGGTGGTGAACTCGGCCCGCGCGATTTCCAGCTTGGCCGCGTCGAGTCTGCATGTGTGGGCAGAGATCGGGGGGCCTGTGGTGGGGATATAGTGCTCCACACCGTGTTTGGCGGCTTTGGCCGAAAAGGTCGGGTTAGTGAGAGCGGGAAACTCGGCTAGTAGTGCCGAGTAGTTGTCCATAGCTCTGGCGAGGCAGTAGGTCGTCAGGCCGGCCGAACGGGCCGGGGTGACTGCGCCAGGGATGGGGGCCTTAGTGTTGATGTCGATGAGGCGGTGCCTCGGAATATCGACAAGGAGGCCGTGGGTGCGTAGGAAGTCGGCGCCGATGAGTGGGCAGAGGACCTTGGCTGTGAGGAACTCCCAGCGGTAGCGGCGGCCTGCGAGGTCGAGCGTGGCCATGTGGGTGCCGTATGTGCGGATGTCAGAGCCATTGGCTGCAGCCAACGTGGCACCCCGTGCGCCGCTTTGGATTTCGAGGGCGGAGGCGGGGATGATGCTGTGCTGGGCTCCTGTGTCGCACAGGAATCGGCGATTGGTACTGTCGTCGGTGACGTACAGTAGGGGCCCCTTTTGCCCCACGGCCATCGTGGGGGCTGGTGCGGGGGAGGGTTTGAAAGTGCACGGTGGCATGCAACGTTGGGCCCTAGTGCCAAAACGGGTGTGGTAGTAGCAGTGACCCGGAGTGGAAGGGCGGTCGGGCCTAGTGAGCCGGGGGGACCGCGTGGTCGTTGCCGTGAGGTCGGGCGCGACATCGCGGGCGGTCTGCGCAGAGAGCAGCCGGTCGGCCTTTTCGGCTATCTCGTTCAGGTCCATGGAGTCAGACTCCACAATGAGCGGGCGGATGCTGGCGGGGAGCTGCCGAATGAAAAGTGTACGAAAGAGGGCGCCGGGTTTTTTGTCGTCCGAGAGGGACAGCATGTGGGAAAGCAGATGTGATGGTGAAGCGTCACCAAGGCCTGGGAGGTCGAGGAGTTGGCAGTTGCGCTGGTAGGAGGACGCCTGAAATTTTTTAAGGAGCGCGGCCTTCAGGTGTTCGTACTTGCCTTCCTCTGGTGGATCCTGCAGCGCTGCCCAAAACTTAGGGACTGTGGCGCAGGTGAGAGAGGCGACAAGGTAGTCGTACTTCGTGGCGTCGATTGTAATGCTTCTCAGCCGGAATCTGGACTCGGCTTGAACGAACCAGGCCTCGGCCAGGTTCTCCCAAAAGTCCGGTAGTTTAACCGTGACTGCGTTTGTATCCGCCATGCTAGCTTAGGATTCGTCCTGAGCATCGGGGTCACCAGTGTTGAGATACCGCGGCAAACGTGGGAGTCGAGACCAGAGTTGATGGAACACAACTGCTTTAATTTACATCATGGCAAAGCGAGTGCTTAAAAAGCCCGCGCAACCACTTAAATACTCCCCAGACAGGAAGTGCTCCCGGCAGCCTGTCCCTGCGGGAAACAAGTTGCCGGAGGAAAGGGCCCACGGCTGGGGGCGGCTGCTGCCGGCAGTGCGCCTGCGTAAACTGTCCGTGCCGCCGTGAGCGGACTATGTCCAATGGTGGCGTGTCGCCACAATAGCATCTTTAACATGGAAAAATGTCCCAAGCTGCTTCACAGTGGCATAATCAAAAAAATGGATGCTGAGGCAAAGATGAAAATATTAGGAGGAATGATTAAATGCTTAGTCCATGAGATGGCTTTTAAGGAAGATCTTAAAGGATAAGAGGTAGGTGCAGAGGCAGAGGATTTAGGGAGGCAATTCCTAGATTGCTGAAGTCACAGCTTCCAATGGTGCGATGAAGGGAGGGGTGGTTGAACAAAAGTCCGGAATCAAAGAAATAGATAGTTTGGGGGATTGTAGGGCTGGAGGAGTTTATAAAGACAAGGATGGGTGAGGCCATTAAGTTAAACATGAGGATAAGAATTTTAAATTTGAGGTGTGGGGTTCTTGGAGCCAATATAGGTCAGTGAGGATAGGAGCATGATGGGTGAGCATTATTGGTGCAAGATACGATTAGTGCAGAGGTTTTGGATAAGTGTACAGAGGGTGGAAGATGGGTGGCCACACAGATAATATGGCCACATGGATGGAGAAATGGTTAGATTGCAGAAAACAAAGGGAGGCTTCTCACACTACAAATATTTGGTGTGTGGTGTTTCACAGGATTTTATGTTGGACAGCTCATATTACCCATATACATAAATGATCTGGACTTAGGAATTGGGGGAACAATATCAAATTGACTGATGACTCCAAATTAGGGGTTAAGGCAAATTGTGACAAGCACCATAAGGAGGACATAATAGATTGGGTAAATTAGAGACAAATGCAGTTCAATGTAGTGAAATGTGAAATAATACATTTTGGAATTAAGAATAAGGAGAAGTACACCTCAAATAGTAAAATTTTAGTTAGGGTGGAGGAGAAGAGGCACCTTGGTGTGCAGATCAATAAAAGTAGCAACGGCACTATCTAAGGTCATAAAAAAGGTAAATGGAATCCTTGGTACCTTGAGGCATAGAAAAAAGTGCAAGGAAGCAATGTCAGACTTGCATAAAGCCATAATTAGCACGCTGGCTGCTTTCGGGAACTCAACAGCCAGCAGACCTTAATGTTTTATCCCTTTGAATTAATGGATGGAAAACTAGGGGCTGTGGGTCCACAATTTCCTAATTAGCGCTCCCTGTGGGCACCACTCCTCACCAGAAATGCCCAGTTAGTGAATCAATCATATTGTGTGCTGTCTTTGACACCCCATTATGGGAAGGATATAAAACCAATGGAATAGGTGCAAAGCAGATTCATTATAATGTTACTAGGAATGAGGGCTTATAGTTATGAAGACAGGCTTGAGAAGTTAGAGCTTTTTCCCTAGAAGTGAGAAGGTTAAGGAGTAACCTGATGGGGTTTTCATGATTATGATGCATTGAATTAAAGTAAACAGATTAATTCCAATGGTCAATGTGATGGTAATGAGAGAGAGAAAAAAATAAGATAATTGCTGGGTCAAATCCTGGAACTCCCTCCCTAACAGCTTTGTTGGAGGGACTTCACATGGACAGCAGTGGTTCAAGAAGGAGGCCCACCACCAACTTCTTAAATAAAGAAAGAAAGACTTGCATTTATATAGCGTCTTTCACGACCTCAGGATGTCCCAAAATGCGTTACAGCCAATGATTTACCTTTCAGGTGTAGTCACTGTTGTAATGTAGGAAACCCAGCAGCCAATTTGAGCAGATTTCCTACGGCTAACTACGGATGGGCAAAAATGCCAGCAACACCCACATCTCAATAAACAATTAAAAAAAGTGCTGCTGTTTGACAGTAATGGTCATGTCTAACCTTTGTGCTTTTTAAAGCCATGCAGCTTCTATATGGTTCTCCAGCCAGTCTGAGTAATTGACGCCACATTGACTTTTTTCAGTGACAGAAGGTGGCAAAAACATAGCTAAAAGATATGCACGGAGAGCAAGCTCCTATCCTTTCTATGTTTAAAGCAATTAATGAGTTAATAATGGGTACATCAGGTGAATTTTTTTGTGTGATAGACAATTTTACACGGAATACAACTACATTCACAATCTAGGGTCAATATTCTTTGGAAAGCATAGAATATAAAATATACTTACTGACATAAGAAACTACTAGGCACTTGGTCTGGGTATTAAACAAGGCTTTAATCAGCTGTTTCACAACATGCAGGTCTAGTTGTCCTTCACTAGTTCCTGTTTACAAAATGTCCTGAGCATTCTGGGCCCGTGCCCGAGTATTTATACTCTCCCTGGACAGCGCCACCAGCAGGCTGCCCAGTATTATTTCATAAGTCATTTCTACATGAATGGCAAGATTCATGTCATTCTTCCCGCCTAAAAGGTTGGAAGTCCGGCGGCTTCTTTCTACTGGATTAATCGGACTAAGAATAAACGCAGTCGTTTGGATCTCCGTCGGTGGCCGGAAGGCACGTCTCCTCGGGCAGGGTTTTGCTCCCTGGGTTGCTTAGTTCGTACAGCGGGCTGACAGAGTCCGTGTCGCCTTGATCGACCTGAGGGGGACTGGGTAGATCGTGGCTCCGGGTGCATTTGGATCTCTGTTGGTGGCCGGAAGGCACCTCCTTGGACCGTGTTTCGGTCCCTGGATCGCTTAGTTCGTACCGGCGGGCTGGCAGAGTCTGTGTCGCCTTGATCGACCTGAGGGGGACTGGGGAGATCATGGCTCCGGGTGCGGGCCCCCACAGGTGCAGAGCTGGCTTCACCCTGCCCAGTAGTCGGTAACTGACCGGCGCCCTGGCTTCAGGTGGCCATCCCACAGGGAGCGCACTGTCCCCAGGGTTGATCCGGCGGAATAGCTGGCAGGTCCCGTGATGTCCCGTGCAGGGCATCATCCTCAGAGGAGCGCAGGGTATCGGCGTCATTAATATGGATCCCACCATCGATTGGGTCTGTGGGACCAGTTGAGCAGGGAGCCAGATCCCGAAGTGACACTGCGGATTCCCGGCCATCAGGGTACCGCACGTATGCGTACGTGGGATTAACATCCGTCAGTTCCACTTTGTCGACGAGGGGATCACTCTTAGAGGATCGGACGAATCTTCAGAGCAGCATGGGGCCAGGAGCTTCCAACCATGATGGTAGGGACGTCCCATGAGTGGAGTGATGCTGGAACCCGAAGAATCGTTCGTGAGGAGTAGCGTTGGTGGATGTAGAAAGAAGAGACCTGATGCAATGCAATGCATCAGGGAGCATAGTTTCCCACTGCTGGTCTGATAGGTTGTGTGACCTCAGTGCAAGACGAAAAGCGTTCCAAATGAAAGCGTTGTATCTCTCCACCTGTCCGTTTCCAATAGGATGATACGGTGTCATTCTACTTGTGGCGATTCCCCATTGGGAAAGATAACTTTTGAGTGCGCTTGACATGAAGGAGGGACCCGATCAGAGTGGATGAAATTGGCTGTACCGCAAAGGGAAAAGACCTGATCGAGGCATTTGATCACTGTGGAAGTAAGCATATTGGGACAGGGGAAAGCAAAGGGAAAGCATGAATATTCATCCACCATAGTAAGCAAGTAGGTGTTTCGCGTTGAGGAAGGCAGTGGCCTTTTAAAGTCAATGCTGAGTCGCTGCATAGGCTGTGTAGCGTGTATGAGCGAGCCATCCGACGGACAGAAGAATTGCGGTTTTAATTCCGTGCAAATTCTATAAGTGGAGCATGTTCTTCTCAGGTCTTCTGTTGAAAATGGGAGCTTTTTAGATCACACAAAATGTAACATATGAGTAACGCCAGGATGGCATGAGTCAGTATGAAGATCCGCAAGAGTCAAAGTTAACATGGAAGAGCAGAATTCACACGTGAGGGTATCCGGGGCCACATTCCCTTTGCCAGGTTGATAATGTATGGTGTAGCTAAAGGCAGCCAATTCCAACCTCCAGAGCTGTATTTTGTTATTCTTGACCTCAGTGCATTTCCAGTTATCCAGCATAAAGGCCACGGAGCGCTGATCGGTTATAAGAGTGAAATGGCGACGAGCGAGAAAATGACTCCATTTACCTACTGCTTCGATGATAGCCGTAGCCTCCTTCTCGACAGGAGGATAATGGAACTCGCTACCCTGCAAAGTTCTGGACAGAAATGCAACGGGTCGACCACCTTGATTCAAGGTAGCCGAGGTCACCACCTCCGATGCATCACACTCGACCACGAAAGGGAGATTTTCATCGATGGAACGAAGCGTGGCTTTTTCCAGTTGTCGCTTGAAGAGGTCAAAAGCCAAAATAGCCGTGGCCTCCAACGGAAATGACTTCGCGTGAGGCAGGGGCTGGATCTTGTCGGAAAAGTGGGGTATCCACTTTGCATAATAGGCAAACATGCCGAGGGCCCGACAAAGAGAGCCGAGATTCATAGGAGGAGGGAGCTCCTGAAGTGGACGAAGTCGCTCCGGATCCAGTTTGATGACACCATTGCCCACCCAGTAGCCAAGGATGTTGACTGATGGTACTGATTTCACAGATTTGGACTCATTTAAGTTTAAGTTGCGACGATGGAGAAAGTCAAGACATTTTTGAAGGTTGGCATCATGCTCCTTCTGGTCATGACCAGCAATGGTGATATTATCCAGGTATGGAAAAGTGTCCGTTAAGTCCTCCTGTTTGACTAGGCTATACATTGCCCATTGCAAGACGGCCACCCCATTGGTGACCCCAAATGGAAGGCGACAAAACTGGTAAAGCCGACCATTGACCTCAAAGGCCGTATACTTTTTGTCAGAGTCCTTTAACGGTACTTGATGGTCTGCGCTCTTTAAGTCAAAAGTTGAAAATACCTTGCAGTTGGCAAGGTTATTGACCATGTCATCAATGTGGGGTAGTGGGTAGGCATCCAGGTCAGTATACTGGTTAATAGTTTGCGAGTAATCGATGCAAAGACGTTTCTTGTGTTGCTTCAGAGGATTTTAACAACGACGACTTGAGCCCGCCAGGAAGATGAACATGGCTCAATGATACCATCAGCTAGAAGGCATGAGATCTCTGCCTCAATAAAGGATAGACCATCTTGGCTGAAACGTTGTGATTTAGTGACTATGGGCTTATATCGGGGGGAAAGATTGGCAAACAAGGAGGGCTCATCGAGCGAAGCTGCCGCAAGTGCACAAAATGGTACTTTGGAAATAGTAAGCTCCAGCTTTGACCCTCCAAACTCAAAAGTGAGTCTTTAGAATTGTTTCTGGAAATCCTGTCCCAGGAGCACATCACAGCATAGGTTTCTGAGCATCCCGAGCCGGGTGGAGAAATAAGTGTGGCCATTGAGAATAAGGTCGACAAGAGAAAAGCCAGAAGAGCTGGTGGTCAGTGTCATCAGAGCCATTGCAATTTCCCTGTCCGAGGGGTAAATACACAGTTTTAACTTACTGACAGCCTGCTCACTGATGAAGCTGTCAGAGCTGCATGAGTCAATTAGTGCACTCAAAATGTGTCCATTTACCAAAACCTTTGTGGCTGCATGGGACAGGCTTTGGGGAAAAACAGCTGTGATGGGAGGAGAAGCTGTTTTACCCTTGACAGCTGTAACCTTAGTAGTAGCTCTCGGGGGAGGAGCAGTTTTATAGATAGCAGCTGTAAAACTAACAGGGGCTCTTGACCAGTATACCTTAGAAAAGTGAGCTTTCTTACTAACAGAGGCTCTTGACTGGCATACATTAGAAAAGTGACCTTTCTTACCGCAATCATTGCAGATTGCATTACAAGTAGGACAAAATTTCCTATAGTAGAATGCACCTCCACAGAAGAAACACTTCCTTCCAGATTGCCAAGATGCTGCTAGGGCTGGGTCGTCATCAGTGAGGGCTTCTAGGGTAGGGTCGTCATCAGCTAGGATAGAGTCATCATCAGTGAAGGCTTCAGCCCGAGGCCCATCTGAGGAGTTAGCAAAAGTGATTGCAGCAGTCCAGGCACGCGGTAAAAGAGAGGTGTTTGCATTTTTTTTTGCTAAGTCCAGAGAACATGCCTGGTCATAGGCAGCTTGTAATTTGAGGGTTTTATTCTCTAACAGATGCTGGCGTATGAAGGGAGATGCAATTCCATTAATAAAAGAATCATGAATTAACTCCTCCTGGCACTGCTCAGCTGAGATAGCTTTGAGATTACAATCCTTGCTGAGCCTGCAAAGCTTTTGAAGGAATTTGTCAAGTGATAACCCGGGTTGTTGTCGAGTTGTGGCCAGTAGATGCTGAGCAAAAATTTCATTTGGGGCCTTAACATATAGTTGCTGTAGTATTTGGATAGTGGAGTCATAGTCTACACAGTTTTCAATATAGTCAAACACATGTGGGGATACATAATTGGCAAGTATCTCTAACTTATCTGGAACATTCTCACCACACACCCTGAGGAAGTTGCTGAAGGTACGATACCAGTGTTTCCATACCTTAGCAGTTGTAGGTGAATTTGGGTCCAGGTCAAGACGGGCGGGTCGGAGTAGTTTCTCCATGATGGATTGAGTACTACCTCTGGTTCCCTTCTACTGTTTGAGTCGTAGCCGTCTGTTCCCAAAACCACGCAGAGTGTGGAGCAGGCCAGTTGATTAAATTGACATAAGAAAACTACTAGGCACTTGGTCAGAGTATTAATCAAGGCTTTAATCAACTGTTGTCCTTCACTAGTTCCTGTTTACAAAATGTCCTGAGCAAGCTGGGCCTTTGCCCGAGTATTTATACTCTCTCTGGACAGCGCCACCAGCAGGCCGCCCAGTATTATTTCATAAGTTATTTCTACATGAATGGCAAGATTCATGTCACTTACAATGTGAAAAGATGCCTTTAAATAATAACACTTATAATTAGAGGAGCTGTCCCCACATTTTCTCCTGTCTGACATTTTAATTGCCTCCATGGAGAAAAGTTCTGTTACATTCTTTTCTTAGTGCGCTAGTGATTGTTGTAGCCGTAGGTATTCCTCTAGCTGCACATGCCTCCTGGTTAAGTATTACCGTTATTTAAATGTTATTGTAAATCTCTTTCCTCCTCTCTTGAAACTGTTTACTCCTTGCTGTGGCATGGTTCCATGGACATTGGTCAACCTTTTGTAACTCAACCAAGTGGGCATTTTAACATTATCCTTCTTTAAGAAGCTTTTTTCAAATATCTTTATGCATATCACACCACATTCTTATTTCTTGAGATCACACTTAATAAATAAGCAAATCCTCTCACTCAGTCCTTTGTTTTTTGGAAACCAGTGAGTTCTACTATATCCCAACATTAAGGTGGCATCCTACTGACCTGAACCTTACATATCACCAGTGACTTATGTGTTTCAGATTTTTCTTCTTTAGCTTCCCATTGCACCCATTTTCCCCAATAACATTATCTTTGGACTTATTCATATGGGTCAAGCCTTCCAATTTGTTGAGATGTGTTCTCTTGCCCAGTTTCTCTGAGGAAGGACCTAGCAATGAAAGCACAGTGATAATTTCCTTTGATTACATAATGGCTAATATATAAGAACCATTAGAAGTATATTCATGTTCAATTCACCAGCAAACTCCTCACTTTAATTATTGCAAAATTCCCAAATAAATGTTTTCTTATAGATATGGAGGCGCAGTCATTGAGTATATTCAAGACAGAGATCGATAGATTTTTGAATATTAAGGGAATCAAGGGATATGGGGATAGTGCAGGAAAGTGGAATTGAGGTAGAAGATCAGCCATGATCTTATTGAATGGCGGAGCAGGCTCGAAGGGCCAATTAGCCTATTCCTGCTCCTATTTCTTATGCTCTTATATAAAACATGACCAAATCAACAATTAAAAGCTGGTAATGTAGATAACTTACTAACAACCAGTAGGCTTTTTTATTTTAAAAAAATCTGTCATTCATATATGAAATGACTTTTTTGTAATAATGAAATTAAGACTATATTGCCTACAGCCAGGTTAAAAATTGGCAACATAATTCTGGTGAATACTGCCTTTGGCTGTGGTCCTGACATGTTTGCACACCCCTAATTTTAAATGTATCTGTGACTTAAGTGGTCACAATGAGATTTCTTGCCTCTAAGTAACCCCCATCACCTGGGTGGGAAAGGTAATCAACACTGACAGTCATTTGCTGTTGCCTGATCATCTGACATAACATGCAATTATAGAATGGGACAAGGTGAACATTTACAGTCTTCCACCTTCCTCTAAATTAGGACGCTCTGCCGTCACAAAGCCTCCCTCCTGGGAACCACACTGTCAACAATTGTTTGTCATATCAATTAAGACAGGTGGATTTCTGTGAAAGCTGATCCATCTGGCACTTGAAACTATGTCCATCTGCTGATTAAACAGCACTATCACCACGGTGGGTACTGCTACACTGTCAATATTTTGCAGTATTTAATAAAATAGGTGCATTTATATGTATTTCTTTTTGAAGTTCTTTAATTACTTCAGTTGGAGGTTGATAGGATTGTCCACTCATTGTTAGCTTAGTGCCTTGGGATACATTTCTAGGTCAAATGCAAGTTGTTGTTGTTGTTACTGTGTTGCAGCCTATTTTTGTGAAAATTCATTTCAATTGGTGTTAGACTGAGAAGGGATTAGTTTGCATTTTGCTGATCACAAGTTTTCTCAAGTATCATGCATGCACAGTTTCAACAATTACAATTTCTCTAAGCAGATTAAGTTGTGCTAAACAGAAGCACACATCAGTGCTAATTTTGGATTTCAGTTTGCTACTGGGATGTCAAACTGTCAACTATGATTCTAAGGGGGAAAAATTCAGTTGGTTTGCGCCTCCCGTTAGCGCTTTAAGAGGGCACTAATGGGGCGCAAAGCAACTAGCGCCCGGGCACAGAGATGTCTGCGCCGCTCGCTAAATTGACCAGATATTTTGCGGCGGCGCTAAACACTACCGCCCCGATCTCCTGCGCACGCAGATCTTGATGTCATTCGAGCGTACAACGTCCTTGTGGCACCCCGGACCGGATATTGAGTGGTGCCCCCCTACTTTCCACCTGGCGCAAGCAACGACAGGTAGACTGGAATGTTTCCCAGTCGCTGTGGGGCTGGGGGTTTGCTATTTAAAGGTGGCCTTTTCCTGGCTTTTTCTGTGGTAGTCATTTTTGCACCACTCGTTGTGACAGAGGGAGAGATTCTGAGAGAGAGGAGAGACTTCTGCATAGAGTCAACGCTATGTGAAGTAGTTTTGGCTACTGAGCATCATTTTGCAGGTACTTTGGTTTTTGACCTTCATTACTTTGATTGCCAAGAGACTTTGGGGGCTGTACAGATTCGGGGCGTCGTTCTGCACCTGCAGATTTGGAGGCCACAGAGATGCAGAGAGAGAGTGGCAATCATGGCTAGATGGAGGAGGGCCAACAGGCCTCTGTACAGGAGACCTTACACTCCCAGGGTATTTTGCCAACAATTCTCCTTCATTAATATGTCTGAGGACCAGTATTTGCGAAGGCTGCACTTCAGCAAGGAGGTGGTCACTGAGCTCTGCCACCTGCTGCAGCCAGATCTGCAGCCTCTACTGAGGACCAGGATGTCTCTATCGGTGGCAGTGAAGATCAGAGTGACTCTGAACTTTTATGCCACCGGCTCCTTTCAAGTAGCTACTGGGGACATCGCCAATATCTCCCAGTTCGCGGTCCATTGCTGCATCCGTCAGGTCACAAATGCCCTCTATAAAAGGAGATGACAGTACATCTCTTTCCCGATGACCCGGGCCAAACAGCATGAATGCGCATTGGGCTTTGCGAGGATAGCGGGCTTCCCCATGGTGCAGGGCACCATTGACTGCATGCATGTGGCATTGCGTGCACCGCATGAGAATGCAGAGGATTTCTGCAACCGAAAGGGGTTCCACTCCTTAAACGCCCAGTTGGTCTGTGACCACAGACAGCTGATACTCGCTGTCAATGCCCGCTATCCTGGCAGCAGCCACGATGCATTAATCCTGTGCCAGATTGCTGTGGCAGAGCTTTTCCAGGCACCGCATCACCCAAGTGGTTGGCTCCTCGGGGACAAGGATTATCCCCTGTGCACCTGGCTGATGACACTGCTCCATACCCCTAACAGCCCTGCTGAGCTGCGGTACAACAAGAGCCATCTCGCCACCAGGAACATTGTTGAACACACAATTGGCTTGCGCAAGCAACGGTTTCGTTGTCTGGACCACTCAGGAGGAGCCCTGCAGTACTCGCCTGAGCAAGTCTCCCTCTTCATAGTTGTGTGCTGCATGCTGCATAACCTGGCAATCCTCAGGACCCAGCCAATACCACCAGGCCTTGGAGCACCACTGGAGGAGGAGGAGGAAGAGGAGGAGGAAGAGGAGGAGGATGATCATCAGCAGCACCAAGGTGGGAGGGAGGCCCACAATGTTGAACCTGGAAGGGCCATCCGTCAACGGCTGATAGCAAGCCGATTCTAGGCCCCTGTTGAGGAAATGGCTTCTGCCATTGAGAACAACATGAATGAAGCCAACCTGCAACCCCTAAGCCGGCCAAGGCAGCAATGATTCCAAAGACCAAACATGTAAATTTTGAATACAAAAACGTATTTATTTTACAAACTCTGTGGGTGTCATTTCTTCATGACAAACTAATAGAAAGAAAGACAAAAAGACAGTCATTAACATAACTGGTTCTCACAATCTGGAGATAATGTCCAAAACACTAAAGAAAAGTTTGAACACGAACCTCAGCCTTTAATAAAAAATTGTCACAGCTCCTACTTTTTGCCCTTTGAGGGTGATCTCCTTCCCTTGCGCACTTCCCCCATTCCCACCCTACTGCTCCTCAGTAATGGGACCCCATTGGCTGCAGCAGTCCGATGGAAGGCTGCTGATTGTCAGAACCTGAGACTGCAGATGCCCTTGAAGGACAGCTTCGACCAGCTCTGGGCCTGGAGGGCCCAGCTGCAGACTGCACCAACTCTGCATAGGTGGCAGCAGTCTGGCCTACAGGTGGTAGCAAGCGCAATGGGGAAGTGACAGTGGTGTGCAGGGGTTCGCAAAAATTCCCTCAGCCCCGAAGATCGGGAAACATTAATACGAAGAATTGTGTGATTTAAATTGTCTCTGGGTTGGAAAATGCTTTAAACCATACCCAGAACTGCAAAAAGGCTGCATTGAACAGCTCGTAGGCAGAGCGGCACTTGGACACTGGAATCAAAGAACTGTGTGAAAATCACACACTTTGAGAGGAAAATCATTTTATTAAAAGATGGAGTTTTGGATTGTTTTAATATTCCAGGGCTTAAAATGGCTGTCGGACCGCATGGCAGGAGACCATAGCAGCTTGTAATTGTGTCTGTATGAATGACCTGCCAATCAAAGGGGGGTTTCTGTTTGCATTTGAATGGAGCCGGGCTGTCAGTCACCCTGTAGCATGGGCGGGTCCGGTCGGGGGGGGAGGGAGTTCCCCCGCCCTGCCAATACAATCGCTGTGTTTACAGAAACTGATCAAACCACTTAAAGCTGTCCACAGGAAATGGCTTTGTTTACTATAGCCTCCCAAGCTGTTTACACAGTAATTCAACTCCATTCAAAGCCATTCACAGACAAGGGGGGGAACAGTTTAAAAGAATGGGTAATCCATCCAAACCCATGCCAGACAATGGGAGCAGTTTGGCCACTGGGAAATAGCCCGTTTGAATCAGCCAATCATCGGACAGCAAGCACAATTGGGTTGATTACACACATCCATTCACTGAAATTGACTCTACTACGTGATGTCTCATGTATGAATGGAGGAAGTTAATGGCCTTTCTCTTGTGTATTCGAATTTTTCGGTGCAAATTTGCACACAGACCTTTTCAGCGCCAAAACAGCAGGAGCTCCCAGGGTATAAAGATAGCTTCTCAGAAGCATATCTCTCTCATATTTTCCTTGGAATGCAGGTGAGCTCTTCTCTCTCTTTGGACCTCAGGTGAGCAGGTTTCTGACTCCTCAGCAAGGCAATCTAGTAAGGAGTTAGAGGGGTGGTAATTTAAGGGAAATTGCTAAGATTGTAAGACTTACATTGTAGCCATTTATCCCTCATTTTTGCCGTTTGCCTTCCCTGTTAAGCAATTTTACATTGATCGCATGGTGTAGTTTCTTTATTGCTTTGACCGTGTGGTGTAGTTTATTTAGTTAATAAAGTTTGACTTTCTCGCATCCAGATCATTTTGTCCATTTTAATATATCATTTTTTTATAAGTTCCTCCAGTCAGAACTGGAAGGGAGGGTTTAGCGATTCAAAACTGCTGTTTGGTATTGGTCTCAGTGCAGTGGGAAAAAAAGGCTGCTTGACCAGGTAAATTACCGTAAACCAGGTAAAGGAAGGTAAACTACTGTAAACCAGGTAAAAGATGCCCCCCTACAAATTGCCGACCACGAAGGGACTGGAGGCAGTTCTTGATATGATGAGTGGTCTGGATCTGGAGAAAGCATCAGCTCTTGCTTTTCTTGCTTTTAGTCTGTGGGTAGCTCTGCAGAAGTTAGCGGCAGCATGTAAACTGACTTATTATGGTATAGGTGGCTGGGTTAAGAAGGGTGAGATGAGGGTGCGGGAGGAGGTTAAAGAGGCCAAGAATTGGGAGTCGGAGTTTGAAAAATGCCAGGCGGAGGTAGAACGCCTCATAAGAGAGGTGAATGAGGCCAGAGCTAGTGGGATGAGGGTGCGGGAAGAAAATGCATGCCTCACACTAGAGGTCACAAAATGCCAGGCAGAGATAGAGTGCCTTGTGCAGGAAGTCACAGAGGCCAGGGACAGTGAGATGAGGCTACAGGAGGAAAACGCACACCTCACCCAAGAAGCTAGCGAGGGCAAAAGCCATGCGAGGCACAAGATAGAGTTCCTAAAGTGCCAGTTTAAAGAAGCAAAGAGTAATGAGATGAGACTGCGGGAAGAGAATGCCCGCCTCACCTCAGAAGTAACAGAGCAGGAGGGGAAGGTTAGGGAGGTAAAGGCAGCTTATAAGCTGGCCTGCGACCAAAGGTATAGTGAAGCAGATCATGGCCCCTGTAGAGCAGAGATAGAAAGCCTTAACATGGCTTTAAAAGGAGCAAAGGGGATGATTTGTCTGATCAGCCCGAAGGCAGGTCAGCCGGAATATACTGGCAACCTAAGTAAAACAGCCCCACAGGCAACACCCAGGGAAAGGTTGGCTAGGGAATTAGAGATCGCAAGACAGCAGCCCACAGCTCCGGGTTTTGAGGAGCTCTGGCAGCAAGAAGGGGTGGACAATGCGGTGGTAGGAGAACGCCAGCAGGTCCCGCTAGGCAGGCGGGGACCAGGACCAGTGTACCCCCTCCGACAACAGAGGTTCGGTCCGCCTGTGATCGATAATGACCCAGGAGCTGTTCAGCATACCTATCTGGTAGCCTATGATACAAACAAACAGCATAAAAAGACCAGTCCTAGTGCGAGCAAGCACTGAGTGCGAGTCATCAAAGAGTGCTCTGAGTTTGGGTAAGTGTGAGTTAGGGTAAGTGGGGTGTTAGGTGCTCTTTTCAAACTTTAACTCTGTGGGTTGTAGTTAACAAGGCCTTTCAGGTGCAGAGTGACTGTTGGTAAACCATTTAACTGGTGTAACTAGAGGGATTGATTTAATTTAAATCCAATTAATTAAAGGGGATACTAGCATCTAAAATCGGGCAGAGGGTGCCCATAACTAACAATAAAAAATTTAATTAATTACATAGAATGGAGCAGGTGATGTGTTACTCTTGCGAGATGTGGGAGCCGGTGAACCCCACTGAGGCTCACGGTGATTACGTCTGTGAAAAGTGTCTGCTGCTACAGGAACTCCAGCTCCGTGTTGATGAGCTGGAGTCTGAGCTTCAGACACCGCGATACATCAGGGAGGGGGAGAAGTACCTGGACTCTGTGTATCAGGAGGTGGTCACACCTATGAAGTTAATTAATTCAGATGTAGCCCATGGTCAGGGACAGGACAGTGTGACTATGAGTGAGGCAGGTACGGGGATCCAGGAGGTAGAGCTGGAGGAGCCGCAGCCCTTGCTCTTGTCCAACAGGTTCGCGGTTCTTACTCCCTGTGGGGACTGGAGCAGGGACTGCAGGGAGGATGAGCAACCTGGCCACAGCACCGTGGAACGGGGGGCCATTCAAGAGGGGGGAGTAAATAGAAATGTTGTAGTGGTAGGGGATAGTATTATTAGGGGGATAGATAGAGTTCTCTGCAGCCGAGAGCGAGAGTCCCGAAGGCTGTGTTGCCTACCCGGTGCCAGGGTTAAGGACATCTCCTCTGGGCTGGAAAGAAACTTGCAGTGGGAGGGGGTGGATCCAGTTGTTGTGGTCCATGTTGGTACAAACGACGTAGATAGGACTAGGAAGCCGGTTCTGTTAAAGGAGTATGAGCAGCTAGGGGTCAAATTAAAAAACAGAACCTCAAGGGTAATAATCTCTGGAATATTACCTGAGCCACAAGCGAATTTGGCTAGGGCAAATAAAATTAGAGAGTTAAATGCGTGGCTCAAAGACTGGTGTGGGAGAAATGGGTTTTGCTTCCTGGGACACTGGCACCAGTACTGGGGCAGGAGGGAGCTGTTCCGTTGGGATGGGCTTCACTTGGCCAGTGCTGGGACTAGAGTCCTGGCGGATCATATAACTAGGGCTGTAGAGAGGGCTTTAAACTAACTAGTGAGGGGGAGGTTCCTAGAGAGCAAATAATAAAAATGACAACAGAGAAGGTCATAGACTTAGGTAGCAGTGGGGAAATTAAAAACCAGAGCGTGTCAGGAAGGGGCAGAAGGTATGGAGTAAAAGGTAAAGTAATAAAAAGGGCAAAAGCAGGAACTAAGTGTCACAAAACATATTTGAAAGTTCTCTATCTGAATGTACGTAGCATTCGTAACAAAATAGACGAGTTAATGGCACAAATAACTACATATGGGTATGATCTTGTGGCCATTACAGAAACATGGCTGCAGGGTGACAATGCCTGGGAATTTAACATACCAGGTTATTTAACGATCAGGATGGACAGGAAGGAAGGGAGGGGAGGTGGGGTGGCTATGTTACTAAAGGAAGGAATCACTGTAATACAGAGAAATGATATTGGGTCAAAAGACCAGGATAATGAAACAGTTTGGGTGGAGGTAAGGAATAATAAGGGGAAAAAAACACCAGTGGGCGTAGTCTATAGGCCTCCGAACAGTTGCAACTCTGTTGGACGGAGTATCAATCAGGAAATAGTTGAGGCTTGTAATAAGGGAACATCTATAATTATGGGGGATTTTAACTATCATATTAATTGGACAAATCAAATTGGGCAGGGCTGCCTTGAGGATGAGTTCATTGAGTGTATTAGGGATGGGTTTCTTGAGCAGTATGAAACTGAATCGACCAGGGGGCAAGCAACCTTAGATAATCATAATCATAAACATAATCAACTTTATTGTCATTGTGAGTGCACAAGTGCAGTACAACGAAATGTAGGCTTGCGGCTCCCGAGAGTGTACATTTAGATTAAGACATTTAAACATTCAACATACATTTGGCTTGTAATACATTAACATAAACATAACCATAATAAAGTGCATTGGCAGATGTGCAGGCTTTAGAGTTTATTCGTGGAGTTCAGTAGGATGACAGCCCTGGGAAAGAAGCTGTTCCTAAACTGGTCGTACGGGTGCGAATGCATCTGTAGCATCTCCCAGATGGCTGGAGGGCGAACAGACTGTGGCTGGGGTGGGTAGGGTCTTTGATGATGGACCGTGACCTCCGTAAACAGTGTTTCTGGTATATGTGCTCTATGGTCGGTAGCCGGGTGCTGGTAATGCGTTGGGCAGTTTTGACTACCCGCTGCAGGGCTTTCCGGTCATAGTAGCTACAATTCATCAGGATGCTCTCTATTGTGCAGCGGTAAAAGTTAGAGAGGATCAGGGGTGACAGGTTACATCCCTTCAGCCTCCTTAGGAAATATAGGCGCTGCTGGGCCTTCTTCAACAGAGAGGAGGTATTGAGGGACCAGGAGAGTTCTTCCGTGATATGGACTCCAAGGAATTTAAAGCTGTCCACCCTTTCCACCACAGCCCCATTGATGTGGATGGGGGTGTGACTTCTGCCTTTAGACTTCCTGAAGTCCACAATGATTTCTTTGGTTTTCTTGATGTTAAGGGCCAGGTTGTTATCAGCGCACCACTTCACAAGATGCTGGACCTCCTCCCTGTAGGCTGACTCATCGTTGTTGGTGATCTGGCCTACTACCATGGTATCATCCGCAAACTTGATGATGGCGTTGGAACCATGAACAGCCACACAGTCGTGGGTGAAGAGGGAGTAGAGGAGGGGGCTCAGCACACAACCTTGTGGGGCCCCAGTGTTCAGGGTCATGGGGGGGGAGGTGTGGTTACCTAATTTGACAGACTGGGGTCTGTTTGTTAGGAAGTCCAGGGTCCAGTTGCAGAGGGAAGTGTTCAGGCCAAGAGTGTGGAGATTTGTGGCCAGCTTGTTGGGGACGATAGTGTTGAATGCCGAGCTGTAGTCTATGAACAGCATTCTGATGTAGGTCTGGTCCTGTGTAATGAGACAGGATTAATTAAAATGTCCTAGTAAAGGATCCCCTTGGAATGAGTGACCATAACATGGTTGAATTCCATATTCAATTAGAGGGTGAGAAGGTTGGATCTCAAACAAGCATGCTAAGCTTGAATAAAGGAGACTATGAAGGTATGAGAGTGGAATTGAGTAGAGTGGATTGGGAAAATAGATTAAAGGGTAAGACGATACATGATCAGTGGTGTACATTTAAGGAGTTATTTTACAACTTCCAAAAAAAATATATTCCACTGAGAATAAAAGGGTGTAAAAGAAAAGACAGCCATCCATGGCTAAGTAAAGAAATTAAGGATAGTATTCGACTAAAAACAAGGGCATATAAGGTAGCCAAATCTAGTGGGAGGATAGAGGATTGGGAAAACTTTAAAAGACAGCAAAAAATAACAAAAAGATTGATTAAGCAAGGGAAGATAGATTATGAAAGTAAATTAGCAAAAAATATAAAAACAGATAGTAAGAGTTTTTATAGTTATATAAAAAGAAAAAGGGTGGCTAAAGTAAATGTTGGTCCCTTAGAGGATGAGACCGGGAAATTAATGGTGGGAAATATGGAGATGGCAAAAACACTGAATGAATATTTTGTATCAGTCTTTACAGTAGAGGACACTAAGAATATCCCAACACTGGACAAAAAGGGGGCTATATGGGGGGAGGAGCTAAACACGATCAAAATCACTAAGGAAGTGGTACTCGGTAAAATAATGGGACACAAGGCAGATAAACCACCTGGACCTGATGGCTTACATCCTAGGGTCTTGATGGAAGTGACGGTAGGGATTGTGGATGCATTGGTAATAATTGTCCAAAACTCCCTTGACTCAGCAAAAGTCCCGGCAGACTGGAAAACTGCTAATGTAACACACTTATTTAAAAAGGGCAGTAGACGGAAGGCTGGAAACTATAGATCGGTTAGCCTAACATCTGTGGTAGGTAAAATTTTGGAGTCCATTATTAAGGAGACAGTAACAGGACATTTGGATAATCATAATTTAATTGGACAAAGTCAGCATGGTTTTATGAAGGGGAAGTCATGTTTGACAAATTTGCTGGAGTTCTTTGAGGAAGTAACGTATAGGGTGGATAAAGGGGAACCAGTGGACGTAGTGTATTTAGACTTCCAAAAGGCATTTGACAAGGTGCCAAACAAAAGATTATTGCTTAAGATAAAAATCACGGGATTGGGGGTAATATTCTGGCATGGATAGAGGATTGGCTATCTAACAGAAGGCAGAGAGTTGGGATAAATGGTTCATTCTCAGACTGACAATCAGTAACTAGTGGTGTTCCGCAGGGGTCAGGGCTGGGTCCCCAACTCTTCACAATCTATATTAACGATTTGGAGGAGGGGACCGAGTGTAACATATCAAAGTTTGCAGATGATACTAAGATGGGAGGGAAAGTAGTGAGTGAGGAGGACATAAAAAACCTGCAAGGGGACATAGACAGGCAAAGTAAGTGGGCAGAGATTTGGCAGATGGAATACAATACTGGAAAGTGTGAGGTTATGCACTTTGGCAGGAAAAATCGTAGAGCAAGTTATTATCTTAATGGCAAGAAACTTGAAAGTACTGAAGTACAAAGGGATATAGGGGGTTCTGGTGCACGAAACTCAAAAGGTTAGTATGCAGGTGCAGCAAGTGATTAAGAAGGCCAATGGAATGTTGGCTTTCATTGCTAGGGGGATAGAATATAAAAATAGGGAGGTATTGCTTCAGTTGTACAAGGTATTGGTGAGACCGCACCTGGAATACTGCAGACAGTTTTGTTGTCCATACTTAAGAAGAGACATACTTACTCTCGAGTCAGTACAAAGAAGGTTCACTCGGTTAATCCCGGGGATGAGGGGATGGACATATGAGGAGAGGTTGAGTAGATTGGGACTCTACTCATTGGAGTTCAGAAGAGTGAGAGGCGATCTTATTGAAACATATAAGATTGTGATGGATTTGGATCGGGTGGATGCGGGGAGGATGTTCCCGATGATTTGTGAAACTAGAACTAGGGGGCATAGTCTTAGAATAAGGGGCTGCTCTTTCAAAACTGAGATGAGGAGGAACTACTTCACTCAGAGGGTGGTAGGAACATGGAATATGCTGCCCCAAAAAGCTGTAGAAGCTACATCATTACATAAATTGATAACAGAAATAGACAGTTTCCTAGAAGTAAAGGGAATTAAGGGTTACGGGGAGCGGGCAGGAATTTGGATATGAGTCTAGGTTCGGATCGGACATGGCCCTGTGGGTAGCGGAGCGGGCCCAGGGGCCGTGTAGCCTGATCCTGCTCCTATTTCGTGTGTCTAACTGTTAGATTCAGGAGATGGTTCTGTGATAGTAGATTGGCGGTTAGGATCAGATCAGCCATGATCTTATTGAATGGCGGAGCAGGCTCGAGGGGCCGATTGGCCTACTCCTGCTCCTATTTCTTATGTTCTTATGTTCTTGTACCCAACAGCTCAGAGGCCTGGTGAAACATATTCTCCTGCTCTCTGAAAAGGGAGACCCCTCAGTGCACTTCCAGGGGATAGAACAGGCAGCCTGTGTTAACGGCTGTGTTGACGAAGAGAAAGCCAAAACGTTGCTTTTCTCCATAGATAGTAAGCTCTATCAGGCCCTTTCAGATGAGGCTAAGAGAGGGCAGAAGGGTTTTGAGGACTTAAAAGAGGAAATACTGGAAGCCATGGGTGCGAATGGCGGCAATCTGTTCGATCGCATAGGGAAAACACTGCAGAAGGAAGGGGAGACCCCACAGGCATTTGCAGGCAGGCTGTGGCCAGTCTACAACAGTGCGTGTACAGGGGGACAAAATAGGGCACAACTGAACCAGCAGCAGCAGACCCAATGGCTTCGTTGCCTGGTGTCCAATTGCTTGCCCCAGATAAGATCAAAGGCTGATACTTGGTTTGACCCCCGAGACCCCCTAGCAACTGAAGAGACTGTAATCCGGCAGCTCACGGTAGCATATAGGGATGGTAGGAATAGTGGGACCCCCCAGCACAAGGGTAAGGTCCACGAGGTCAAACCTGGGGCTCAATATAAGAAAGAGTGGCGCCAGGAGGGGAGCCGTCCCTCCCAGAACAAGGTCACTTGTTACAGGTGCGGAGAGGAGGGCCACTGGCGCAGTGATTGTAAAAAGCCTGGGAGAGACGTTAAAGCCAGGACCCCCGCAGCCCCAACTCAGAAGGCAGAGACAGAAACTCCTCCCGATACAGTCGAGTCCGTCTTAGAGTCGATAAAATCTTTCCTCAGGGCCAATCAGGGAAAGGTAGCATCCATCAGTGGTGCTGCAGCCCCCTCGCCCACCTCTGCCTCCCCACAATGACTGGCCAATATGTTTGCCAAGGAGGGTGCACATGCAGGCACTTTCTGGGACCCATATGGGTCTGGGCCAGTGGTAGCGATTACAGGCAGGGATGGGACACAGGGAAAAATGTATAAACCTGACCAGACAAGTTCAAGTTCACAGGCTGTAATGACAGGCACTGTGGCTTATCTCAAGGGAAAGGTTGTCCGGCCCACCAATTGGGACACTTCCCCGCCCCAGTGGGACCTAAGTTTTGGCCAAAGTTTAAATTTGAACCAGTTATTTGGCTCAGAAACAGAGAAACAGCAGCCTGAGTAGAAATCTGCAGGCTGCTGCCAATTCATTCACAGAAGATCGCTTGGAGACTGCCCGCGCACGCGGAGTCACTGGTCTGGAGACAGGAATCACCCAGTCTTTTGAACAGGAGGTTCACGCATGCGCAGTCGCGCGCCAGAGGGGAGAGGTTTCTCAACACCAGGTTTGCGCAGGCGCAGTCATGTGCCTGAGGGGAGAGGTTTCCCAACAACAGGTTCACGCAGGCGCAGTTCCCCATCCTGTGACCCAAGCAGCTCTTCTTCAGTTTTCCCGCGCAGGCGCAGTCGTGCGCCTGAGGGGAGAGGTTTCCCAACACCGGGTTCGCGCAGGCACAGTCGTGGACTTGGAACCCCCAGTGGCTCCTGTTCACTGTGAGGCCATGCGCGCAGGCGCAGTCGGCCGTTTAAAGGCCCCTGCTTCCCAGTCTATATGCGCAGGCGCAGTAGCCTGCTTGGAAGACCCAGTGGTTCTTCCTACCCTTTTCAAAGAAATCGAACGCACAGGCGTGGTTGCCTGTGTTAGTGTAGCGGTTCCCCAACCCTGTGAAGAGATTGTTCGCGCAGGCGCAGTAGCCTGCAGGACCACAGCGGCTCTTTTTCAGTTTTTTCACGCAGGTGCAGTCGCCTGTTTGAAGACAGAGGCTTCACAGCCTCTGCCTTGGGACTCCGGGGAGGAGGTTTGCACAGGCGCAGTCACCTGTTTAAAGGGACAAGCTTCCCAGCCCGCTTCTAGAGTGGTTCCCCCTATGGTGTGGGACTCTGGGGAGGAAGGGATAACAATTCCTCTTGCAGGGGAGCTGGTACCAGGTTTTGGACCTGGGGAGGAAGATTTTCAGCCATCAGCAGCGGGTGGTGAGGGAATACCTGCCCCCAGTACAGGAGTGGGTAGGGAAAAGGAGACAACCCCAGAGTACCGGCAGCCTGCCAGGTATATTATACAGTCCAAGCTGTTTGCACCAGGGGGAGAAGGTTCCCAGCCAGCTAGGGCTGTGACCCAGGCTCAGGGTCTGTCAGCCAAAGTTTCCCCCACAGAGACCCCCCTCAGAATGTCTCAGCGGGTCCGCAAGCCCAAGATAAGATGGTCGCCCACTTTACAGTGGAGTAGGGTGGACTCCCGAACCAGGGAGAAGCCAAAGGGCAAAGGTCTCTAATCAGCAGCCATAAGCTGCGAGGGACCAGAAGCTGGAATCAGTCGAGCTTCGCTGCAGGCAGCAGTAATCTGCGACAGTGACACCAGAGATTATCCTGGCCGTCCGGAGATGGGCGGCATTTGTATTATAGCTTTGTGTTAAGTTACATGTATATAGCTGGGTTTTAAGGTGTTTGAATTTTAAGTTTTGATATAACTAGTTTTGAGTTTAACTTTATAAGTGTGCCAAATGCTTGTATTTTGGTCCGAGGTCGAGGGACCCGACCATGTCTCCACCTAAGGCAGCAGGTCAGTGAGAGACCTGGCTGCAAGTCCTTTTAAGTTTTTTTACAGGAGAGTGGACCAAGGAGCAGCCCTGCTCACCCAGCCCGAGCTGGGCATCGAATGAAGATATGGATACAGAATGTTGGGGATCACCTCGCCACTGGACAGATCCAGGAGGAGACCCCGTAGCGACCTTCGGGATAAACCGGACAGGGTCCGGAGGAACTTGCCTACTCATCCTATGCGGAAGAGATGGCCCCAGCCCAGCACTATCCTGACCGAATTTCACTTGCAGGAGACATCGCTATTGAGGAGTCATGGTGGGGAAGCGCGGGCGTCTTGTCAGATAGGGACGCGTTCCCCGGGAGTGGGTGGTGATGGCCCAAGAAAGATTGTAAATGGGAGGGGGAGACCCAAGAGTCACGTAGGTGCGTTCGGGGAAGGAAGGAACTCACCTGGGGGGCCCACGGGCAAAGTTAGAGTGTAAGTGTGGCTGGGGAGGATGAGTGGGTGGCCCGATCTGGGATCCAAGTTTGAGTGTGGGGTCAGTGAGAGCTGCCACACAGGCACCCATCATTTTCTCCAACCAGTCAAGGGAAGACGGGAGGGGGAGGGACTGGGGGTCGCGATCCCATACTCTCCGGTCTCGGTCGGTGAAACAGGAGGGGTACCCCGCCTCCACAAAGGGACAAGGGAACGGCTCGGGGCTGGCAGATCAGACTGTTCTGTAAAATCCATTCTGTATGTTTTAAAAGCTTAAGACCATTAAAGGGGGGGGGGTGGAAGGAACATTTACTGCCCGGGTGGGAGGAGCAATACCCACTTGAATTTCGTGACCCATCATTGGTACGTGATGGTCGGGTTTAATCAGCATTTTGTTTCATATGTTTAATGAAGATTTTTTTGCACTTTGTTTTACAGCTCCAAGCTGTGCAGAGGTGTAGGACCCTCTCCGTGCTTGGGATCATATTGATTACATTGTCTAACCGAGATTGCAACATTTTGTAATATGTTATAATGTAACAAGTGGTGCAGGGGTATGAGACCCCTTATTGTAACATTTTGTAATTCATGTATCTGTAGATGCCTACCGTACCAGGGTTTTTCTTGAATTTGTGGAGAATAGACGGGTCGGGGGATCAGTGGTAGGTAGCTATAGGTAAATACAGGGGATGATTTTTTGTGGGGGGGTCAGAAAATTTTGCTCACTTCTTCCAGAGGATACTACAAGCAAGCTGGAAGTATCCAAGGGTGGAATGTAGGGGTTTGCAAAAATCCCCTCTGCCCCAAAGATCAGGAAACATTAATACGAAGAATTGTGTGATTTAAATTGTCTCTGGGTTGGACAATGCTTTAAAACATACCCAGAACTGCAAAAAGGCTGCATTGAAAAGCTCGTAGGCAGAGCAGCACTTGGACACTGGAATCAAAGAACTGTGTGAAAATCACACACTTTGAGTGGAAAATCATTTTATTAAAAGATGGAGTTTTGGACTGTTTTAATATTCCAGGGCTTATAATGGCTGTCAGACCACATGGCAGGAGACAATAGCAGCTTGTAAATGTGTCTGTGAGGAAGACCTGCCAATCAAAGGGGTGTCTGTTAGCATTTGAATGGAGCCGGGCTGTCAGTCACCCTGTAGCATGGGCGGGTCCAGTCGGGGGGGGGGAGGGAGTTCCCCCGCCCTGCCAATACAATCGATGTGTTTACAGAAACTGATCAAACCACTTAAAACTGTCCACAGGAAATGGCTTTGTTTACTATAGCCTCCCAAGCTGTTTACACAGTAATTCAACTCCATTCAAGCCATTCACAGACAAGGGGGGGAACAGTTTAAAAGAATGGGTAATCCATCCAAACCCATGCCAGACAATGGGAGCAGTTTGGCCACTGGGAAATAGCCCATTTGAATCAGCCAATCATCGGACAGCAAGTACAATTGGGTTGATTACACACATCCATTCACTGAAATTGACTCTACTACGTGGTGTCTCATGTATGAATGAAGGAAGTTCATGGCCTTTCTCTTGTGTATTCGAACTTTTCGGCGCGAATTTGCACACAGATCTTTTCAGCGCCAAAACAGCAGGAGCTCCCAGGATGTAAAGATAGCTTCTCAGAAGCATATCTCTCTCTTTTTCCTTGGACTGCAGGTGAGCTCTTCTCTCTCTTTGGACCACAGGTGAGCAGGTTTCTGACTCCTCAGCAAGGCAATCTAGTAAGGAGTTAGAGGGGTGGTAATTTAAGGGAAATTGCTAAGATTGTAAGACTTACATTGTAGCCATTTATCCCTCATTTTTGCCATCTGCATTCCCCTGTTAAGCAATTTTACATTGATCGTGTAGTATAGTTTCTTTATTGCTTTGATCGTGTGGTGTAGTTTATTTAGTTAATAAAGTTTGACTTTCTCGCATCCAGATCATTTTGTCCGTTTTAATATATCATTAATTATAAGTTCCTCCAGTCAGAACTGGAAGGGAGGGTTTAGCGATTCGAAACCGCTGTTTGGTATTGGTCTCAGTGCAGTGAGAAAAAAAGGCTGCTTGACCAGGTAAATTACCGTAAACCAGGTAAAGGAAGGAAAATTACCATAAACCAGCTAAAAGATGCCCCCCTACAGGTAGCAGCAGGAATGCCATCATCTTGAAAGAGGACAGCAACTCCCTGCTCGACCGACACACTGGCACTCCCACGGAGCCGCTCTTCAGCAGCTGGAGCAATCTGCTGGAGCACAGATTACTGGCCTGCTGCAGCACAGTCAGAGCCCCGGGGAAATGTGTCTGAACCAGCGATGATGGCAGCAGTCAGTGCTTTTGTGGCCTCAATCTGAGTCTGCATGAGAGCAATCAGAGATGGGATCATGGCAGCTAGTGACTGAGTTGCAGCACTAAGCTTTAGCATGGCATCTGCCTGTGCTACAGCAAAGTGCTCCACACTCCTTGCCAGTGATTCAAAGCATTCAGGCACCCTTCCCACTGCACCCATGAGCTGAGTATGCATGTCCACCGACTGGGTGTTTCTTTCAGTGATGAGCCGCTCCTCCTCTGTGTCCAGTGCAGAAGGACTGGCTGGCCCACTCTCCCTCCGGGGAGAAGGCCCCCAAGCTGCCCTACCCCCATCACGTTGCTGCAGCCCGCTGGGTCCTGGAGCTTTACCCTCATCAGACCCTACCCCCCTGCTCCCCTCCAGGGAAGGCGTGTTCCCAGTGTGGGCATGGGCTTCCACGTGAGTGGGTGGTGCTGATGTTCCGGCTTCCTCTTCCTCCTTGCCTACAGCTTCACGCCCACTGGCAGCTTGAGGGCCCGTCTCCTCAGCTGGTGAATCACCATCTGAAAGCAGGGAGGTACAAGAGTGGCTTTAGTGTGAGGACAGGGGGGCAGTAAGGGAGTAATGAGTGCAGCGATTTAGTAAGTTGGATTGAAAGTGTCAAAGGCTGGTGTTGTGAGGTGCAATTGGAAGGAGAGAGGACAAAAAGGTGATGACCTTACCATTGCCGTCCAGAATGGAGCTGGCCTCTCCAGGGGCGACGGGACTGATCACCCGGCTTGACGCAATCCTGTGGACGCGCGCCTCAAGATCACTGATGGGTTGGAGCTGAGGCCGCCCTCCACCCGTCCGTTGCTGCTGTCTCCTATTATGAGATAGCTTGGCCTGCAAGAAAAAGGATGGCGTCTGAATAAATATACAGCCATGGTCTTGCCTGATGTGCCTCCCATAATTGAATAGCCCTTACTGTATGCAGCCATGGTCTTGCCTGATGTGCCTCCCATAGGTGAATAGCCCTTACTGTATGCAAAGTATGGAATGTGCATGTGTGTTTCATGAGAGGGCCATAGGTGTTGGATGAGTGTTTGGGCATTGGGGTTTTAAGACCCTCTGGCCATAGAGTGAGGTTGAGATGGAGGGCTGGAGAGGTATTGAAAAAAAGCCACTCACCCTGACAACCCGAGTGAGGTCGTTGAACTTTTTTCGACATTGAGTATGGGTCCTGGGCACCATGCTCCTGGAGGAGTCGCTCTGAGCCACCTCCCTCCACACTCTTCTGTACTCGTGTGGCAAAGGCCTCCTGCCACTCTCAGGGAATAGTATAGATCTTCTGTGCTCCACCGCACCAACCAGAGCCTCCAAGGCCCGCTCGCTGAAGCGCTGAGTTTGTTCTCTCACCCTCTCCATAGCCCTTGGCTGGAAGATTTAGGCACAGGTCTCTCCAGGCTGAGATTCAAGGCTCCAATGAGCAGGGTGTGGCTGGAGAGCAAGATCGACCCTCCCCTTTAAGAACTGTCCAGCGCCAGTGTGTCTGTGTTCCATCGCTAACTGACATCACCTGCACTGCGCCCGCGCTCTGAAATAATGCCTCGCTCCTCGGCCTTTGTGCCTTAAGACAGATGTGTAGTGCCTGATTTAGCGCTCCAATCACCTCCAGGTGCGATGAAAGCCAAATTTGCAGTCGGAGGCAATAATTAGCGCCAGGCACTAAACTTAGCGCACGGCCGATAATGGCGCCCCAAACGGGGCGATACTGAATTTTTCCCCCTAAATGTAACAGTTAAAAGCATCTGCTGAATGTTGGTGTAACTGTCATCACATCATCAAAATGCTGATTTGAATATTAACTGCATTGATGTACCAGAAGAGTAAGTAAAGTTAAGTACCAATACCTGTGTAATAAACATTTAAATCACCATCTTCCTTTAAAAAAATGAATGCTTTAATTATTCTGTTTTACAAAAGTAGCCAAAGGAATTTACATTCTATTCTGGTATGAAAGGTATTAAAGTTTACAATTTGAAAGCATTATATCAGATTTCCACAACTTAGACTAATGAATCAAAATAATGATATTTACAAATTATAATGGCAATAGTCAACATTTTTGCATTTTTGCAAAGATTAATCATATCTGAAACTATTGCTTCATATTAGTAGATAACAGTAGCTAAGAAAATGTCTGTACTGGTCAGAACTGTCTTAAAACAATCTAAAGAATGGAAACTATTGTTACAATTGTGCTGAAATAAAGAATGAATTTGAGTTAATCCTTTTGTATTTCTCAATGGGGGTGAATTCCCGTGAGGATTCTTCCTGCTTGTCTGTTGTAACTTCGACAGAAGAGCCAAGAAAACACCAGAGAGACGGTGCAAATGGTGTTTCCCCTATTTTTCCAGGATCCCCAGTACTCTTCTGCCGAAGTTATGGTGGACGAGTGGGAGACCCTCATGAAAATTCCATCCGCAATACGGATGGAAGAACAGATTGGCCCATGTGGCATTATGTAATGTTGTGCATTGTAAAAATCGGATAATAGGATATTAATAACAATTGGAACTTATTCCCTGATTGAGTATTCCCCAGGAAATCACAGGTTCAGAGCTTGTCCATTTAAATTAATAAGAAAAAGAATTGGGCGCTCTGGTTTAATGGCCGTGCAATCCTTCCTATTCAACTTTCCATTTAGTGTTCTACCCAGTCAGTGCATTATGCCCAAGCACTAAAGAAACAAATCTGCCTCCGAATCTCCTTCAAGAGTGGAAAATGGTTTCTTGCCACTGATGTGTCTTTCACTTCTTTCAGTTATGAAAAAAAATGGTTCTAATCTACACAAATACTAAATAATCTTTGTGGCCCTTAAATTCCGTAGGGGTTCTCCTGGTCCCCCGTCATTTCTCTGGCGCAAGTCCTGTTTCCCCCCCACCTCAAAAAAAATTAGGGAAATCAGCCATTATCTAGTTACACCAGGCATCTGCTGTTTTCTGAGGGGGGTTCTATTGGTATGCCACCAGAGATACAAGGGGAGACTGGGGGAAACCCAATGGAATTTCAGCACCTGGTACTATTAAATTGTTGTTTGCTGTATAATACGTAAATTGGACATTATGTTGGTATGACTTGCTTCAGTTCCACTTTAACATAGAGTGGCCTAGAAATTAGATTGTGTCCGAACCAGGGTGTGAGCCCAGTGTAATGGATGCTGCAGGTGCCTAAGGAGGCTGCTGGCAGGACCACAGCAAGTTGGTCTACCAGTCTCATTATTATAGTACCAACAAGCTACAGGCACCAGTTGCTGCCCCAAGTCAGTAGGTGGGAAGGGGTGGCAGCAAGATCAGCCAGCTTGGATGCTAGCCAAGGACCTCCGGAAAGCCTGGGAGGGAAGGACAGCACCTCTGACAGTGCAGTACTCCCTCAGTGCTGCACTGGAATGTCACTGGAATGTGCTCAAGTCTCTGGAGTGGGACTTGAACCCACAACCTTCTGACTCCGAGGCGGGCTATCCACTGAGCCACAGCTGACACCGACAAGAGTTTAGACATATGTCTAATGCTACCGTGAACAGTTTAGGTTGCTCGAGAGACGGGGCATACTGACAACAAAACTTCCAAGAAAAACTGGACATCAATAGTTGCACCCTAAAAGAGCTTCTCAACAGATGGCCTAGGGGTTTGCATTGTGAATGCTCACCTGGTTCATCTATTTCAATTATGTCTGTTAACCAGCGCTAAACCTGCTAGACCTATACAACTTTCCACCTCTCCTCCTTTAAGATGCTCCTTAAAACCTAACTCTCTGTTCAAGCATTTGGTCATCTGTCCTAATGTCTCCTTCTTTGGTGTCAATTTTTGTCTGATGACCCTCCTGTGCAGTGCCTTGGGTCGTTTTACTACATTAAAGGTGCTATATAAATGCAAGTTGTTGTTGCTTCATGGAAACTAGATAATATTTATATCCATAAGAAAGGAGCCGATCAAACCCCAGTAACTGCAGACCAGTATACTTACTGCCAATCACAACACAATTCATGGAAATTATTGTGAGCGGAAAAACTATTGCAACATCTCTGATGAGAACCTACTTACTGTGGATGTTATAAAAATTGATATTCAGTTTGCTGATGATACCAGCCTCTTCAGCATGATTAACTGCCCACTTGAAAGATAAACAGTAACCAAATTACAGCAGGTATATATAGAGAGAATTGACCAGAAACTTTTGGCTATGATCTGTTATGCGACCTATTTTTTGAAGTAGCAATGGAATGTATATATTCAACATAAACCGCTTGACACTTCTGTTCAAATAGTGGAGAAAGTAATTTGATATGAGCGCACCAAGCATTCATATGATAACATCATTGATTGCAATTTATTTTCTTATATGCCCTGATATTTTTAAAGTAACTAAACTACAGCCAAGCTGAGCATTTGCAAAAACATTCTTTTGGCCAGCCATGTGGCTAACACTAATGAAAGCCTATCACCATGTTAACAAGTTTCCAAAAAACCCCAAAGAAATCCACATAGGTCGGGCTTCTGTTTGCTAGGCATGGTCACATTTTCTCCGTATAGGAACACATCTCTCTTAACTAAATCCAAATAGCAATGGCTCAGGTATCTTTAAGTCTGCAAAGGGGTACTGCTGGAATTCAGCCAGTCAAATCATACAACTAAGTAGCACAGAGCACTGGTAACTTTCCACTCCCAGTCCAAGCAGACCACTCTACCCAAAGGGACATTAGCTTACTCCAGGTTCAATTAATAACTAGGTTGGCTTTTCAAACATTAACAGTGCCTTGGGGCATTGCAGATCAGCCTGGCTCAGGTATCATGTTAATAAGTCTGAACTTCCATCACCGGTCAGTCCAAATGAGATCTACTTTCCTCCTCCCATAGCAGGATAGCCACTAGTTGTTCTGAAGACATTTGTCAAGCATGGGTTGGAGCAGAAAGCAGTTACCAGGAGCTCTTAATAAGTGGCGCGGTCAGCAGCAAAACTCACGATAAAATGTCATGGTACTTTTCTATCAGAGGGTAGATTTTCTATATATTTGTACTCTCGTCACAGATTATCAAACCCAAATTCCTGTGGGGGGGGAAATTTGGTTGGTTAGTGCCTCCCGTTAGTGCCTCCAGGGGGCGCTAACATATTACCGACAATTCCTGTAATCTTCTCCAGCAGTTTCACACAAGTAAAGTAGATACAATTCAGAAATCTGGCTGCTATTTACCTTAAGTATTGAGATTGGGATCTTCCATTTTAATGTCTCTTATTTGCATATGGCACAAATTGATTATAGATACAAAACATACGAAAAATGTCAGACAGGAAAAGAGCTACTGGTTCATTAAGCCTGTCTCATATAATTGTGAAGTCCTATGCATCAAAATACATGCACTCCCCACCCCACACAGAGCCATGGAATCTCCTGGGAGAAGCAAATAAACAGAGAATTGTAGTGTATGTACCTTTAAGGGGAGAACTGCTTTTTACAGCTCCTGTATACTGTAGTACCGGCAGTGACCACACCTGTATATAAACCCTGAGTAGGGATCTGTACTGTTAGTTTTAGAGTAACCCTCATCCAGTAAACACCTGTTGATTGTTCCTCTGCAGTCTCTGTCTATTTCTTGAAGGACACCATACATCAAGATTCATGGATTTAACATTGGCGACGAGGCGATTCGAACCTACCTGCAACTCTGCAGAGGAAGGCCAATTCCAGAGGCACGGGCTTCGAGCGGCTAGAGCCGACCGACGGCACAGGAAAAGGCCGAGCAGGGTCGACCGGAGCAGAGAGAGCGGGTAAAGCGCACAGGGCACAGCCGGGGTTCAGGACCGAGCGGCGTCAACGAGAGAGGCGCGCAGGAAAACGCGCAGAGCGCGGCCGGTGTTCAAGGGCTGAGCAGCGTCCGCGGGGGAAGAAAGGAAAGCGCGGGAGACGCCATTTGAGCCACAGCGGAGAAGAAGGGAGAGCGCAGGAGACGCCATTTTGAGCCACAGCGGAGAAGAAGGGAGAGCGCGAGAGACGCCATTTTTAGCCAGTCTAACCACATCCAGGGATGCCGAAGAGTGGCAGTGTCACAGCATTCGACAATGAAGTCGAAGATTGGGCGACATATGTAGAACGCATAGAAGTGTACTGCAAGGCGAATGAAGTGCCAGACGCCAGGAAAGCACTGGTATTGTTGAATTCCATGGGTTCAAAAATGTATGGCTTACTGCAAATCCTAGTAACCCCAGAGGAGCCAGTGGAAAAGGATTTTGAAAGCATAATGGCAATCCTACAGGACCACTTAAACCCCACACCGCTGCTGATAGGAGAAAGATTTAAGTTTCACAAAAGGAACCAGCATAAAGACAAAAGTAATGCTGAGTATTTAACGGAACTGTGCAAGCTATCGAAACACTGCCAGTTTGGAACGGGACTAGCAGATACTTTAAGGAACAAGTTTGTGTGTGGGCTTCAAAGTGAAGGAACCCAGAAACGGCTTCTATCAGAAAAGGATCTTACGCTGGACAAGGCTTTCAGCATGGCAGTATCACACGAAGCAGCTGCATGGGGCGCTGCAGAGATACAACGGAGACCGCAAGAATATGGCACAAATGAAATGTCATATGGAGCAGTGAAGTGTTATCGCTGCGGCAGAACAACACACGACCATAAGGATTGTTGGTTCAAGGACCAAGTGTGTTGACAGTGTGGAAAAGTAGAACACATAGCAAGAGTCTGCAGGTCGGGAAAGGGCACCAGCAGCAAGAAATCTCCACAGGAGAAGTACAAAAAGGTACATAGGGTGACGGAGAGTAGTTCAGATGAACAGGAAAGTGATACAGACTCCGGAAGCAAGGAGCTGGGTTGTCTGAAACTACATAATGCAATCAAAATGGAGGATCAGCAAACGATCTGGGTCACGCTCAAGATAGATGGAGTCCAAGTGAAAATGGAATTGGACACAGGATCAGCCCTAACAGTCATAAACCGAAGGGACTACAAGCGGCTATACTCACATATACCCTTGAGAGATACAGAGATTGTCTTGAAGACGTACATGGGGCAAAAAGTCTACCCCAAAGGAAAAATAAGGGTGAACGTTATATATAACGGCAAGGAAACACCAAAAATGGACCTATATGTATTGCCAGACGGAGGACCACCACTACTAGGACGTGAATGGATCCGGAAGATACAGCTAGATTGGCATTCCATACAAGCACTGACTGTAGATGCCAAAAAGGATGACGACGTCACACCTGGACGACTGTCAAAAATGCTAACTGACGCACAAGAAGTGTTCCAGGAGGGACTTGGAACACTAAAAGGCATAACAGCGACGATCAAAATAGAGGAAAATGCAAGCCCAAAGTTTTTTAAGGCCAGACCGCTCCCTTATGCGATCCGCCCAGCCGTCGAAGCAGAGCTGGAAGGTTTGGAACGTTCTGGAGTACTGTCAAAAGTGGACTGGAGCGAGTGGGTTACACCCATCGTTCCTGTAATGAAGAGGTCGTTGAGTAATACACCTGGGGAACCAAAGAAGGTTCGCATCTGTGGGGACTTTAAGGTAACAGTGAACCCAGTCCATCACAAGGTACAATGTCCGCTTCCGCGGATTGAAGATATATTCTCCTCGCTATCTGGAGGAAAACGCTTCACTAAGATTGATCTGGCCCAGACGTACCTGCAAATGGAGGTAGAAGAAGCCTCGAAACAGTACCTCACGATCAACACTCATAAAGGTCTCTACCAATACAACCGGCTGGTGTTCGGGGTAGCATCAGCTCCGGCTATTTGGCAAAGGGCAATGGATCAAGCCCTGCAAGGGATTCCAGGGACCCAGTGTTATTTGGACGACATCCTGGTCATGGGCAAAAATGACAGTGATCACCTCGCCAACCTGGAGCAGGTGCTCTCTGGATTGAAGGAATATGGGCTCCGAGCTAATCGCCACAAATGCGAGTTTTTCCAGAAGCAGACCTCGTATTGTGGACACGTTATTGATGAAGAGGGGTTACATAAGTCCCCTGAAAAGATTGAGGCAGTAGTCAAGGCTCCAGCACCGGAAAATGTGTTACAACTGAGGTCGTTCCTCGGGCTGGTGAACTACTACCATAAGTTCTTGCCGAATTTGTCTACAGTACTACACCCACTGAACACCCTACTGCAAACGGGGATACCATGGAAGTGGAATGACGAATGTAAACGAGATATCCAGAAGTGCAAAGAATTGATCACATCAAAAGAGGTGTTGGCTCATTTCAACCCAGCACTACCAATTCGTTTGGCGTGTGATGCATCACCCTATGGTATTGGAGCGGTGCTGTCGCACAAATTCCCAGATGGCTCGGAGAGGCCAGTAGCCTTTGCGTCTCGGTCACTAACCTCAGCCGAGCGTAAATACGCCCAGATTGACAGGGAGGCCCTCAGCCTAGTGTGGGGAGTGAAAAAGTTCAAACACTATCTGCACGGGCAGAAGTTCACCTTGCTGACTGACCACCAACCACTTGTCTCCACCTTTAATCCAAAGAAGGGCGTTCCGGTGATGACTGCGCAACGGCTACAAAGATGGTCCCTTTTTCTAGGGGCGAACCCATATGAAATAGAGTATAAGGGTACGAAACAGCATGGAAACGCTGGTGGGCTATCATGCCTGCCACTGCCTATGGCGGAGGAAGCACCAGCAGTGGACCCTGTCGAAATATTTTATTCGACTATAATTGAACGCTTGCCAGTAAATAACGCGGATATAGAGCAGGAGACCCAAAATGACCCGACACTGTCTCGGGTATATGACTTGACGGTGAAGGGATGGCCAACACATGGCGACTCACTGTTGCCAGCATTCTCATCCAGAAGAGAACAGCTGTCAGTATGCCAGGGGACCTTGATGTGTGGATCCCGAGTGGTAATTCCACCCAAGTTAAGGGAGAGAGTGCTCAATGAGCTTCACGAAGGCCATCTGGGAGGGGTCAAAATGAAAATGTGTGGTGGCCGGGGATCGATCAGCAAATCGAGGACTTGACAAAGAGCTGCTCAGGATGCCAGAAGGTCCAAAATGCACCACCACATGCTCCTCTACACCCATGGGAGTGGCCCTCATCTCCATGGCAACGGGTGCATATTGATTTTGCTGGTCCATTCATGGACTCAATGTTTTTAATAGCCGTGGATGCGCACTCAAAATGGCCTGAGGTGATCAAAATGTCCTCCACCACCACGGAGAAAACGATTGCAGTCCTACGGACCATATTTCCCAGGAATGGCTTGCCAGAGCAGATTTGCTCTGATAACGGACCATAGTTTGTGTCCGAAGATTTTCAGAAATTTATGAAAAGGAATGGGGTAAGGCATTACACATCCGCCCCATATCGTCCAGCCACAAATGGATTGGCTTATAGGTTCATACAAACCTTTAAAAAGGCAGTAAGTGCCATGTGCGATGACGACATTCCACTGCAGCATAAGGTGGACAATTTCCTGTTAGCCTACAGAAATGCGACACATGCAGTCACCAACCAGACCCCGGCCATGATGTTCTTTAACCGAAGGTTGAGATCTCGTCTGGATTTGTTCAGACCAAATGTACGAAGAGATGTTGAGAATAAGCAAGTCCAGCACACCAATGAGAAGCCGACAAGGAGCTTCAATGTCGGGCAACCAGTCTTGGCCCGCGACTACCGAACAGAGAAATGGCAACCAGGAACGATATGCACACGGCAGGGGCCATTAATGTACACAGTGGATGTTGGGGAGAACATTGTGAGACGCCATGTCGACCAGATCCTAGAGTCACAGGAACGAGTCAACCTCATGTCTCGTGTACCTGGTGATGAACCCAATATACAGGTAGCATCTTCCCCAGAAACAGTAGCATCGGAAGCTGATGAACCAACCGACAACAGGGGGCCAGAATCGCCTCCGCACCAAGAGCAAGACACTCAGGAAAGGCGCTATCCAGAAAGGATCAGGAAGCCGCCCCAAAGAGTGAATTTATAAATGGACTATTTTCAGTTAATGTTGCATGTTAAAAGTGTTAATTGTTAAATGAATGTTATGGTACTTTTAATCTAAAAGGGGAGGAATTGTAGTGTATGTACCTTTAAGGGGAGAACTACTTTTTACAGCTCCTGTATACTGTAGTACCGGCAGTGACCACACCTGTATATAAACCCTGAGTAGGGATCTGTACTGTTAGTTTTAGAGTAACCCTCATCCAGTAAACACCTGTTGATTGTTCCTCTGCAGTCTCTGTCTATTTCTTGAAGGACACCATACATCAAGATTCACGGATTTAACAAGAATGACACAGGTCAATTAGAAGGGAAAAAATCTAGAAAGTTCCTCTTCAATCCCCTTAGGAAATCGAAACTATTCTAGGAGCCCACTCTGGCCCTAATTAATCTTACACGGTAGTTATTTCCTAACTGATTCATTCCCACTCCAAATAAACTCTTGTATTTACCAGAATTTTCTTTTTTCTTCATTCCTTTTGTAGGTTCAACATTAACAAGGCTTTCTTCAACTCTTATTCTCATTTAACGGTGAAATTCCCTGTCCAACTCCAATGCTGATCCTTATCAAAATTCAAATGTCTCCCTGTACATACTACAATATAATTCCTTTTTCTATCCACTGGATCATTTTTTTTCTTTTTCTAAATCTACTGCTTTTATCACATTGTTAGAATGATGGGAAACAATTACTACTGTAAACCTGATGTACTAATTATTTGTATCTAATTTGTACATATTTCTATATTCCACCTCATTCCAATTACTTATACAATCCATTGTATTATAATCATTGCTAGCACTGTTCCTAAGCAACCAAACCACCACAGCTTCCCTGGAGGCAAACCTTTAATCAAATGCTTATTAACTCTGGGTGCACTCTGCGCAGCATTTTTCCTGTAATTTGCACTGTCGTGAAAGTGAATACATTTATAATTTACATCTGAAATGCATTAAGTTAAAATTAGTTACGAACTAATAGTTTATTGATTTCAATTAGAATAGAAGGATGTTAAAATTTTAAGCAAAGCATATTAAGCAGAAATGAAATTTCCAACAAACTTGCACCTGAAGAACTAAACTATCAAACTTTTGCTTTAAGCAAATGCAATCAGATCAGATCATAACTTTTTTTTAGCACTTTTTGTTTGATAAAGGATATTTGGACTTTGTCTATTGTTTTCGGATTGTCTTTTGTGATTCTGGAATCATATGCAGTATCTCCCTTCAAACCGGCTATCGGCTAGATTACAAACTAACCACCCAGCAAATCTAAGTTAATGTAATAACATCTTAATAAGTTGAGCAGGAGATTCCAATCCTGTTACGATCAGCTTCCCTTTGCTGAATTTCAACTGATCTTAGACTTGGCTCAATGTGGTAAACATGTACTGCATTTGCCAGAATTTTACTTGTGAACCTGACAAACGCGTTTCTACTAGTTTGGAAACAGTCAAGCTCTGAAATTCCAAATCCCGCAATCCATCACTTGAAGTGAGGCATGGCAAGACTTCTGTCCGCCCTATGGTTCTGATGCTGACTCCATCAGCTCATTAGAATATTGCTAGGCCGGACGATGACACGATTCGCTCCAGCAATTGGTGCAGTGAACCTGAGGCCCAGAAAATATTAGGGAGAACAGAGGAAGTACTCTGAGGTTGCAGCTGCAGCATTTCTATCAGGGCTGCTCTTATAATGAAAGCAGAAGACATGGCTCCAACAGGAAGAAGTAAGAAGAGAGCAGCAAATTTCTCAGAGAATGATTAAAACACTCTTCTTACTAAGACTTGGTATAGAGAGAATACAATAGTAGGAGTGGTTGGTAGGAGATCAGCCAATACAGCAGCCAAAGCTCTGTGAAAAGAAATAACATGGATAGTGAGTGGCAACTCCCTGTTGCCAGGTCCGCTCTCCAGCACAGGACAACCTTTACTAAACTGAGTCAGCAAATATAAGTATAAAAGCAATATACTGCAGATGCAGGAAAACTAAAATAAAAACAGAAAATGCTGGAAATATTCAGTAGGTCAGGCAGCATCTGTGGGGAGACAAAGGGCTGGATTTTGTCAATGGGGAGCTTTTGGAGGCGGGACTCCCACTTGTCGGGTTTTAGTCCTGCCTCCATCGACTTCTGGCCAACCCACACTATTTTCCCTTGAATGACCTTGTTAAGCCCGTCCAGCGGGCTTAGCAGGCCAATTAAGGGGAAGCTGGTTATAGAGAATGTCAACGTATGATGTTTCATCTGTCAAAAATTTTTGACAGGTTAATTGTCATCATTTGACAGCTCTGTGAAGCTGTCAAACACTGACATTCTCTGCAGTTTGATGAGTTCTTGTATTCTAGGCTCATCAAACCCCTTTCTTTAGCAGAAATTGGATGGTTGTTGCATTGGAGTATGCAACAGCCATCTGTCATCTCTGCCACAGAGATGCGAGACTCTCCGCATCCTCAATGATTGGAGACTGCAGGAAGAAACAAAGGTAAGTAAACTTTTTCTAACACTTTCCACTTACATCACATACTCACCTCTCCACACTTGCACCCATCACTTACCTTCACAATGCACTTTTGCACCCCTCCGACCCCCGCAGACCCACTGCTCGCCTCGGTGACCCTGGCGGGATTCGCAGCCTTCAGGAAGCCCGCACTTGTGTTGGTAAAATGGGGATAATCCTTTTATCTGCCTGTTAACTACCTGTTAACAGGCAGTTAAGTGGCTGTAATCCCCTTCCCGCCTCCAGGAGATGGGACCCGGCGCGGGTCGGCTACCTGCCTCCTGGGCAGATGGCACGGAGGCGGGTTGGGGGGCGGGATGGGCACCTGCCCCCAGATTCTGCCATTTTCCCAGCAGTCCCGCCTCCAAACCCGCCTCCCCAGGGCTGGCAAGATCGCGCCCAAAGTTAACGTTTCAAGTCCATGACCTTTCATCAGAACTGGAAAAATTTAGAGATGTAAGGGGTTTTAAGCAAGTCCAGAGGCACGGAAAGGGGGAGGGGAGGAAAGAACAAAAGGGAAGGTCTGTGATAGGGTGGTAGGCAGGAAAGAATTAATGACAAAAGGTATGATGATGGTGCAAGACAAAAGGAGATGGTAATGGGACAGGGAAAGAAACAAAAGATGGGTCCAGAGGAGCTGAAAATGACAAAAGAAGAATCATTACCAGCAATTGCTGATCGAAAATATAGGAGCAGTGGTTATGGCCTGAAATTGTTGAACTCAATGTTGAGTTTAGAAGGCTGTAAAGTGCTCAATTGAAAGTGCCTAATGAGGAACAGCATCGCATTTTCCAATTAGGCACTTTATAGCCTTCCAGAACGCAGAGGTCTCCTGACACAGAACTCCATGGATATATTGAGGAATGAACTGCTGGCATTATAGACGCTGGTGGCTGGGTATCTGTAGGTGGGTCTAGACTTCCTGCAATGCTGCCTTATGAGCCTGGCTTCCTGGGTTGCCTGATGGCCCATCCCTTCTTCCTCCAATAAATAAATGGTTAAAGAAGGCAATCTCCATTGGGAGTAAAGAAACATTCGCAGCCTTCCCCTTCAGCTTAGAGAAACTCCCCAAACAGTCTGGAGGGAGACTTTCAAATGAAGTGAGGAGCCCCAAAATTAAATGCACAATAATTCCAAAGACCACTCCAAAATAAAGAAATAACTCTCTATATAACACCACAATGAAACACAGCAATTCACCTTTAAGATTCCAGCAAGAGCCATTCTAATTTTGCTTTTTCGTACCATATCTTAGATTAACAGATCTAAGAGCAGAATAATGGAATTTAGGATGGATGATATCATCCTGACTAATCCCATCTACAGCAGAAAACTATTGGGGCCTGAATTTAAATCAGCCCGCTTAAAGAAATCGGGATAGTCGTGGCCTGAAAACGGTATCAGATTATTTACCGTCCCCTTTACGCTGGCACTTGGCCACTTCCATCTTGGAAGGTCTTTCAATGGGTGACCAGAGCATCCTCTTGTTTGTAGCAGCTATGCAATTTTGATATGGAAATCAGGGACCTAAGATATATATAGGATACACAATTGCAATTTTGAGGGACAAATGGACACAGCGAGCGCCCCTTTGGTCCAGGGTGCAATTTGAAAAAAATCATGAATCATAGAATGGTTACAACACAGAAGGAGGCCATTTGGCTGGTTGAGCCCGTGCTGGCTCTCTGCAAGATGGCCCCAAATCTTTATTGATTTCAGTTTTGTGGGGTCAGGAGGAGCAGGACTGCTCACTTCTCTCTACAATTGGTTCCCCCAGACCTACCTGCCTGCAAGCCAGCTCGGCATCCAAACCAATCAAAATGTATCCACTGTCCAACTGGCGAGCTGCATTGGGATGCAGCTCACTTGTGTCAGCTGTGGCTCAATTGGTGGCACACTCGCCTCTGAATCAGAAGGTTGTGGGTTCATAGTCCCACACCAGGGACTTGAGCACATAAAGCTAGGCTGACACTCCAGTGGAGTGCTGTGCTGTCAGAGGTGCCACCTTTCAGATGAGACGCTAAACTGAGGCCCCGTCTGCTCTCTCAGGTGGACGTAAAAGATCCCATGGCAGTATTTTGAAGAACAGGGGAGTTATCCCCGGTGTCCTGGCCAATATTTATCCCTCAACCAACATAGTAAAAACAGATTATCTGCTCATTATCTCATTGCCGTTTGTGGGAGTTTGCTGTGTGCAAATTGGCTGCCGCGTTTCCCACATTACAACAATGACTCCACTTCATTGGCTGTAAAGCGCTTTGAGACGTCCAGTGGTTGTGAAAGGCGCTATATAAATGCATGTCTTTCTTTCACTTGGGCCATGCTAATGAGGCACTGAGCCTCAAAATGACTCAGGCCTCTCCGCTGATCTAACAGGCTGTCGGCTGTGCACCACAAGTTGGCCACTCAAAGGTCAACGTCTACCCCTTGGTAATGGTCAGTAATCCCAGGATGGGGAGCTTGGAGTGGCAACAGATGTTGGAGCGATCGGGATGTCATGTAGTCCGAGGTGCACACCTGCTCTTCTTGGCTCCTTTGCAACGATTTTAGTGGCAATCACCTAATGAACACTTAAAAATCTGCGATATTGAATTTCAGTGTGGGGGCCGAAAATCAGCGTTAGGCCCCTCTTTTACATATTTGAGAGGCCTAACATCTGTTTCAGGCAGTCGCCAGGAATACCTGAAAAATGGTCTGCCCCATTATTGGGTTGGACGCCTTTCAGATGCTCTTTGGGCATGGATTGTTTTTACCACAAATTGGCCCACAGAGTATCCATTTTATGCCCTTAAATTGGGCACAACAAAGTCTAATTTCTCCCTCCGTATTCCTAGAAAAGTGAATGAAGCTGCTAACTTTCCAGAACAGTGCATTAATCACCTGCTGAATGTGGGCGGACATGCTACTGTGAATAATGGCATAAAAGACATTTCCAAGTGACTGAAATTACTCTAACATTTTTGGTGGCTATTAATCTCACATCCAGAGGGTTAGCATATTACCTCCTCCAGTGCTTTCTACAGTTTGCTAAGAATAAATTGGAGGCTTCCCTGAATTGATAAGTGGGCAGATGTCATGGATAATGTGGTGTTGAGTCACATATCCCTGGAAAATTTCAAGTTCAGTCGCAAGTCTGTGCTGAGTTAACTGATCCTTGCTTGGGTGGTGCTGGGGATATTACAATTGACAGGAGAAACCGTAGGAAATACAGGCTAAAGCAAAAAGAGAGATCTTCTAAAATTTGTGCACTGTAAGAAAAGGAGGCCCTGCAAATCCTAGACAAGAGATCATGGAAGGGGTTGGAGATGAGGAAGTCGCAGGATTTGTCCCAGCTTAGGTTTTGTACATACCAATTTTGCCTTTTTTTCACTCATTCTGTTCTCTCATTCACTGACTGCCAATAAATCACATGTTGAAGCACTAGGTCACTCCTTCTAGTGAGAGCTATAACGGAAGGCTTCTCATGCAGACATTGTTGTAATATCTATTCCTCTTCTTTTTCTCTGGGTATAACACAGAAAGACTAGCCAGGCCTCAGGAACACTGCGTCACCTAGCACTTCCCATCGCACACTGTCACTCATTCTAAACCTGCTAAAAAGCAGGTCAGATGCACCAATCTGGGGAATTTAGAAAGTGAGGTAGAAGGGAGTGCATGGAGCACCAATGCTGGTGGTAGCAGAGGAGGAGCAGGAATTGATGAGCTTCAGTGCATTTGAACTGCATGGGACATGCTTTTAAAGCAGGATACGTTCTGAAGCATTGGGTGTTGAAATAGTGGTCCAGAACTTCGGGTCTCCACGGGTGAGTACGCATGGGGTACTCACCCATAGGCCCAATGGAAGTACCGGTTTCCTGCATGCACTGCGTATGCGCGGAAAACCAGCACTTCCGTTCCCCTGAAAGAAGGGGTTCAGAGTTCGAACACGTGCGCAGGAGAGGCTGTGCGTGCGCATCGAACTTACGTTTTTTTTGCAGGTTTTCCCGGGAGGGTAAGTCTCCAGAAGTTAGACATTTAAAAAGCAGTCGCAAGGCCTGCTTTTTACAACATAAGTGGTGAATTAATTAAAATTAAAACATTTTTTCCACAGGTTTATTATTTTTAAATACTTTAAAGAAAGGTATGTTTATTTTTAGCCCTGTTAGAAAATAAAATTATTTTTTCAAAAATTTAAATGATTGTTTACAATATTTATTTCATGTAATTTATAGTTTATTTAAAAAATGTGATTTTTAAAAATTTTATTTGGTGATTAATGATCTTTTGGGGCCTGTAGTATTTCTACGTTTGACAGCCCTTCCTATCAAACATATGAATGAAGCATTCCCTGCTCCGATTGGCTCCCCATAGCCCACGTGATTCCAGGGGACGCATCGAACTAACTGCGCCCCTGGGATACGCAAGCACTGCACGCGGGCAGTTGGAGGGGGCCCAGGATCAGAATTCCACGCGAGCCCACAGCACAATGGCCGGCGCGCTAGGTAAGTGCAGTTTGGGGGCTTACACCCGCGGGAAGCACCCGACCCGAATTTCTGGGCAAGTCATTGGGAACCATGCCAAATATTGGGCCAGCAATTCCGGTCCCAACGCGTGAGTATGGACGGGGTACTCACACGTGGGCCCGTTGGAAGTGCCGGATTTCAGCATGCACAGCGCATGCGCGGGAAACCGACATTTCCTCCAAGGGTTTCAGAGGTCCAACGCATGCGTGCAGGACTCTGCGCACACGCGTTGAACTTCCTTCTTTTTGACAGGTTTGCCCGTGTGCAAGGGCCTGAACTTTTTACACATATAAAAAGGAGGCGTAATGACTGGATTCTTGAAGGTAAGTGGTCTATTATTTAAAATTATTACATTTTTTCCACAGCTTCATTGTTTTTAAGGACTTTACAGTAAGGTAAGTTTATTTTTAGACCCGATTTCTTAAAAAATTATTTTTTTCAAAAATTTTATTAAGTGTTTAAAATAGTTTTTTAAAGTTATTTATAGTTTATTTAACTATTGGGATGTTTTTTAAAATTTTATTTAAAGTTAAACTAGTCTTTTGGGCACCCGTACTTTTCATGAGTTTGACAGTTCTTACTGTCAAACTCATGAATGAAGTTTCCCCTCCCCTGATTGGCTGCACAGTGCTCACCTGATCCCAGCTGGCATATCGCACTAAGTACGCCGCTGGATCAGGCAAGCACATCGCGCCGACATCTGAACCGGGCCAGTGAATGGAATTCCAAGCAGGCCCAGGCTTCAGATGTTGGCGCGCCGGGTGAGTGCACATCGGGGGCTTGCACGCGCAGCAAGCACCCGATCCTAATTTCTGGCCCATTATGCTGCAGATGGCAGCACATAAGGAGGTGTCCACAAGCTACACATCCACAGCCTTACATGACTGTTTCACAACACTGCATTCCATCATGAAGCATGTGGTAACTCGAAGGACAACTGCAGTGGACCTCCTCCATTCTAGTGCCCTTAAAGCCAGTTGGTGACTGTGATAAATCCATTAAGTGGAACAAGGACTCAAAGAGGCGATATCGTAGAATTAACATGAGTACTTTATTAACAACTGGGAAACACGTTTACAGACAGCCTGCATCAGCATCCTGGCATTCCACCTTGTGCTGACCTAGGCAGGAAGCAAACCTCTGACCTTAACAGGAAGCAAACCTCTGACCTTAGTAGCAGCATTGGCTACAGCACCACCTGGTGGATAACCTTAATCATAACATCCCAGATTACTATATCCCTCCGCCCTTAAGATTTCAGTATGAATTTCTTAACAAACAACCATTCCTGAGGGTAACAAGGAGTCTCCATTCATCATGTTCCATACTTGAAGTATCCAGCAGTTCAGTATCAATCTCTCTGGTGGCTTGCGAGTCCTTTGTGAACGTCTAACAGTAAAGTCCCTGATTGTTTGTGATGAAGCCACCAGCTGCTCCTGAGCAGTGCTCAGAGTAGCTGACTCTGCAACGATGGTTTCCACTTGACGGATAGGTTCCTGTGGAATTATCTCTGTCCCTGGTGGTGGCACCACAGATGCACTTGGATAACTGGGGGCAACCCTGTCTTCAGTCAGTGCATCTGGAACCTTCATTTCAATTTCCCCTTGTCTGGGAAGTATCTGATCTAAATGTCTGCGTACTACTCTACCATCTCCCAACATGACCTTGTATGATACTGGACCTGTCATTGAGTCTATGAAGCCAGTAATCCACTTTGGTCCATAATTGAAATTCTTGGTAAGGATCGCATCTCCTTCCCCAAAACTTCGGCTCTTTGTTCTTTTGTCATGGTTCACTTTTTGTTTGTTTTGTCTGTTTTCCATTTTCCTTTTTAGGTCTGAGTGGACAAGGTCAAGAGTGGAGCGTAGTCTACGACCTAATAACATCTCAGCAGGAGAGAGTCCTGTGGTGGATTGAGGTGTTATTCTGTAGCTGAACAGAACCCGTGGCACTTTGGCTGCTAAACTCCCTTCTGCACTTTTTTTCATCATCTCCTGAAATGTTTTTATGGCTCTCTCCACAAGTCCATTCGAGGATGGATGATATGGAGCCGAAGTCACCTGCACTATGCCGTTTTTTCTCAGGAACTCTTTTGTCTCTGTACTCACAAAACAAGTGGCATTGTCACTCACCACGATCTCCAGTAGCCCTTGATTAATGAAGCTCCAATGCAGGCAGTCGATAGTAGTAGTGGCGGAAGCAGAATTTACAGGATAAACATCCATCCAATTGGAATGTGCAACAATGATTATGAGGAAAATCTTCCCCATGAATGGACCCACATAATCTAAGTGCAATCTTCTCCATGGTTTATCCGGCCACTCCCAGGGGTGGAGAGGAGCCGCTGCTGGTGCCTTCCTGTGTTCCTGACAAGTGCTGCATGTCTTGACTAGATTTTCTATCTCCTCATCTAGATTTGGCCACCACAAGTAACTCCTAGCCAAGGCTTTCATACGCGAGACCCCAGGATGACACTGATGTAGTTGCTCTAGGATAGACTGTCGTGCTGGCTGTGGAATAATCACTCATGCTCCCCACAACACGCAACCATCCTGCACACTGAGCTCTGTTTTCCTGACACTGTAGGGTGTGAAGTCAGCCCTTCCGGATGTTGTGGCCATCCCCTCACCACGTATTCTCGAACTCTAGACAGTACTGCATCTTTACCTGTCCATGTTCATACTTGCTCTGCAGTCACAAGTGCCGTGTCAGTGTCCTCCAACATCATAACTCTGTCCTCTGGAGCTGCACGGATAGGTGTGACTGGCAGTGGAAGATGGCTCAAGGCATCTGCGTTCCCATGGTACTTGCCCGCCTTGTAGACGATGACATACTCATATGCCCTCAATGTCACTGCCCACCTCTGGATCCGGGGTGACACCATCTGTGGAACTGTTTTCATTTCATTGAAAAGAGAGGGAAGAGGTTTATGATCGGTGCATATGGTGAACTTCCTGCCATGTATGTACTTGTGGAAACACTGTAACCCAAACATTACTGCTAACCCCTCTTTGTCTAACTGGGAACCGTTTTTTTCTGCTGGTGTTAGAGTTTGGGACATAAACCCTATTGGTCTTTCAGTTCCATCTTCCTTGCAGTGCGAAAGAACTGCCCCCACCCCATAAGGTGAAGCGTCACAAGAGAGAATGATGTCTTTCTCTGCATTGTAGTGAACTAGCACATCCGACGACAGCATCAGTTTCTTGGAGTGTTCAAATGAAACCCCCTGCTCCTCTCCCCACTGTCACTGTGTCTCCTTGCGCAGTAGTTTGTGAAGAGGTGCTAACACAGTTGACAAATTTGGTAAAAACCTGTTATAATAGTTCAGCAGTCCCAGGTAATCTTTTAACTCAGCCACATTTGTAGGAGCAGGGGCGTCCTGCAGTGCTTCTACCTCCTCCTTGAGTGGATGGAGCCCGGTGGCATCCACTCTGTGTCCCAGGAACACTGCCTCACTCCCCAGGAAAGTGCATTTACTCCTCTTGAGCCGGAACCCTGCTTTCTCCAATCTCTGTAGTACCTCTCTCAGAGTGCTCAGAAGATCCTGGTCGGTTCTTCCCGTCACCAGAATGTCATCCAGATAGATGGAAACATGTGGAATCCCTTGCAGTACACATTCGATTGTCCTCTGGAAGATAGCTGGACTAGATGAGACACCAAACCGTAAGCGGTTATATGTAAACAAGCCCTTGTGTGTATTTATGGTGACATATTTCTTTGATTCGTCATCCAGTGTAATCTGCAAGTAGGCATGACTCATATCCAACTTTGTGAATTTCTTTCCTCCAGCCAGGTTTGCAAAGAGATCCTCTGTTTTGGGAATAGGATACTGCTCTAGTTTGAACACCCAATTGACAGTCAATTTATAGTCTCCACAGAGTCTTACCGAATTGCCCAGTTTTAACACAGGTACTATGGGAGCTGCCCATTCCGAACATTTCAATGGCTCCAGTATGTTCTCTCTCAATAGACGGTCAAGCTCAGCCTCCACCTTTGGCTTCATGGCATAAGGCACAGGTCGTTGTTTAAAAAACCTTGGCGGTGCCTCCTTGTTTACATAAATCTTAGCTGGGGGGGCCATTAATTGTGCCAAGTTTCTCCTTGAACACATTCTCATGTTCATTCAACACTTCTTGCAAAGTCAACTGTTTGCCCGCATCTATTTGATGTACTGCTCCCCAGTCTAATTTAAGTTTTTTATCCAGCCCCGACCTAACAGGTTTGGTCCGGTACCCGATACTATAACAACAGGTAGCTGTTCCACTGTGTCCCTGTGTTGCACAGTTAACTTAGCTGTACCTAATGTTGCTACTCGTTCACCTGTATATGTTTTAAGATGCAGGGAGCAAGGCTTTAACTCTGGAACTTTTGCACGGTTCCACAATTTTGAGTACTCTGCATTATTCATTATGGTCATGCCGCACCCTGTATCCACTTCAAAGTTCACCTTAGAGTCATTTACTGTCAGTTGCAATGTGATAGGAGCCACTTTTGGAATGTTGTCTAACATGCTATACATTATGAACATGTCCTCTTCTTCCTCAGCTTCCCCGCTGATGTGGTGTGCTCCATGTTTTTTCACTTCTCTCCCTTGGTTTTGCTGTCCTCCCCCTTTTGGTTTGGATTCCTCCACAGGTGATTTCACCCTGCAAGCTCGTTTTATGTGTACTTGTTTCCCACACTTGCAGCACTTTTCCTCCAGAAACCGGCAGTCACTCGCCAGGTGATTGCCCTTGCATCTATAACATGCCTTCACATGCTTAGGTTGTGGTTTCTGATGCATGGTCAACTTGTGCACAACAACCTGACCTGCAGCTTGCGTAGCATTAGCCCTGTCTGAACCCTGTATTTCTTTTACATCTCGGTTCGCTGTCTCTATGGCTTGAGCAAGTTCCAATGCTTTTTCATAAGTAAGCCCAGTCTTGGATAATAATCTACGCTGCATTCGGTTGTCCATAATTCCGCAAACTAGCTTATCTCGCAGCATTTCCTTCAGGTTGTTCCCATAATTGCAATCTTGTGTTAATTTACGCAACACCGCTACATAGTCCATTACGCTCTCTTCGTCTTTCCTGTTCCTTGAATTAAACTTGAACTGCTGTACAATCTCACTAGGCTTAGGGTTGAAATGCTCTTTGAGCAAAGCCACTAATTCAACAAATGAATTGTCTCCAGGCTTTTCAAGACTGAGCAGATTTTTCATCAAACTGTAGGTTTGGCTTCCCACTGAACTAAGCAGAATGGCTTTCCTTTTTCCGGCATCATTTATTTCATTTGCTTCAAAAAAATAACCCAACACTTCACAGAATTCTTCCTGGTTTGTGCTTGAATATCAAAAGCGGAAACCGTTCCTACCGTGGCAGCCATGCTCTCTTCCAGCTTGTAGCTAACTTTAGCTCATGATTTTGTTGTTTAAACATCCCGGCAGACTTTTCTTCTTTATGTAGTGTCCTTAAGTTGCTTCGTCGCCAAATGTGATAAAGCCATTAAGGGGAACAAGGGCTCAAAGAGGCGATATCGTAGAATTAACACGAGTACTTTATTAACAACTGGGAAACACGTTTACAGACAGCCTGCATCAGCATCCAGGCATTCCACCTTGTGCTGACCTAGGCAGGAAGCAAACCTCTGACCTCAGTAGCAGCATTGGCTACAGCACCACCTGGTGGATAACCTTAATCATAACATCCCAGATTACTATAGTGACTCTCTCTTGAGTGCTCATACTGTTACAATATAAGGTTCCAGGGGGGAATGGGCTTAACTCTTCCAGCTTCAACAGACACAGGGATTAGCAGGAGAGAACTATGAGGCAGGGATTCACCGATACTATTGGCGCCATTAGTTCTGGTGTCACCCTGATCCGTGTCTATGGTGAGGCCATGTTCAACAGCATAGGCATGGCTATCTTGAGCACAGATAGTTACTCAGGATGTCAGCATATCTGGATCCTCCTGCCAGCCTCTTTAAATGGCTGCACATGTGACAGAAAGCATGCAAGCCGTTGTGGAAGTGGAAGAGCCTGCACCTGGCCCATCTCAGTAGTGTGCTGCCAGGCGACAAGAGCCACCACCTTAATCCTAAGTAGTTCTTATGCGCACACACACAACAGCCAGCTTACCTGCGATTCCTGATGCACTACACACTGTTTCTAAGGGGAAGGCTATGAAAGCAAAAGAAATAGGCATACAAACACGTAATATGTTTAATTATTAAACTTCTAGTTCACTGAAGTTGTGACTACAGACAATGTTCTTGCAATGTGTGGCAGGAATGGGAGATTTGTATTGACTGAAAGACTCTGTAGGTGAAGGAATATTAGTGGTGGGTATACAGAAGATATAGACAGCACTGTTCTTGCAGTGAGTACATTTCCAAGTTTGCTGTAGGTGTTGCATTTGAAAGCTTGCTGACTGGCTCTGCAGCAGCATTTAGTTCTGTTCTGCAGACTGTGCAGGCTTCAGTTGTGCCTTCCTCCTCCAGGCTTATCATGTTGATGCCTCTTTTCAGGGCAAAGTTGTGCAGCATGTAGCACTACCACTATCCTGAAAACCTTAGCCTGACAATATTGCAAGATGCCCCTGGATCTCTCTGGGTACTTGAAGCATTGCTTGTTGATCACTTTAGTGGAAGTATACACCTGATTATACCCATTCAGTTGGTCTTCCAGAAAGTTTGCCTTGATCACCAAGAAGCCACTTTGAGATTCGCTTTTGTGGGTCAAATATTACTGTTTTAAATAAAGTCACCATGACAGCTGCCTAGGAAATGAGCATTGATTTGTATAATCAAAACTCTACAATCTAACCCCTCTGACTCAGATGCAGGAATGCTACCGCTGAGGAAGTGGTCACTCCGTCCGTACCCTACTGGATGCCAAACCAGTATTTAGAGACTGGGGCTGAATTTTGCCAGCACTCAGAGGACGGGTTTGGAGGCAGGTCCGCTGTCAAAAGAGTAAAGATTGACAGCAGGTAGGAAACCCGCTGTCAACCCGCCTCCATGCGAGTCTCCCAGGTGTCGGGTCTTTCAGCATTGAGCAGACCTGACACTAAGCATCGGGGAAGGCAACTGACATCATTAAATGGATTGTTAACATCCAATTAACTGTTATTTTAAGCCTATATTTCAATTTTACGTGCTCCCCCACGAGTTACCTGCTGCTCAGGGAACACATCAACTCAGCAAGTCATGAGTGGATTCAGCATTGAATTATCTCATGACCTGACAGCTGCCAAAGTGTATAAAAGATCCCATGTTACAGCTGTTCAATTTCAAAGCTCAGGAACAGTTGCTTACTGCATTTGCAAGACATATTGAGCTTTCTGCAGTTTGCAAGTGTTTGGAGTAAACTCTCTACCCAGTGCCACCTAATTGGAACAACATCTCTCACTATTGACAGATCGCTTCTGTCATCTCAATCTCACCTACCTTCTAGTCCATCAGCATCGTTGCCCTTGAAAATATCTCACCTTGGTCCTCAGAATCCCATCAAGATCAGCCCCATGTAAGAAATAGCTATTAGATTCAAAGATGGGTTTTAATTCTTAGAACAGAGGCTGACAACGTGCAACCGGGACAGATAGCAGAAATGCCAGCAAGGTCGAATATCAAGCATCAAAAGACAAATAGAAGCGATAAGGGAATCGTAAAATGCAAAATATCACAGGGTAGTGGGATAATAGAAAAAAATGGAGCTGAAAAGTCATAAAATGTCCTTAAAGAAACATAACAAAACATTCCTCAGAAGGATAAGAGGGAGGCTTCATCAGCCATGCAGAAAGGGACGGTGAGGGATGCCTTCCCGCTTCACAATTGGACAATAGGATGGGGATCAAATGATTGACACCAGGTGATTACCAGCCCACCGAAATAACTATAAATGTAGACGACCGAGAGAGGAAATCAGGCAGTCAGAGGCGAAGGCTTCCCTAGGTGGCTACAGCCTAACACCTTGGTTAAGTTTAGCCTCTGAGGTGGCTGATGGCCTCATAACTCCAACAGCTTGAAGATGACCCAACGGAAGTGACCACTGCAGCAGACTGCAGGAATCCATCTAATCCGAGACCACCGTACTGCCTCCCCGTCCATCCAGTTGTGGCATTCCGATTCGGGAGTTGTAGATCGCTCCTGCTGTCACGGGTTGTATGTCTATTATACTCGGCTTAAACCATATGTAATATCTGATTATGCTTTAAAACTGTAGCTCTTTAATAAAAGCCTTATAACTTCTAAAGCCCTGTTGGGTAATCTGTGTGAGCCTGTGATCCTAATCTTACACCCAACACCAGCATCACCAGGCACACCAGCAGCACCAACAACAACACCAACCTTCTCGACAATTAACTGAAGCTATACAGGACACAGGGCATCAGCACCCAACCACATTGCTGCCCAGGAGGCCAGGGATGGCCGCACCATAGCCAGATTTACTTCACTTGACGCTGTAAATCCTGGATGTCACCTGATGCGCCAGGTTGGCACCACCCCACACTAACACCATAAAGCATCCCTACAATGCCCAAGCTATTCCTTTCACATTCATCACCATTGGTGGGGGGTACCGTTATGTCTCACCTTTCACTACAACTCAGTAAGCCACTTCCAAAGGTGCACACAAATCTGCCCAAGAACGCAAAGTGCTGAAAATAAAGGGTTCAATGTTTGACAGCACATTACCAGAAACTTCACATGAACATTGGATAAAATACATGAGTGCCTACCCTTGTGTGTTGTTAATTGGTATGATTGGACTAGGATGAGGGTGAGTGTGAGGGGTGGCTAGTGAGGTGGGGATGTGATAATGTAGAGAGGGATGGGTGGTGGTGCAAGGTAAATTGGTGTGAGTAAAGATGTGCAGGAGTAGGGTAGGGAAGGCAGAGTGATGTGGATGTGATGAGTGGCACAGCAGGATGAGGTTGAGTGTGGCTTGGCAGTAACATTTCGTGATTTACTGAGATCATTGAAAGGTTTGCGCCACTGCAGCCAGGTCCTCCTGATGACATCCCTGCTTGTGCCCTCCTGTGCAATGGGCAACCAGGCTATGTTGATCTCCTGGGTAGGTCGCTTCCACCCATGGGAAGGGGAGAGGACCTCCCTGTGTGCTGTGAATCCCTCCATAAGCATATGGAGGGAGTCATTTGAGATCCTGGGTGCAGCCGTGCACCTCTGTGCAGTGATTGTCAGTGTTTGTAGCACCTCAGTGCTGTAGAACACTGACAGCACAACTGTCAAAATGTGGCCCATTTAAGAAAACTGGCTGATGGCGCGTCATCAAATGACGTCATCAGACCCGCTTCCTTTTAATTGGCCCAGAACCTCACAGGGCGGGCTTAACAAGCCCTATTAATGTAAAATCACTTGGAGAGTGCGAACTGCAGTAGGCAGCGGGCTGGGACCGCGACACCGACCCACCTCGGTCGGCAAAATCGCGGCCCACATTCTAGTCTCCACTCGCCAGAGCTGTCTGGAGTGCAGCTTAAACCCTTTAGCTTCTGACTCAGAGGCATAAGTCTACCACTAAGCCAAAGGCTCATTCCAAACATCCAAAAACACAATGCAAATCCCAACTAGATACCACAGAGGGCATTTTGCAGATGGTCATAATTGGGCAGTGTCGATGATTTCCTGCACTTCATGCTGTGGGTCAGTTTCCACTAAAACTCTCAAATTCAGTTCTAAATTAGATGGTGAAAAGCCTCCAAATTGTAACAGACATAACTTGATGCGGTTGAATTATTCTTTTCCGCAAACCCCTGACGTTGGTGCAGATACTGATGGAAAGAGAATCATATCAATTTAACAGACTGGATTGACATTCTCAAAACATTGGTTTAAGGCATGTTTGCAATGGAAATTATGAAAATACAAAATTAGATGTTTTAGGCTGTACAGACAACAAATATTAGTGAAGTAATACAGAACATTTTACCATTTGTCGATTAACATCAAAAACACAAGCTGTTCTATATTTAAAAGAAACAAAAAATAGCAGCAAAGCTAAAATGACCTTTTAGCATATTTAAAGCAGAGAATAAGAAGGTTTCTTCATATAATGATAATCAGAGATGGTTTGTGATCTTTTATGTCATAACATACAAGTTTCTCAAGGAAAAATTGCTGTTTTTGGCAATAAAACGTGCTTCTGTCTACGTAGCACAGCAGCCGTTATCGGGGTGACTGAGTTGATCCAAGTTCTGGTATTCAGTTCAGCTAAGCTTCAGCACCCTTTGTTTGGCCAGTCTTGAACTAGACCAGCTGTTTCTCATTTTAAATAGATGGATCCTATTAAAATTGCAACTAACTGGACATAGATGAATCTATGCACATATGAATCTGTGCTACTGATAAAAAAAAAAATCAGCACGCTTTGTGAAACCAGGCTTGTTCAATTTTGTTTAACTCACCGTGCGTAGGAAAGCTTGTCGCAAAATCTTGGTGGTTCCTCAGACACTGGGGCTTGTAGTAGTACATGCTGTCTACTATATCATTAGTTCAGTGTCAAGTAATTCAATTGGAGTTCGAATTGTAAGTCAATCCAGCTCAGAGTCCTCTGCTGATCGGTGATACTGTGATAGAGAGGACTTCGTCTGGAGGGCTAGTGTAATTACCAGAAAAACATGTGTTGTTGATCTAATATCATTCATGGAGAGCAAGGCTATGTTTGAAGTATGAGTGTGTAAGGATTATGCTACAAGAAACAATACAATGTGAAATCGATTGTTTCACTTGTGAGCCAAAACTTGAGAAACAACATTATCATGTTTGAGTTACTGCCTGACTATGAGTAGAAATAAATTTCACACCCCATTGCCTCTAATAGAATGTCCTGTTTAAAATCTGTGCGGGAAAAATTCAGTTGGTAGCGCCACCCGTTAGTGGCTTAAGAGGGCGCTAAGTGGGGCGCAAACCAACTAGCGCCCAGGCGCGGCGATATCTGCGCCTCTCGCGAAATTGACCGGGCATTTTGTGGCGGCGCTAAACACTACCGCCACGATCTCCTGCGCTGGCAGATCGTGACGTCAGTCGAGTGCACAACGCCCCGGTAGCGCCCCGGACTGGAAATTGAGTGGCGCCCCCTGCCTTAACGCCTGCGCTAGTAACGACAGGTTGAGGGGAGCGTTTTGCAGTTGGGAAGGGACTGGGGGAGCGCTCTTTAAAGGCGCCAGCTTCCTACCTTTTTTAGTTGGTGACATTTTTGCACCATGCATTCTGAGAGAGAGAGAGACTTGTGGAGAGATTCTACACTGTGTGAAGGAGTTTTGCATACTGAGCAGCACTTTGCAGGTTCATTTTGATTTGCCCTTCCTTGTATCTATTTAGAAGAGACTGTGGGGGCTGCACTCTGAGCTCTTTCCCTGGGCCCCTCCAATGTTCTTTCCAGCAGATTTGATGTACAGGTCTCTGCAGGCCGAGACTCAAGGCTGCAATGAACAGGATGTAGATGGAGACCAAGATAAACCCTCCCATTTAAGATAAAAACAGAAAATGCTGGAGAAACTCAGCAGGTCAAGCAGCATCTGTGAAGAGAGAAACAGAGTTAACGTTTCAGGTCGATGACCATCCGTCAGAATTCCCCTTTAAGAATTGGACGGTGCCAGTGTGTCTGTGTTCCATTGCTGACTGGCATCACATGAGCTTCACCAGCGCTGTGAGTTAGCGCCTCGCTCCTTGGCCTTTGCGCCTTAAGACAGGTATGAAGTGCCTGATTTAGCGCTCCAATCACCTCCAGGGGCGATAAAAGCCAAGTTTGCAGTTGGAGGCGATAATTAGCACCAGGCGCTAATCTTTGCGTCCGGCCGATAATTGCGCCCCAAATGGGGTGATACCCAATTTCTCCCCCTTTGTCTTTTGGCCTTTTGCTGTCAGTGAATATTTTGTGCAGTTATATAGCATTCAACTTTATGTTTTAGTTTATGTTTTAGTTGATGGAAGCAACATAGCAAAAATTGTGACATAGCTACCTCTGCACTATCTGTGGGATATCAGTTGAAATGAATATGTTGAAGAGAAAAACTGTATGCCAAATGGCCTACTCCAGCTCCTATTTCTTATGTTCTTATGTTCCTATGTATAGGAGCATGTGGACATTAAAGGATTTGGGTGCATTACAGCGAGAGCGACTAGTTTTTTGACTATATGTAGTCATTTGTCCTTTGTTCTGTCTTTTTGTTATGATGTCTTTGTTAAAAGCAGGTTTGCCTTAAGAAATAACTCAGTCCAAGAACTGGGCATTCCATTATGCCAGAGTATCCATGACACAAAATAAACCATCTGGGATAACATTGGCTTTAATGGTTAATTGAAAAGCTATTTGGATTGTTATCAAATGCTGGCTGCTACTTTATTATATAGATAGGTCATTTAAGACTAAAGGAGTATACAATAAGATGACAAATGGACTTGTCTGATATCTATTAGATGAACACTGTTCAGGTACCAGCATGTTGTAAGGCCGTCTGCACTTTCCCCTCCTTCGCCCTTTTCTAGCAGCCTCTGCAGGTCTGTCCTGTCTTCCTTTATGTTGCTGCTCTTCCTCCTTTTTTGGCACCCTCAGAGACAACCCTAGCAGTCTCCTCATGTTGCACGATTGTACTGAAGCCCATACTGGCAAAGACTGCAGCACCACTGAAAAATTACTTTCCAAAAGTAGTGCACAGCCACACTCTGTAATGATATCAGCAAATAGTGATTTTATTTGCCTGTTTGATTATCATGCCTTACCAGTATAATTGCATGTATTGATTGCTTGTGCCTGACCAGCAGAGGGCATGTGACCGAGACAAGCAAGGCAGTTTAGTTTAGTTTCAGTTTCGTTCTGGATGCATCACTAGCATAATGGTGTCTCCTGAATGCTGTATAAAGAGTTGAACAGACTTTAGATTAAAAGACATTCTCTTTCATAAATGTCTCGTCATTGAACCCACAAAGAAATCAATACATGGTGTCAGAAGTGAGATTGAAAGAGATAAAGAGGAAAAATCTGAAGTTAAATCAGCTCTCCACAGATTAGCAAGCCAAAAGAGAACATCGTTACTTACCATTAGAGAATAGCTAACAAAGTGAAAAATGGAAGGCTTACTCCCACCGGTGACGCTTCAGTTGACAGGTAGTGTGGCTGAAAAATGGAGAAGGTTCAAACAACGTGTGGGGTTGTATTTATCAGCAATCGGAGCTGACGAGAAAAGTGATAATAAGAAATCGTCACTGTTCTTACATGTCGTGGGTGATGAAGCGCTGGAGGTGTATAATAACTTCACATTCGCTGTTGATGGAGACAAAATGAAACTAGATAAAATAATGGAACGGTTTGAGGCCTACTGCATACCTAAACGTAACGTGACGTTTGAGAGGCACAGATTTTTCACATGTGTTCAGAAAACGGGTGAGACTATTGATCAGTATGTGACTGAACTGAGAAACAGAAGCAAATCATGTGAATTTGGGGGACTGACAGACTCGCTGATAAAAGACAGACTGGTGTGTGGTATTCCAGATAATGGTCTAAGGGAAAGACTGCTAAGAGAGCAAGATCTAGACCTGGGAAAAGCCATAGCACTGTGTAGGGCTACAGGGACTGTGAAGTTGCAGGCAAAGGAGCTGTTCAGTGACAATAGCTGCAACGTGGATGCAGTGAGAATGAACGGACATAAACCGTTTAACAAAAAGAGCGCCAATGTGAAAAAAGAGGCGTGGCCAGCGAACGAAAATGAAAGGGACAATCGAAAGACATGTAGTCGATGCGGTACACAGCATCCACCAAAAAAGTGTCCAGCATATGGTAAAACATGCAATAGTTGCAACAAAGACAACCATTATGCCCGTTGCTGCAAGAACCAAGTGCAACAAAGCAAGGTCCATGCAGTAGATGAAAGCGACATAAAGGAGTTCTATGTAGATGTTGTGTCTGAAAACATAAAAGAAGAAAGAGACTGGATGTTGACACTAAAAGTGAATGACATACACATTCCATTTAAATTGGATACTGGAGCACAAGTTAATGTAATATCAGAGACTGATTTTAAGAAAATTAGACCCAGGCCAAAGATACATGGAATCAAAGTGAAAGTGACAGGATACTCAGGTACTAATATACCAGTGAAAGGAAGATGCATTGTCAAAGTGACACACAAGGACAGAGAGCACACGCTAGCATTAATTGTGGTGCCAAAGGATGTGCAAGCCATACTAGGTTTAAAAGCCTGTGAGAGACTGAACCTGGTAAAGAGAGTCCTCGTTGTGGAAAGCGAAGGAGAGACAGTCTATGATGAACTGAATGTTGCGTACACGCCAGGTAAGCTGATGTATACAGCAGACACGTTGTCCAGAGCTGTTGACCCAGGAGAGCCCGCAAACACAGTGAAAAGACTGATGTACAAGGCAAAAGACAGTGGAACTGACTTCTACCAGAGCATGCTTGTATACCGCACAACGCCGCTCGAGTGTGGTATGTCACCAGCCCAACTCCTTATGGGACGTATGCTAAGGTCAAACCTACCCATCCCGGAGAACCTCCTGAAAACAAAAGAGGGGGAGAAAGTGAGGAAGTTCAAAGAACAACAGAAAGAAAAGCAAAAGTACTACTATGACAGAGGAACACAAAACCTACCTGAACTCCACACTGGTGACCAAGTAAGGTTCAAAGACGAAACAAACACATGGACTCAGAAGGGAACTGTCCTGAGTGAAGTTTAACCAAGATCATACACCATTCAGACAGATGAGGGTGCTGTTCTGAGAAGAAATCATCGCGATCTTCTCATGGGACCAGCCACAGCAGGTCAAGAGACTGATACTGTTGAACAACCTGATCACACAGCTGAGAACACATCATCTGAGGCAACAACTCAGATTCAAGGACAATCAATCAGAAAATCCTCAAAACACGTGAAGCCTCCTGAGAGACTCATTGAGCAAGTTTAAGGACTATTGTTATAGAAGGAAGTAATGTTATCTTATTCTTTCTTCAAGTTCTAGTGTATTTACATATTTCATATGAACACACAAAACAAGGTTAAAAAACCTTGATCATGATAATGATAATGTAAGTTCATTAAGTATTACAGTTAAAATGCAGATTAATACAAAGAAAACATGCTGTTAGTTAAAAGTAAAATACTTTTGTTTTAAGAAAGGGAGATGTAATGATATCAGCAAATAGTGATGTTATTTGCCTGTTTGATTATCATGCCTTACCAGCATAATTGCATGTATTGATTGCTTGTGCCTGACCAGCAGAGGGCATGTGACCGAGACAAGCAAGGCAGTTTAGTTTAGTTTCAGTTTCGTTCTAGATGCATCACTAGCATAATGGTGTCTCCTGAATGCTGTATAAAGAGTTGAACAGACTTTAGATTAAAAGACATTCTCTTTCATAAATGTCTCGTCATTGAACCCACAAAGAAATCAATACACACTCCAGCCAAAATAAAGTCAGAGTTACATTCAGAGATATGTTGGGTAATAAATGAAAGTTTTAACTTTTGTATTTGTTTCAGTTGGTCATAGATGTTGTTGATGGTTCCGATGTGTTCTCGATATACTTGGAATCTGTTGTGTTGGAGTTGTTAAGAGGGTCACAGATTATTGCTTTGATTTCTTGTAATATATGGTTGAGTGTGTCATAAGAACATAAGAACATAAGAAGTAGGAGCAGGAGTAGGCCATACGGCAGCTCGGGCCTGCTCCGCCATTCAATAGGATCATGGCTGATCTGAATCTAGACTCACGTCCACTTCCCTGCCCTCTCCCCGTAACCCCTAATTCCCTTATCTGCAAGGAAACTGTCTATCTCCATTTTAAATTTATTTAATATTGCAGCTTCTGCAGCTCTCTGGGGTAGCAAATTCCATAGATTTACTACCCTCTGAATGAAGAAGTTTCTCCTCATCTCAGTTTTGAAAGGGCAGCCCCTTATTCTTAGATTATGCCTCATGAGTTTGTTCTTCCGATCTCCACTTATTTCTTGGTTGAGTTATAATTTTTCAAATGATGAGCACACTGTTCATTGCCACATCTTTATGGAAACCATGGCCCTGATATTTATGGGGAGAAGGGGAGGATGTGGGTGAGGCTGAAAAGTACTGAAGAACCCATCAAGCCCGGGGGGGACGCAGTGGTCCTGCTGAACTTAACAGCGAGACCTCATTAATATTTTTTAGCTCTGTTTCCTGTCTGACAGCTGGCCAAATGGACAACTGGCAGGCGGGAGGATACATCAGCAGCAGGAGGCCACAGCCAGGTATCCTTGGGGACAGTCCACTACAATCAGGAGGTTTGAGAGGCCCACGATTGGGAGGAAAGAGAGGCCTGCAATCAGGCGGGGTGAGGGGGAAAGGCCTACGATTGGGAGGGCTGGGGGAAGGTCGGCAATCGGGGCTGGAGGGTGGGGGATGGGGGGAGGCTTCCTTGGAGGGCCTTGGGGGAGCAGCTCCCGCCTCCCTTTCACTGCCAAGTGTCCCGACTCCTGGGAACCCTGTGCAGCAGCAGTCATTTTCAAATTGGACTCCCAGTTTCACTGTGGGAGCCCGATTGAATATGTTAATTAGGTGTTCCACATGGCGTCGGATGCCTGGATATCTGTGTGTGCAGCGTGTTGGGGTCGCGTTCCCCACATCTCACTCTTTCACCCACCCCTGATCATCTCCCATGCGGTGGGGGAGGGAAGGGGGCTTATAATTGAGGGCCATTTGTTTGATTTTCTCTATTCATTCTTGTGGAATTTTTGATAAGTGTAGATGATCTGTTAGTCTTACAAACATTTATAAAAACACATCAGTGTAGGAATTCGTGAATTCCTGATGAAATTACTAAGAGCGAGGCAATCAGCTAACCAAAACGATGTTTAATGCAAACTGGTGGAAGTAACATTCAAAAACACAGGAGAACTCAAACACAGGTCTTTGCTTAAAGCTGGCGCAATGAGGACTGAGAGGGGAGGCTCCTCAGTCTGATGTCATGATATCATCACGTTTCCCGCCATTGGGAATGTCACGTGACCCACGTGATGACGTCATCGCGCTTGGTCTTAACACTTTAGAGGCCACGCTGTTAACATGCAGCAAACGAATACAGACACTGATTGACTTTGTTACAGGCAATTATGTACAACAATATAAGAACCCCTTGGTGGCTCTGCCACATGCGCCCCCCCAGAATTGTCCTTAACAACGGCAGTCAATCGAAGAGGAGGTCGGACAAGCCTGTTCGAACGATTCCTATATTCCCGGAGAGGAATGTGCTGGGCAGTTGATCAACTGGCAGGTGGAACGATCTGGCCAGGCGTGGCAGTGACGGGTGGCCGACCACGACGCTGTGGCTGTGCAGTTTCGACTGGCTGTTCGAGGTCCAGGTGCGCGGGCTTGAGGCGGTCCACTGAAATGTGGTCGGGTTTGCCGCTGATGTCGAACAAAAAACTCTTGACACCCGCCCGCAATACTCGGAAAGGCCCCGTGTAAGGAGGCTTGAGTGGACTGTGATGGGCATCGTGACGAACAAAAACGAACTTGGCCCGCATTGGCTCCACTGGAATGTGGGAGGCCGGAAGACCGTGATGTGACGTCGGAATCGGCTGGAACCTCCGGGCAGCGTCCCGGTGGGCGTCGAGTTGCTCAGTTGCAGACCACGGCTGTGTTGGTGATGGCAGGAACTCGCCTGGCACCCGGAGTGTCTGGCCGTACACCAGTTCCGTGGCAGATGACTGCAGGTCTTCTTTTGGTGCCGTACGCAAACCAAGCATAACCCAAGGCAGCCTTTCTACCCATGCGGTGCCCTGGAGGCTGGCTCTGAGTGCCGCCTTCAACGACCGATGAAAGCGCTCACATAACCCGTTGGCCTGCGGGTGGTAGGCCGTGGTGCGATGGAGCTTGGTGCCCAAACCGATAGCCACAGCATTCCAAAGCTCGTACGTGAATTGTGGGCCGCGGTCGGACGAAATATCCGATGGGACGCCGAACCGTGCCACCCACGAGGAAATAAAAGCCCTGGCGACATCCGCGGAGGTAGTGGACATCAGTGGATCCGCCTCCGGCCATCTCGTAGTGCGGTCGACCATGGTCAAGAGGTGAGTGAAACCGTGCGACGGTGGAAGTGGGCCAACGAGGTCGACGTTGACGTGGTCGAAACGGCGTTCCGGCACTTCGAAGGTGGCCAAGGGGGCTTTAACATGATGTTGCACCTTGGCTCGTTGGCAAACGACGCAGGTATTAGCTCAGTCGCGAATGTCCTTGCGCATCCCTCTCCAGACGAATTTGGATGCCAGTAACTTCTGAGACGCCCTCACGCCAGGATGTGAAAGTCCGTGTATGACGTCAAAAACTTTGCGATGCCAGGAAACCGGAACAATCGGGCGGGGAGGCCCCATGGGGATGTCGCAGAACAAAGAGGTGCCCGCCAAGTGGAAATGTACGTCCGTCGGCTGAAGGCAGGAGGAGTCGGTACGGAAAGCTTGAGTTTCGGGGTCAGCTGCTTGGTCGGCAGCCATGTGTGAATAATCTATTCCCAGCTGGACGGCCAGGACGGCCGCACGCGAGAGGCAATCGGCCACCACGCTGTCCTTGCCGGCCACATGATGGATGTCTGTGGTGAACTCTGAAATTAAGGTGAGTTGCCGCTGCTGCCGAGCCGACCATGGTTTAGTAGCCTTGGCCATAGCAAACGTCAGTGGTTTGTGGTCCACAAACGCGGTGAAATGGCACCCTTCCGAAAGAAAATGAAAATGGCGGATAGCCAGCAACAACGCCAACAACTCCCTGTCGAACGTGCTGTACTTGCGCTCATTACAGCGCAGTTGGTGAGTAAAAAACACCAGTGGTTGCCAAACACCGTTGACCCACTGCTCTTGCACGGCTCCTATCGCAAAATCAGAAGCATCGGTCGTGAGGGCGATGGTGGCGCCAGGCAGTGGGTGTGCCAGCATCATTGCATTCGCAAGAGCGGCCTTCATGTCCCCGAAGGCACAATCCATCTCTGGCGTCCAAACCACGGGTCCCTTTCCCGGCTTTCCTCTGAGAGCCTCGTAGAGTGGCTGCATTAGTTGTGCGGCCCTGGGCACAAACCGATGATAAAAATTCACCATACCCAGGAACTCCTGGAAGGCCCTGACGGACTGCAGCCACGGAAATGCTGCGATTGTCTCCACCTTTGACGGAAGTGGCACCGCCCCCTCCGAAGTGATGCGGTGGCCCAAAAAGTCCAACTGCTGCAGCCCGAACTGGCATTTGGCCGGGTTGATTATCAGGCCATGCTGATGGAGGCGGTGAAAGAGTAAGCGCAGATGAGCGATGTGTTCCTCTTTTGTGGCGCTGGCGATTAGAATATCATCGAGCTACACAAATAAAAACTTAAGGTCCCGCAGTACCGAATCCATAAGGTGCTGAAACACCTGTGCCGCATTCTTGAGCCGGAATGGCATTCAGAGAAACTCAAATAGGCCGAAAGGGGTAATAACCATCATTGTTGGGACGTCCTGGGGGTGCACAGGCACCTGATGGTACCCATGGACGAGGTCGACTTTGGAAAAAATCGAATTCCCCGCCAAATGTGCGGAGAAATCCTGAATGTGTGGTATGGGATACCGATCAGGAGTTGTGAACTCGTTAAGCCGTCGGTACTCACCTCAAGGCCGCCATCCACCACCGGGTTTAGGGACGATATGGAGCGGCAAGGACCAGGGACTATTCGACCGGCGAATAATCCCCAACCGCTCCATTGCGGCGAACTCTGCCTTCACGGCCGCGAGTTTGCTGGGTTCCAATCGCCGAGCCCGTGCGTAAACCGGGGAGCCGGTCGTCGTAATATGGTGCTCCACCCCATGCTTGGCAGTCGTTGCAGAGAAGGTGGGCCTGGTTAACTCTGGGAATTCCCCAAGGAGGTGGGTGAAATCGTTGGACACTGGCAAGGCACAGGAGACCGCGTGCGATGCGGCAGAACCTTGAAAACACGGGATGGAGTTGAACGTGGTGGCGTTGATCAGTCGACGATTTTTCAAATCTACTAACAAGCTGTTGGTGCATAAATAGTCGGCACCGAGGATCGCTTGCGCAATCTTGGCGGTGATAAACTCCCATTGGGAGCGTTGACCGCCAAAACACACCTGGGCCCGCCATTTCCCAAATGTACGAATAGCGCCGCTGTTGGCAGCTTGGAGTGGATAACCGTGCCTCCCAGCCCGGATGTCGAGGACCGATGTGGGAAGGATGCTACACTGCGCTCCCATGTCGCATAAAATCCGTAGGCCTGAGATGGAATCGGTGACATAGAGTAGCATCCCGGAATCGCCAATCGCCATCGCGGCCATGGGGACTACTTCAGGTTCGGTCTTCCCGTCGTGCGGTTGGTGCTGGTGTTTCTTCGTTGCTTTAGGCTTGAACCCGCAGGGAGGGCAGCAGCATCTGGCCTTCGGGACAAAATGGGCGTGGTGACAACACCAACCGGATGGTGGAGGCGTCAGGGCGGGGCCCTTCTGGGCGGGAGGTCTCAAGGCAGCGCAGTATTGTTGCATGACGGCGTAAATTTTGTCAGCCTCGGCCGCGAGCGCCACACAATCTGCAGTTTCCGACCTCGCAAGGGCTGCCTGCAGCTGCTCGGGTAATTGGCTCAGGAACAATTCCCGAAATAGGAAACACTGCAGTTCTGAACCAAGGAGCGTGAGCATCTGGCTCATTAACTCCGACGGCTTGGAGTCGCCTAACCCGGGCAGCGTGAGTAACCGCCATGCGCGTTCCGACTTTGTGAGGCCGAATACCTGGATAAGCCACGCCTTAAGGGTGTCGTATTTGCTGTCGGCCGGGGGATTTTCCAGCAGGCTGATGATCCTCGAAGCCGTGGAGCTGTCGAGTGCGGAGACCACGTAGAGGTAACGGGTCTGATCCTGCACTACGTTCCGGAGCTCGAATTGAGCCTCCGCTTGCACAAACCAAGAGGCCGCCTGTTGTTCCCAGAACTGAGGGAGCTTCAAAGCCACTGCGTTGGCCTCCATCATGTCACTGCATCTCGCTTCCTCCGTGAAGATCGTCCGCGAAGAATCAGGGTCACCACTGTAGGAATTCATGAATTCCTGACGAAATTACTAAGAGCGAGGCAATCAGCTAACCAAAACGATGTTTAATGCAAACTGGTGGAAGTAACATTCAAAAACACAGGAGAACTCAAACACAGGTCTTTGCTTAAAGGTGGCTCCACGAGGACTGAGAGGGGAGGCTCCTCAGTCTGACGTCATGACGTCATCACTTTTCCCGCCATTGGGAACGTCACGTGACCCACGTGATGACGTCATCGCGCTTGGTCTTAACCCTTTAGAGACCGCGCTGTTAACATGCAGCAAACGAATACAGATACCGATTGACTTTGTTACAGGCAATTATGTACAACAATATAAGAACCCCTTGGTGGCTCTGCCACATCAGGACCATAAAAACATTTAGAACCTATGGCAACTTGGACCTTTTGTCTATTATCCTCACAGGTGGGACCATTAACACCTGCCTTGCACATCATTGCATCTGGTGGCATTACATGAATTACCCCGATTTTCCACAAATTATTCATTGAATAGCTGTATTTTGAAGGTATTTTTGTGCTCAATTTGAAAGGAGAAAATTTACAATTTTCGTTTTTCTGCTCTTATCTTTCTGTTGCATGTTGTGGAAGGTGCAGAATGCTTTGCACTGTAAGTAGGGAGGTTATAACGAAGTTAAGTGAGCTCTGTTTTAAAGTCTTAAGAGGAATGTTGTGTCCAACATCATATCAAAGGCATTCACTAGTCATCCTCCATTCTGTCAGTAGTTGCTTTTGTCTGTGTATTAATTGAATTTGGGACGCTAATCTTCATACTGCTGTTATACGAATGTGTTTGTGGTTATTATGGCTGATCTGCCTACAGTATTTTGAATGGTACAGATCAGTATGTTGTCAGTGGGAGGGGATGATTGAATTCACGATGTTGATTGAGAGTACTATGCCTGTTTCTGGGCAAAGGTAAAGTATTTTGCTGCATGTAGTATGGTATATACCTTTTAATCTGTGAATAATTTCATAACTGGTAGCTGTTTGGACTGAGGAGCTATATTTAGTTTCTGACAAATTTGTGAATTCTAAAATAGTGGATCCTGTTATTCACAAGAATATGAATCATGCTGGTATCACTGCAAGCTTTCCAATCTGAAAGAAAATTGAAAGCTTCATTCCGCTCCATTTTTTAAATTAATTTAATAATGATTGCAAAATGCTTTATTTGCGGAAAAAATACATTTCATATGGTGTTGAAATTTTAAACTATAACAAGAGTAATGTGTACAGTTCAGTTACTACAAGAAAAAAACCATACCATGGTGTCAGCACTCTCGCCTCCGAGTCCGAGGGTAGTGGGTTCAAGTCCCACTCCAGAGTCTTGAGCAAATAAACCAGGCTGACACCTCAGTGCAGTATTGAGGGAGTGCTGCATTGATGGAGAGGCCATCTTTTGGATGAGATGTTAAACTCAGGCAGACGTAAAAGATCCCATGGCGCTATTTCGAAGAAGAGTAGGGTTTCCTTGCAATTATTTCTTTGCAAGACAAAAACTGCTCTGTGTGGCTTTCGTGGGTGGCACTATTTTGTGTAGTAGACTATTATAATGAGAAAAAGATGGTGTCTGACATGTTTATCAAATGCTTCTAGAAATTTTATTTAGTGAGTTGTATGTGGTAATGGTTTATTATTGATGAAAATCTGTAAATGTGTTCCAAAACTAACAGCTGTTCTCTATCTTAGATAACCACCAAACTAAAACTAATGGTTTTGTAATGACTTCTTTCAGTCATAAAGGATACAAAATATAATCCTGACCCCTTGGCTGGATTTATAGAATGCTGATGAATTTACAACAACAACTTGTACTTTTTCAGTGCCTTTAACATAGAAAAATATCCAGAGGTGCTTCTCAGAGAAGCAGTCAGACAAGTATGGACACAAAGCCAATGAAGAAGATATTAGGAAAGGTGGTCAAAGATGTAGGCTTTACGGAGGGTCTTAAAGGAAGAGAGGAAAAGGTGTTCAAGGAGGAAATTCCAAAGAGTGAAGCCTAGATAGATGAAGGGACGGCCAGCAATAGTAGGGCGAAGAGAGGACATTAAAAATGGTACTGTAATAGAGTCACCTGGTAGACTACTGATGTATATAATAATAAAGCCATATGCAGTACAGTTCTTATCGGAAGCCATGCTGTGGTGTTGTATATATATGCTGCATCCCAAGATATCACAGAATTGGTGATGAGGATGCGGTTGCGGATTGCCTAGCTGAAATTTTTGTTGGAGGATTATCCTGCCAACTGAAGTAAGGACTGTTAGAGGTTCTTCGTTTTGCAGAAAAACTTAAAAATCCGTGGTAAATTTCGAGCATACGTGGCTGAACTGTTGACATTGCCAGAGTCCAGATGGCTGCGCCTATGGGAATAATAGGATGCTTGGGTGAATTCCATCGTGACCGAGAAACTTTCGGCCCATATGTGGAGCAGCTAGAAATGTTTTTCACTGTGAATAGTATTGTCAAAGTCCCCGATGATGTAAACCGTAACCGGGCAGTTTTAGAAATGAAACGGGCTATTTTTCTGACTGAAGCAGGCCCCGAGGTGTATGAAACCCCGAAAAATGTGTTTGTTCCCATCAAGTCGAAGGACACACCACTGAAGGAGCTCTTAACTAAGTTAGAACAGCACTATAGTCCTGAGCCCCTGGAAATTGCTGAAAGTTATCGTTCTGGAACACATGATCAATTAAATGATGAGGTATCAGTGAGTACATTGTAGCTTTAAAAAAGCTATCCATTCACTGTAATTTTGGAAACTTTCAGGACCGAGCTTTGCATGACCGCTTTGTTTCTGGGTTGAAAATTGAATGTATCAGACGTAAATTGGTGACAACCCCTAACTTGACTTTTGACTTAGCTTGTCAGACAGCTATGTCGATGGATATGGCCGACCGATACTCCTGAGAGTTCCACACCATTTCCAGTCGTCAGACAACCGAGGTGAATCAGCTGCAGGCTAAAAGTAAAAGGCAGTTGGGCCCCAAGGCCTCAGCAACTGGTCAAGGTAACACTGCATTGAAGTCGTGCTATCAGTGCCTGGATCAACACATTGCTCAAAGCTGTCCATATGTGAAGGCAGAGTGTTTCTTCTGCAAGAAAACTAGGCATCTTGCGAAGGCGTGCCAGCAGAAGAGTAAACCGACTGGCAATGCTAGAAGTAGAAACTGCTAGACACTACATACCGTTGAGGAGAAGCAGCAGGATGAGGAGTTTCTGGAGATTCACGTCATCGGGAGCACAAAGGTATCTAACAGCGATTCGTGAGGTATTGTCATCCAAGTAGATATCACAGGAACCAGAATACCCATGGAAATCGACACTGGTGCATCCGTGTGCGTAGTACCGGAATCACTATATTGTGACAAGTTGCGTGATTACTGACTAGAGAAATCGAAGGTACAGCTGCGAGGCTATTCAGGAGAACAAATCCCTGCAGTAGGAAGTGTCACCATACCAGTGAAATACAAGGATCAATGTCAGAGCTTGCCTTTCATAGAAGTGGCAGGAGACAAGCCTGCTTTAATAGGTTCATGGAATAGGTGGGTCAGTGGCAGCTTGGATAAGGAATTGGCTTAAGGACAGAAAACAGCGAGTTGTGGTAAATGGCTGTTTCTCAGATTGGAGGATGGTAGACAATGGTGTTCCTCAAGGGTCAGTGCTGGGGCCACTGCTTTTTTTGATATATATAAATGATCTGGATATTGGAATAAAAAGTAGAATTTCTAAATTTGCCGATGACACCAAACTTGGGGGTGTGGCAAACAGTGAGGATGATACCAATCGACTGCAACAGGACATAGAAAGGCTAGCAGAGTGGGCAGAGAAGAGGCAGATGGAATTTAATACAGAGAAGTGTGAGGTGATGGATTTTGACAGAAGGAACAGCGAGAGGCAATATACACTAAATGGCACAGTTTTAAAGAGTGTGCAGGGTGAGAGGGACCAGGGAGTTAATGTGCATAGGTCCCTGAAGGTGGCAGGACATATCGAGAGAGTGGTTAGCAAAGCATATGGGATCTTGGGCTTCATAAATAGAGGTATTGAGTACAAAAGTAGAGAAGTTATGCTGAATCTTTATAAAGCACTGGTTAGGCCACAACTGGAGTATTGCATCCAGTTCTGGTCACCACACTTTAGGAAGGATTTGAAGGCCCTTGAGAGGGTGCAGAGGAGATTTACCAGAATGGTTCTGGGGATGGGGGATCTTAGCTACAAGGACAGGTTGGAGAAGCTGGAATTGTTTTCAGTAGAGCAAAGAAGGTTGCAGGGTGATTTGATAGAGGTGTACAAGATGATGATGGATTTGGATAGGCTAGACGGGGAAAGGCTGTTCCCACTAGTTGATGGTACAAGGACTAAGGGACACAGATTTAAGGTTTTGGGCAAGAGATACAGGGGGGATGTGAGGGAAAACTTTTTTACATAGCGAGTGGTAAGGACCTGGAACTCACTGCCGACAGAAGTGATGAAAGCGGACACACTCAATATTTTCAAGGGGTGACTGGATAGGCACTTGAGGGAAATAAACTTGCAGGGCTACAGGGATAGAGCGGGGAAATGGGACTAACTCGATTGCTCTGCAGAGAGCCGGCATGGACTCGATGGGTCGAATGACCTCCTTCTGTGCTGTTATTACTCTATGGCTCTATGACTCTATAATCACTCGAAGTGGGTAAAGGTGTTTCCGGTGCGGATAATAACAACAAGCAAAACACTAGACAATTTGCAAAGATTGTTTTCTTCATACGGTCTCCCAGAAGAAATTGTGTCTGATAATGGGCCGCAATTTTGTTCAGAAGAGTTCACACAGTTCATGAGCAGAGATGGTGTGAAACATACCAAAGTTCGACCGTACCACCCTGCTTCAAATGGTGCAACAGAGCGCACAGTAGAAATTGTCAAACGTGCCCTCATCAAGCAAATGTTGGATCTAAATCCAAAGAAATGTCTGTTGTCGTTGGACCATAAACTGGCAAATTTTCTGATTACCTATCGGAATACTCCTCATACCACTACTGGTAGAAAACCAACAGAGTTGTTTCTCAAACGACAGCCACAAACCAGTTTCTTGTTGTTAAAGCCATACTTGGCACAGTCCATAGAAGAGAAGCAATCAAAGCAGAAAGAGAGCCATGATAAAGGTAGAGTTAGAGAGAGAAGTTTGAATTTGAACCAGAAGGTTAGAATGAAGAACCATCACCATAAATGGTTAAAGTGGTTACCAGGAAGAGTAGTGAAGATATGCAGCCCTCACACATATCTGGTCAAGGTGTTTGTTCGTGGAAAGGTTAGGTTTGTGCACGTTGATCATAGCTTACCTACATATGTGGAAGGAGTTGAAAGCTGGGATGATCAAGTTATTCTGATGAGTCAGATAGTCTTGTTACAAGTAGAGTGCCAGTAGCAAATCCCACATCAGAAGTACCAGGTGGATTGCAGGTTTCTCAGAATGATACCTGGGCTAAAAGGGCTAAATTATGAGGACAGGTTGCATAGACTAGGCTTAATTTCTCTTTAATATAGAAGAGTAAGGGCTGATCTAACTGGGATGTTTAAGATGATTAAAGGAGTTGATAGGGTAGATAGAGATGAACTATTTCCTTTGGTGGGGGAGTCCAGAACAAGCGGGTATATCCTTAAAATTAGAGCCAGGCCATTCAGGGATGATGTCAGGAAGCACTTCTTCACACAAAAGATAGTGCAAATCTGGAACTCTCTCCCTCAATAAGCTGTTGAGGCTAGTTCAATTAAGAATTTCAAAACTGAGATTGATATGTTTTTGTTAGGCAGGTTATTAAGTATTATGGAACCAGGACAGGTAGATGGAGTTAAGATACAGATCAGCCATGATCTAACTGAATGGCAGAACAGGCTTGAGGGGTTGAATGGTCTACTCCTGTTCCTATGTTCCATTGCTGAAGATGCAGTGGTACGATTGGGTAGATAAGAGTGGAACCAAGAAAGGGCAATCCCACTGAGCTGGATAATAGAGGAGAGGCATTTGGGGAGGCAAGTGATGGTCAACTGTGTCAAAGGCTGCAGTGAGGAGGAGGAGGAATAGTGCGCATGGTCACAGTTACAGAGGGTGTCATTTGTGACTTTGGATTAGAGCCATTTCAGTGCGGTGGTTGGGGTAGAAATCTGATCGTAGAGTTTCAAACATGGAGTGGTGGCAAAGATGGACATGGATTATGGAGGTTACAACATGTTCAGACTTTGGAAAGGAGGGAGGGTAGATTTTGAGGAGGGATGATGTCAGTAAATTTGAAGGGCAGGGGCAATACCTATGGAAAGGAAACCATTTACAATGCCGTCTAACATGGGGGCCAGGAATTGAAGGTTGAGTGGCCAGCAGTTAAGTGAGAATGGGCTCAAGATAGCATGAGGTGGGTCTTATGGACAAGATGAATTCAGACCCCCTATGAAGAAACCTGGAGCCCGGAATTTAATCAGCACTCTTCCTGCTTTGACACCGAAATTCCAGGCCCCCATTCTTGCCAGTCAAGATTATTCCTGTGCTCTCTTGTTCCACACTGCTGCATCTGATAGGGCAACGGTGTTGTACTGAACCAGGTGAATGACCATGGGGTGAAACACCAAGCCATTTGGCAAAGTCACAAGTTATTATCGTGGAAAATGGCTTGTGCAAGAACTGAAAATGAATGCTTAAGCATTATCGAGCCGCAGAAGCTACAACCATACTCATCAGACTGTGGGGTTGAATTTCAACGGGAGTTCTCCGGATCCTTTGACATTGCTTTGGCGGAAGATTGAAGTAAACCTAGGAGAAATATTGGAAACTCAACCCCTGTTTTCTGATCACAATCCCTTTGTGTGGTTGCGGCAGGGTCCGCGTATCAATAACACACGGACTGCAGGAGAACAATAATAACAGGTGTTTACTGAACAGAGGGTATGCTGGAACTGAAAGTACAGAAGCCTGCTACGGCTTTATATACAGGTGTGGTCACTGCCGGTACTACAGTATAATAGCAGTTCTCTCTTAAAGGTACATACACAACAATTCCTCCCCTTTTAGATAAACAGTACATAACATTCATTTAACAATTAAATAATAACTAATTACAATTACAATTTTCTCTGTACTATATACAACAACTGAAGTAATCATTTATAAATTCAGTCTTTGAGGAGGCTTCCTGATCCTGACTGGATAGCGCCTTTCTCGAGTATCCTGTTCTTGCGGCGGAGTCGATTCTGGCTCATTGTCACTGGTTGGTTCGTCAGCTTCCAATACCACTGATTCTGAGGTAGACGCAATCTGTACTTCGGGTTCATCACCAGGTGCGCATGCTCGTGGTATGGGTTTGGCTTGTTCCTGTGACTCTAGAATCTGGTCAGCATGGCATCTCACGATGCTCTCTCCAACGTCCACTGTGTACATTAGTGGTCCCTGCTGTGTGCATATCGTTCCTGGCTGCCATTTTTCTGTTCGGTAGTCGCGGGCCAAGACTGGTTGCCCTACATTGAAGCTCCTGGTTGGCTTCTCATTGATGTGCTGGAGTTGCTTATCCTCAACATCTCGTCTTATGTTTGGTTTGAGCAAATCCAGGCGACATCTTAGCCTTCGTTTGAAGAACATTATGGCTGGAGCTTGGTTGGTGACTGCATGTGTCGCATTCCGGTAAGCAAACAAGAAATTATCCACCTTGTGTTGTAGTGGTATGTCGTCGTTATACGTCGCCTTTATTGCTTTTTTAAAGGTCTGAACAAACCTCTCAGCCAATCCATTTGTGGCTGGATGATATGGGGCAGGTGTGTAATGTTTTACCCCATTATTCCTCAAAAACCTCCGGAAATCCTCGGACACAAACTGTGGTCCATTGTCGGAGCAAATCTGTTCTGGCAAGCCATTCCTGGCGAAGATGGTCCGTAGGACTGCAATAGTTTTCTCCATGGTGTTGGAGGACACCACTGGCCATTTCGAATGTGCATCCACGGCGATTAAAAACATTGAGTCCATAAATGGACCAGCAAAATCAATGTGTACCCATTGCCATGGAGATGAGGGCCACTCCCATGGGTGTAGCGGGGCCTATGCTGGAGCGTTTTGGAACTTCTGGCATCCTGTGCATCTCTTGGTCATATCCTCGATTTCTTTATCGATTCCCGGCCATCACACAAATGCCCTGGCTAGGCTCTTCATTTTTACTCCTCCCAGATGACCCTTATGAAGCTCACTGAGCACGCTATCTCTCAACTTGGGTGGAATTACCACTCGGGATCCACACATCAAGGTCCCCCGGCACACTGACAGCTTTTCTCTCCTTGGCGAGAATGCTGGCAACAGTGAGTCGCCATGTGCTGTCCATCCCTTCACCGTCAAATCATAGACCCGAGAGAGTGTCGGGTCATTTCGGGTTTCCTTCTCGATACTTGAGTTTGTAACAGGTAGACATTCGACTACGGTCGAATCGACTTTCTCAACAGGGTCCACTGCAGGTGCTTCCTCCACCGTAGGCAACGGTAGGCGTGACAGCACATCAGCGTTTCCATGCTGTTTCGTACCCTTGTACTCTATGTCGTATTGATGTGCCCCTAGAAAAAGGGACCATCTTTGCAGCCGTTGCGCCGTCATCACCGGAACACCCTTCTTTGGGTTAAAAATGGAGACCAGAGGCTGATGATCAGTCAGTAGGGTGAATTTCTGCCCGTGCAGATAGTGATTGAACTTCTTCACCCCCCCACACCAGGCTGAGGGCCTCCCTGTCAATCTGGGCGTAGTTACGCTCGGCTGAGGTTAACGAGCGCGACGCAAAGGCTATTGGCCTCTCTGAACCATCAAGGAATTTGTGTGACAGCACCGCTCCAATGCCGTAGGGAGACGCATCACATGCCAACCGAATCGGTAGTGTTGGATTGTAGTGGGCCAATACTTCTTTTGAAGTGATTAGGCAATTACATTTCTGAAAGGCACGCTTACACTCATCACTCCATTTCCATGTTACTCCAGTTTGCAGCAGGGCGTTCAGTGGGTGCAGAATTGTAGATAAATTCGGCAAGAACTTATAGTAGTAGTTCACCAACCCGAGGAACGACCTCAGTTGCGAAACATTTTCCGGTGCTGGAGCCTTGACTACTGCCTCAATCTTGTCTGGGGACTTATGTAACCCCTCCTCATCAATCATGTGGCCACAATACGAGATTTGTCTCCTGAAAAACTCGCATTTGGGGCGGTTGGCTCATAGCCCATATTCTTGTAATCTAGTGAGCACCTGCTCCAGGTTGGCAAGGTGTTCACTGTCATTTTCGCCCGTAACCAGGATGTCGTCCAAATAACACTGGGTTCCCAGGATCCCTTGCAGGACTTGTTCCATCGCCCTCTGCCAAATAGCCGGGGCTGATGCGACCCTGAATACCAGTCGGTTGTACTGGTAAAGACCTTTGTGAGTGTTTGTCGTGAGGTATTTCCTAGATGCTTCTTCCACCTCCATTTGTAGATACGCTTGGGCCAGATCAATCTTCGTAAAGCGTTTCCCTCCAGATAGTGAGGCGAAAATATCTTCTATCCGTGGAAGTGGATATTGTACTGTGTGCAGGACTGGGTTCACAGTTACCTTAAAGTCCCCACAGATGCAATCCTTCTTCTGCTCCCCAGGCGTGCTGCTCAATGATTTCTTCATTACAGGAACAATGGGTGTGGCCCACTCGCTCCAGTCCACCTTGGGCAGCACACCCGAACGCTCCAGACTCTCCAGCTCTGCTTCAACGGCTGGGCGGATCGCGTACGGTACCGGTCTGGCCTTAAAAAATTTTGGGTTTGCGTTATCTTCGATTTTTATCATTGCCGTTACTCCTTTTAGAGTCCCAAGTCCTTGTTGGAACACCTCTTTCGCGTCACTTAGAATTTTTGACAGTCATCCAGGTGTGACGTCGTCATCCTTTTTGTCAGCCATAGTTAGCGCCTGAATGGAATGCCAATCCAATTGTATTTTTCGGATCCATTCACGTCCCAATAATGGTGGCCCTCCATCTTGTAGTATATATAGATACAGTTTCTGTGTTTCCTTGCCGTTGTATTTAACGGGCACCCTTATTTTTCCTCTGGGGTAGACTTTTTGCCCCGTGTGTGTCTTCAATACAATGGACGTGTCCTTCAAGGGTATGTGTGAGAATAGCCGCTCATAGTCTCGTCGATTCATGACAGTTAGGGCTGATCCTGTGTCCAATTCCATCTTTACTTGGGACCCTGCTATCATGAGGGTGACCCAAATGGTTTGGTGATCCTCCTTTGCGATCACGTTGTGTAACTTTAGACAACTTAGTCTCCTGCTCCCGGAGTCATTATCACTCTCCTGATCTTCTGTCATTTTTTTTACTTTCTTGTTCTTTTCCTTAGTAGTTCTTTTAGTGTTGGTTTTCTTTCCCGACCTGCAGACTCTTGCTGTGTGTCCCACTTTCCCACATTGCCTGCATACTTTGTCCTTAAACCAGCAGTCCTTCTGATCATGGGTTGTTCTGCCGCAGCGATAGCACTTTTCTGCTCCATATGCCATTTCGTTAGCGCTATATTCTTGTGGTTTCTGTTGTATTTCCACAGCTCCCCGTGCTGCTGCTTCATAGGATACTGCCATGCTGAAAGCCTGTTCTAGCGTCAGGTCCTTTTCCAAAAGTAGTCGTTTCTGGGTTCCTTCACTCAGGAGCCCGCAGACAAACTTATCCCTTAAGGTATCTGCCAGTCCTGCTCCGAACTGGCAGTGCTTCGATAACTTGCATAGTTCCATAAGATAGTCAGCATTGCTCTCATCTTTGTGTTGGTTTCTTTTATGGAACTTGAATCTTTCTGCTATCAGCAGCGGTGTAGGGTTTAGATGTTCCTGTAAGATATTGACAATCTCTTCAAAACTTTTCTCCATTGGTTTAGCTGGGGTAATTAAATTCCGCAATAGTCCGTACGTTCTCGCGCCCATCAAATTTAATAATGCCGACGCCTTCTTTCCATCGGCCACCTCATTTGCCTTGCAGTACACTTCAATTCTTTCCACATACGTGGTCCAGTCTTCTATTTCATTGTCGATAGCAGTGATACTGCCACTCTTCGGCATCTTGGGTGGTTTAAAATGGTGCCTCCCGCGCTTTTCCTTCTTCCTCAATGGATTAAAATGGCGCCTCCCGTGCTTTTCCTTCTTCCCCAATGGAATAAAATGGCGCCTCCCACGCTTTTCCTTCTTCCCCTTGCTGCCAACACTGCTCCTAGCATTCTAAAGGGTAATGGCGGCGCCCCGCGGCTTCGGCGTGTCTCTCTTTTCCTTCCACACGTTTTATTTTCTCTACGCTGCCCGGTTCTTGAGCACTGACCGCGCCCTGTGCGCTCCACCCTCTCTCTCTCTCTTTTCCTCCCGACGACGCTGCACGGCCCCTTTGCAGAGCTGCTCGATCAAGCTCGAGCCCGCCGCAGTCCGGAAGGGTCAGCGCACTACCTGCTACCAGCACGATTTGCTGGAACACCTTGACTGGGGAGCCAAGCCCAGCTCTCCACAGCCTCCCCTGCGATTCTCTGAACTCCGATGGATCACTGGGCGGTTGCCCGCGGTCGACGCCCGTTGCTCTGACTTCGACCTCCAAGAAGCTTCTTTTCAGGGATGGATCCCCGTGAGGTGATGCAGTACTGCAGGTGAGTTCGAACCTGCTCGTCGCCAGTGTAGTGTCCGCGTATCAATAACACACGGACTTCAGGAGAACAATAATAACAGGTGTTTACTGAACAGAGGGTATGCTGGAACTGAAAGTACAGAAGCCTCCTATGGCTTTATATACAGGTGTGGTCACTGCCGGTACTACAGTATAAAAGCAGTTCTCTCTTAAAGGTACATACACAACAGTTGCATGATACAAATGCATGTCTGTTGCAATGGAAATGTTGTGGTAAACTATTTGAAATAGTAATAGATATATCTACAAGGGTAAGATTACCACCCTGGAGGAAACATTATTGTGAATATTGTACAGGTGACACTTTTACATACGTATTTGAAGGAAATTAGTGTAATCACATAAGGAAACAGAACCCAAGTGTAGGGGTTGGCGTGTGCCCAGTCAGCTCTGCCTATGACTGTCTTTGAGCGGTTCGAATTGCTCCCACACCCCTGGGTTCTGGACACCAGAATTAGGTACAGTGGCGATACAGAAAATGAAGTAGACAATTGGTTTGGTACAAGATACCATAAATTTGATTAAAGGCACAATAAAATCACAACACTGAGAATTACTAGAATAATTACAGGCATATAAAAATACACTTATTTGGGAATGAGTAACACACGGCACATCGAGGGAACAAGCACATTAAAAATCCCCTTACCCTTGTCCCCACCCGCAATACCTAACTAGATTAAGCTACGAGGGGCCAGGGATTCATGCTCACCAATGGGGTTCCCTTTTGATGGTTCGAAACCTGTCGATCAAGCCGGTTGTGGTTTTTGGGGATCGCTCTTGTTGTCCTTGGGGCCTGCCGTCATCACGTGGTCACAGGGCGTGGCGATGGAGTTGTCTGTGTGAAGTACCTGCTTTTCCTTAGTTAGAAAAATAGGGAGTAAAGTCTTTTGTTGGGTAATTCACCTTGCAGGAATGGTTGTTCTTCTGGTGGTGGTTTGGTCGCCGATGGTTTGGTTGCGGTTGGGGCTCGGTTGGCGGTTTATATTGTCAGTTTGATTTTCCTACCCATGCTTCAAACGCCAGCTTATTGTGCCCGCTTGTCCCCAATGCTTCTTTTCGCTGCCCTTCTCTGCTTATCGTTTTTTTGCCCTTCGTCTCGTCTCACCTGCCCGTTTGCAGCCCCGTGTGTCCTGTGCGTGTTTGATTTGGGTTCCGGTCTCCTTCCCGCGTTTGGCCCCCGGTGTTGTAATGGGCAACGGTGTCGAGAGAGGCAAGAGTGAGAGGCAAGAGAAAGAGAGCTACAATTACAGTGGGCCTACAATTATATTGGTTCTTCACCCCTTATCTGCGCGCCAAATCAGGTCAGTTCTTTGTTTAATTTTGACGGGCTCATACAAAGTGATTACTGTCATCCACTTTAACTGTTTTGGGGCAGTTGTCTCCTTGTTTATGGCTCCAATATCCTGGCTGTTTGTTATTTATGATATTTAATCGTCTTTTCCTGGCTTGGTAGCTACTTTGAGCTGTTATTGATTATTTATGCAGAAAGTTAATGGCCTCAAGATTAGGCCTATTCTGAGTTGATCTGTTTCAAGATGAAGAATGCATATTCTGTATTTACCTAGCTGTCTGGCTTTAGAAAATGACAAAGTCTTTCAGAGCCCCATGCATGTTAGGTTTCGTTTCAGGATTTGAATGGGCCTGCCTTTTGCAGGGCCTTGCTTTTAAAATCTTGCAGACACCGGTCACGAGGTTTCAGAAGCCATTTTCTTTTGGGTACCCTTTTTAATAACTTGTCCATACAGGGTCCCTTTATCCATAACTTTTGGGGAATGTGGGAATTTTGAGAACCCTACCCCTGTTGATACTAAACTCGCTTTAAGTATCATCCTGTCAAGGTGAGCAAAATTTCCGACGCTCCATAGTCAATCTTCCCCTGTAATTACCTATCTATGATCACATGACACATGCATTTCCAATTCTGTAAAAATGTAGTGTACATAAGCATACATATACAGAATACAGGCATTGACACACATCCAAGCATAGAGCGGGTCCAACACCCCTGCACCACTTGGTACACATACATCTTTATTAAAAATAACAAATTGAAAGTCTTTATTAAAAACAACAAAAAGAACACAAAAAAACCAACAATCTTTATTCAGAAACACAAAGAAATTCAAACAGGAGTATCTCCCTCCACCTTGACATGATCTTCCTTCCAGGTCCTTTGGTTTCAGAATTCTAGTATTTGGCCTTTTCCCTTGCACCAAGTGCACACTAGGTACAATACTATTCCCAGCTGGCAAACCACGAGGATGTGGGAAACCAGTCTAATCCACGAAGGGACCTCTATGTTTTCAAAAATGTCCCACCAGGGTGGAACTACAATGTCCAATATCTTGGCCCCTATCTCTACCGTCTTCTGCTCCAGAGTGTAGAAATGTTTTTGTGAGACGATTACTGCTTTTAGCAACTTGGTAAGATGTTCTGGGAGAGGGGGGATTTCGTAGCCGAAATGTGCTACATATTTTTGCAGGTTGGTAAAATTCTCTTTTACAGTGAGGTGAACAATGGGGACAATCCGTACCTGGGCCACTTGAACTTCTGCCTTGGGTTTAAAGCAGAAACTGCTGTCACTTACCGGACACCAGCTATGCTGTCCATGCAGGTAGTGGGGCGGACAAAGTCCCGCATAGGAGACTGGTCAAGAAGGTAAGAGCCCATGGGATCCAGGGTGCCTTGGCGCGTTGGATCCTAAACTGGCTGAGTGGCAGGAGGCAGAGGGTGATGGTCGAAGGTTGCTTTTGTGACTGGAAGCCTGTGTCCAGTGGGGTACCTCAGGGATCGGTGCTGGGTCCCTTGTTGTTTGTGATCTACATAAATGATTTGGATGAGAATGTAAAAGGGATGATCAGTAAGTTTGCAGATGACACGAAAATTGGTGGGGTGGTAAATTGCAAGGAGGAAAGCCTCAGGCTACAGGACGATATAGACGGGTTGGTCAGTTGGGCGCAAAAGTGGCAAATGGAATTTAACCCTGAAAAGTGCGAGGTGATGCATTTTGGACGAACAAATAAGGCAAGGGAATACACAATGAGTGGTAGGACCCTAGGAAGTACAGAGGGTCAGAGGGACCTTGGTGTACATGTACATAGATCTCTGAAGGCAGTGGAACAGGTAGATAAGGTGGTTAAAAAGGCATATGGGATACTTGCCTTCATTAGCCGAGGCATAGAATATAAGAGCAGGGAGGTTATGATGGAGCTGTACAAAACGCTGGTGAGGCCACAGCTGGAGTACTGCGTGCAGTTCTGGTCGCCTCACTATAGGAAGGATGTGATTGCTTTGGAGAGGGTGCAGAGAAGATTCACCAGGATGTTACCTGGGATGGAGCACCTCAGCTATGAAGAAAGACTAAACAGGCTGGGGTTGTTTTCCTTGGAGCAAAGAAGGCTGAGGGGGGGCCTGATTGAGGTGTACAAAATGATGAGGGGCATAGATAGGGTAGACAAAGAGGAACTTTTCCCCTTAGTAGGGGGGTCAATAACAAGGGGGCATAGATTCAGGGTAAGGGGCAGGAGATTTAGAGGGGATTTGAGGAGGAACTTTTTCACCCAGAGGGTGGGTGGAATGTGGAACTCAATGCCTAAAAGGGTGGTAGAGGCAGGAATGCTCACAACATTCAAGAAGCATTTGGATGAGCACTTGAAATGCCATTGCATACAAGGCTATGGACCAAATGCTGGAAAATGGGATTAGACTGGACAGGGATGGATGGGCGGCGCAGACACGATGGGCCGAAGGGCCTCTTTCTGTGCTGTAAAACTCTATGACTCTATGACTCTACGACTCTATGACCTGTGGTGACACAATATGTCCCACCTCCTATATATGCTACCTATGGGGGAACATGGTCTTGTGCCATTACCTCCATGGTACACTTTATAGTTTTTGCGCCAGCAGCTTTAAACCTACACTGTGGTTTTGAATAGGCATTCAATTGCTGGGGACACGGTATTATGTGTGCTCCCCGGCTCCGGCACCCCGAGAGGTCAGTACCTATCATAGCATGCTCCCACTTTATGACATAAGGTGGGACCATGGTGAAACGAATGTGTGCACCCACGTGAGTGACTCCAATGTTCTCTACCCTGTATACCAGCGTGGGTCGGGCTGTCCCACCCATGACCGGCATTCTTACTACTATACCCATGATAGTATGGTTTGATCGTCCACAATCTACTGGGACTGGGTAGGCCTCAGAAGCTAGCCAGAGTTGACACGGGCTTAATGCATTCTCAAACGGGTGGAGGGCTGCAAGGTGTTTGTTGCTGATCCAGGAGGGGACTAAACCCTGTTTCAAATCCTCCAGATTACTGCGGCCCTCGCTCAGCAACCATGCCCTGTACAGCACGCACACCTCGTTCTGTGCAGCCTGGTCTGAAGCATTTCTGTCCTCTCTTATGAGGGCATTTACAGTTTTGGCGTGTTTTTCCAGCTCAGCTATTATTTCTTTTAAATGGACCCTCATGGCCTGGTCCTCATGTAACTCTGAGCCTACTACCTTGTTTTCATCCATCAAGATTTTCCTCAATTGTGTTTTTAGACTGTTTATCTGTGTCTGCAATTTTATGTCATCCAGGCAGTTGGTGACAGAGGACCCTGTGTTAGACGCTGTGAAAACATAATTCCAGGCTCCCCTTCTTTGTCTCCCCGCATTACCAAAATACTCATGGTGTGTGGTGCACACTTCATTTTTGTCTACATTGGCAAAATTGAACTCGTAGAATTTCCTAAACATCTCTTTTAACAGGGCCTGGTATAGCTGTTCTGTCTCTTTGGGGCACCACTCAGGTAAGTGTACCTCGGTGAGGTTCAGGATCAGGGAAGCTACAATGTAGTGTACCCCCTGGTATAGCACCTGTTCCTTTGGCACTAGTACCAGCCCATTCCCTGGTCCCTTGGTGGTGGCAGGGCACCCATCTCTGTGTGTCCTTGCTGCCTGAGTCGTGGGCAGGGGCTTCCGGGTGCATGCCACTAGTTCAGTGGCTTTGACTGGGGCTGGGTAACGTGGGACTATGCAGGTGTGTAGGTGGGAATCCCATTCCACCCCCTTCCCCTTATCCTGCCATGTTGCGGGGAAGATGATGGATATGCCTGTGGGGCAGGCCCTTTGTGACACCCACATATAGACATAAATTCCCTGTTCCGATTCCCATCACTTATCCCAGCATACACCATTCCCCCCTCGGGTCCCTGTGACCGTCCGGTGGGTGTCGTTCCCCATTCATTCCCAGTCAGCTGTATGGTCCCCCATGTCTGTGCTCTACTTTCTGAGCCACCACCACCTTCCCAGGGGAATCTGTCCTCTGCAAGTCAGGCACACGCTTTTCCCCTCAGTGACCCCAAACCGTGTGGCCATCACCTGTACACTGGGGCAGGGGAGGGAGGCATCCCCTTAGGTGAACCCGGCCTGGCTGGAGTACCGGGTGGAGTTAGATCCCAGCCACCCTGGCCATCGTCCCTCATGGGAATAGATAGCGAGCTCCTCCATGCCTCGTTCGCTGCCCCAGCAGTCACAACCAGTGCATTCTCTCCTGAGCACCCATAGATGTGGGAGTCGTCTAGGTCACCTTGCTTTCCAATGCTCATTCCTATCAGGGCAAGTAGGAGCGCACCCCACTTCATCTTGAAATCCTTTCTGCAAAGAGATACAAGAACATACAGCCAGGTCATGAGGAGATTCTCTGGCTTGGGTGAAGCATAGTCGAGTTTTGCGACCTCAACTTAATACAAACACTCTTACAACAAGGCTACTATTATTTAAACAACCCATCACCTCGTTGAAACTTAAACTAAACATCCAATCTTAACAATATCAAACTTAACAATATCAAACTTAAAAATTACGTAGAACTATATACATCTGCCGCCCGTCTCCGGGCGGCCATGCAAATCCTTGTTCGGGCTGCGGCACACCGCTCCATTCGGTGTGGCCGCACTGTCCTGTAATTTTGGTCCCTCGCAGCCTATGGCTGCTGGCTGGGGACCTCTGTCCTTAGATTTTCCCCTGACTCGGGAGGCTGTCCCTTTAAAATGGGGAGCCGGTGACCACGGTTTCCTTGGCTGGGGCGTCCATGGGGACCTTCTAAGGACTTTGGTGGGTGGGGTTTTCCTGGCTGGTGGGCCTTTAACCCGAGCCACTGCCCCCTTCTGTGTGGTCTGTGCACTTACCACTACTGCTGGCTGGGGATCTTCATCCTCAGGCTTTACCTCTCCTGAACCTGGGCTAGGGGCAGGTAACTCTTCGCAGCCTGGTTCTGCAGGCTGAGGGTCCTCGCCCTCAGGTCCCAAATCTGTGTCCGGGGCGGGGTCTTCGCCCTCGGGTCACTCCTCATCTATATCCCAGAAGAGTGGGGGGTATCCCAAGCAGAAGGTGGGCTGGCCCCTCCCCTGAAACAAGCCACAGCGCCTGTCTGTGCAGTCTGTGAACTTGCTCCCGTTGCAGGCTGAGGATTTCTATCCTCAGACCTTGACCCAACTGGCTGTTCTCTCTTCTCGGGCTTACAAAGTTTTCACTGATTAACGTAATATCAGCCTGCCTTAAAGTCTCGTCCGCTGCCCTGAACGGGCCGTCTATGGACTCCCCATTCTTTCTCCTTACCGGGACGGCCTTAAGGACGGGATCTTAAGGGGCTTGGACCTGCATTAGGTCCGGGGCCAAAGCTACCCCCTGTGTGCCTCCCTTGTCCCGGATTGCGGCTACCGGGTCTGTCCGATAGGGTCCCCAAGACTCTCCTTCCCTAGCCCTCTGCTTGGCCACCTCATTGGTCCTTTGGTTACCCTCCCACATGGTAGGGAGGGATCCTAAATCTATGGCCAAAGGTTTGGCCATTTCCCCAGCCTGCTCATTCCCTGTGACTCCCATTGGGCTAAATGGGACCTCGTTAGACCTGAGTGAATTGGTCGGGTCTTCTGAATGGACCATCGTGCTGGAAGCTCCAGTGTGACCCAATATCTCCCCTGCACCGTCTCCACCTGCATCTTAACACAGGGCCTGCTCCCATCATCGTTTTCAAGGGGACACAGGTCGACAGGCTGCGCTGGGTCTAGTCAGGGCTGTGGGTTGGATGGGGCGGATGGGGTCAGAGCACCGGTAGTGGCTGCTACTCTCCCTTGGCCAGTCAATAGGGACCTCATGGCGTCCAAAAATGACTCGACCGCAGCGGGAGGGATTCCTGTCTCTGTCTTTTGGGCTGGGGCTGTGGAATTCTTTCCCATGTTATCCTTCCAAGCGTTTTTGCATTCTTTCCTCCAGTGTCCATCCTTCCCACATCCGTAACAATTAAGCTTTGTGCTGGAAGGGTTATTCCCTTCCTGATGCCACTCCTTCCTACCCTGTCCAGGTTTTACCTCATGCACCTTCCCCTTAGGTGGGTGTGCATCGGTTCCCCTACCGTTCTTATAGGCTAGGGTCAACTGTCTGATCACCGTAAGTTCGGTGGTCTGGGGATTCTTAGGGTCGAACCAGATTCCCGCCTTGGCCCGGACCTGTGGCAAGCTCTTTGCCACCAGGCAACGGAGCCAGTGGACCAGCTGATCCCTGTTCAGGAATGCCCGGTTAGGTGCCCCAGGACAGGCGCTCCTATATACCGGCCATAACATGTCCGCGAAAGCCTGCGGGGTTTCCCCTGCGAGCTGCACTGGCTTCTCCACACGGGAGAAAGGACTTCCCTCATTCATCCCCATGGCCTCCAGAACTTCATCCCTGAGCTCCTCATACCCACTATGCCCCCTCTTACACTCGTCAGAGAGGGATTGGAGGAGCTTACTCTCCAAAGAGAACAGCAGCATTTTGGCCTGCTCAGCGTCATCGCACTCGTTGATGCTGGCTGCCTGTTCCACTTCCCTGAAGTGGACCAAGGGGTCCCCTTTTTCGGTGAGCTTTGCGATATGTCTCACCATAGCCCTAAGCTGTTGGGTGCCGTAAAGTAATACGAACTGGTTTTGGAGGGGTCCCTCGTCCTCGCCATTAACGGGTGGGCCGAACCTCCGAAGCCAGGCTGGGCACATCAGCCCTGGTTCCAGCCTCTCTTGCGGGGGTTGTTCCACCTCCGCTTCTACCCCTAACTTCACCCCCGTTGCTGCCAGACCTCGCTAAAAACTGGCGCTACGGGTGGTGGTCGTGGGACCTCCTGTTCCTCAACTGAGTCATCCCTTGGCACTACTAGTGATGTCTGAACTGTTCTCCCCTCATTCCCTGTAAAATCCGCCTGGCCTGCCTTCGGGCTTATGAGGCACACCATGCCCTTTGCCTTCCTTATGGCCAGGCTCAGATTCTCTATTTGTTACTTGCAGGGGCCATGACCTGCATCTTCAAACCCCTGTTCGCTTGCCAACTTATAGGCTGCCTTTACTTCTTTTATTTTCTCCTCCTGCTCTCTTACTTGTCTCGCCAAGTGGGCGTTCTTTTGCCGCAACCTCAACTCACTGCTCTTGGCTTCGGTGACCTGGCACTGTAGGTATTCCAACCTGGCCTTATGTTCTCCCATTAATTGTACCCTTTTCTGATTCAGGGCCTGCAAATCTACCAGTAACTTCTCCTCTGCTAGAGCCTTGTCCTGGACCTCCAGGGCTGACTCCCTTATCTCGGCTGCCTGTGCTGCAACGAGCCTGTCCAAAAGCTGGACCTGTTTCTTGAAGCACATCAGCCAGACTGCCTTCTCTCGGGATTGCTTGTGCTCCTTCCCTTCTGTCCACTTAGCTCCGGCATCTCCCGGACACCCAGCCTTTAACAGATTGGTGATCCACTTCTTCGTGATATTCACCTTACTACATACATAATCAGAAATCCTCTCTTCCATTATGGTTTGCTTTTCCGAACAATTGTCTACTGTATCGCACCCCTGTTGCCGGAGTCCTGCCGCAGTCGCCATTTCTGTAGGGGTTGGCATGTGCCCAGTCAGCTCTGCCCCTGACTGTCTCTGAGCAGTTCGAATCACTCCCACACCCCTGGGTTCCAGACACTGGACTTAGGTACAGGTGGCGATACAGAAAATAGAGTAGACAATTGGTTTGGTACAAGAAACCGTAAATTTTATTAATGGCACGATAAAATCACAACACTGAGAATTACTAGAATAATTGCAGGCATATAAAAATACACTTATTTGGGAATGGGGAACACATGGCACATCGAGGGAACAAACACATTAAAAATCCCCTTACCCTTAACTCACTAGATTATACCTAAATACATTAATACCTTAATACCTAACTAGATTAAGCTACGAGGGGCCAGGTATTCATGCTCACCAATGGGGTTCCCTTTTGATGGTTTGAAACCTGTCGATCAAGCCGGTTATGGTTTTGGGGGTTTGCTCTTGCTGTCCTTGGGGCCTGCCGTCATCACGTGGTCACAGGGCATGGCAATGGAGTCATCTGTGTGAAGTACCCTCCTTTTCCTTCGCTAGAAAAATAGGGAGTAATGTCTTTTGTTGGGTACTTCACCTTGCAGGAATGGTTATTCTTCTGGTGGTGGTTTGGTCGCCGACGGTTTTGTTGCGGTTGGGGCTCGGTTGGCGATTTATATTGACAGTTTGATTTTCCTACCCATGATTCAAACGCCAGCTTATTGTGCCCGCTTGTCCCCAATGCTTCTTTTCGCTGCCCTTCTCTGCTTATCGTTTTTTTGCCGTTCGTCTCGCCTTGCCTGCCCATTTGCGGCCCCGTGTGTCCTGTGCATGTTTGATTCGGGTTCCGGTCTCCTTCCCGCGTTTGGCCCCCGGTGTTGTAATGGGCAACGGTGCAAAGAGAGCAAGAGCGAGAGGCAAGAGAAAGAGAGCTACCGGTGGGCCTACAATTATACCCGGTTCTTCACCCCTTATCTGCGTGCCAAATCAGTACTTTGTTTAATTTTGGCGGGCTCGTCTAAAGTGATTACAGTCATCCACTTTAACTGTTTTTGGGGCAGTTGTCATTTTGTTTAATGGCTTCAATATCCTGGCAGTTTGTTATTTATGATATTTAATCATCTTTTCCTGGCTTGGTAGCTACTTTGAGCTGTTACCGATCATTGATGCAGAAAGTTAATGGCCTCAAGATTAGGCCTATCCTGAGTTGATCTGTTTTAAGATGAAGAGTGCATATTCTGTGTTTATCTAGCTGTCTGGCTTTAGAAAATGACAAAGGCCTAGAAATTGGGTATGTAGCGCCACCTATTAGTGCCTAAAGACGGCAGTCAGTAGCTGTAGTGCCACTGGCCACGCCTCCCGCGATATTCAGCGGGGGCTCTAATGGTGGCATTAGCCTGTTGCGCTGCGCCACCACCGATGATGTCATCGGTGTGTGCAGCACCCCATTAGCGCCCCGATCGCGATATTTGGTAGCGAACGCTGCTGTAGCGCCGTTCGCTATCCGCGCCCAGTTCACGGGGCCTTGTTGTGCCGGCAGTGGCGCAAGTTAAGGTGGAGGTGCGGGGCGGCTGCCTGCCAGCACCTCCGTCCCCGGCCTCCTGACCCCCTCCCCACCGCGGCATTGCCGGCTGTTTCCCGAGAGCCCGGCACTTCTCCTCGGTGCCGGGCTCTTTTGCCGGCACTCGCGATCGGGGATTGTGCTGTTGCAGGCCCCTCCCCCTTAACAATGGGAGGAAGGCCTGCAGTACCGCAGCGTGCCGTGCCGCAGCACCACATGCTGCGGCACGTTGCGCTGCGATATTCAGTTTCAGCGCCCTAAGAGGGATGCGGAGTGCCTCGATCCCCGCCTTGTCCCCCTCTAGGGGCACTGACACTGAATTTCTGACGTTCGCTAATGCTCCGAACGCTGCGCAAATATCAGCACCCAGGCGAACTTGGTGCCACTATAGCGCCTCAACCCAATTTCTAGGCCTATCACAGATCCATGCATGTTAGGTTTCATTTCAGGATTTGAATGGGCCTGCCTTTTGCAGGGCCTTGCTTTTAAAATCCTGCGGGCCTCGGTCACGAGGTTTCAGAAGCCATTTTCTTTTGGGTACCCTTTTTCATAACTTGTCCATACAGGGTCCCTTTATCCATAACTTTTGGGGAATGTGGGAATTTTGAGAACTCTACACAAGGTCAAATTGCTTGTGAATGTTCTGGCAAACTAATTTAAATAGTGAAACAGGTATATCTACAAAGGTAAAACATGTTGATACATCAGTGTTGTGGTTCATAAAATAGGAACACTGTCATCGCTACAACCTCCACTAACAAGAAGGACAAGAGCATGAATACCTTGGGAATGCCATCAACTAGTTGTTCCCCTCCAAATCGCACACCACCTTGACTTCAATGTACACTGCTGTTAATTCACTGTCGGTGGGTCAAAATCCTGGAATTCCCTGCCTAAGACCATCGTGGGAAGCACCGTTACCAAGGGGACTGCAGCCGTTTGAGAAGAAGCTCTTAAGGGCAACCAAGGATGGGTAATAAATGCAGTCATGCCAGCATCACCCACATCCAGTGAGCAAAGAAAAAACATTGACTAGTCTTTCTGAAGCAATCAGGGAAAGAGAAAGAAGACTCCAGGGATGGCCAACAACAACTTGTCATGTAAACATTAAAGTTGAGGGATCTTGTGTGCTAGTCCAGTTTACACTGCGATTTAGCATAGCTGGTTAAATCATTTCTGACTTATTTTATTCGACCTTCTGAGGAGAAACTGTTAAGCCTGTAACTACTGTAAATCTACAGTGTTGTTGCTTCTGTTCACTTATCAATTTAATGGTTTATAAATTTGGCAGTTTAAAGCCTAAGTCACGGTCTATTGAAGTATTTATTCTACTGCCTTCCAAAATCAAGGAAGATTATGTGAGGGCATATGATATAATCAGTAATGAAAATATAGTAACAATGGTTTTGTGTTCAATTCCCTAGAATCACTACCAATTTATTAGATAATTGGTCAGTAAGATACACTCGGAGGCATTGGGAGTGAAGGCTTGCCACAGAGGTGGACTGAGATGCTGAACCCAACAAAAATATCCATGCCTAAATTTTCCAATTGCACGCCGGCAATGAACAACCTCAGCCATCACCAGTACATAGCCTTGTTCATTGTTGTTCAATGCTGGCACATTTGCACACAAATTACCTTCTGGAGTAATAAACAGGAAAGAGTAACGACTGTGTTGTGCTTTTTAAATGTGTTACTGAATTACATGATGATTCTGTAAGTTACAACAATTACTAATAAGAATGCTACTCTGGAGGATACATTATAATGACTATTGTATAGGAGACTCTTTTATGTACTTATTTGAAGGAATTTAGTGCAATCACCTGATAAATCAGAACCCAAGGCAAAAATTGAATGTGAATGTTGTGGTAAATTAATTGAAATACTAAAATAGATATATCGACATGCACACTATATTGAATAATGCAAACTTAAAATATGTGACTCTGGGATCCTTAAAGGAAAGAATTTGAAGCGAATTGCTCTTTACTCCTCATCATAAAATCTAATCAATTTGAGCTTTTGTTCATGGTTGTGTAATTTCTCCCATGTGAATGCTGTGTGTATTTATGTGTGTATTTTAATGTTGAAGGGCTCCATACTTTCAAGAAAAAATGATTTATTGTTTTAGTACTGTCTTATAATGTCTACACTTTAAAGAAATAGCAGGCTTACAAGTTTCTAATTCTGAGTTTCCATACACTTCATGAGTAGAGGGATTCATGCTATTGTGCCATCTGTCCATCACTGTTCAGTTGTCCATCTGTTATCTCTCAATGGAGACCTGCTTCTCACACGGAAAACAGCATGGTCTGTTTGACAAATCGACAAATATTAATTCAAGGATGTGAAGCATTTATCTGGGTAAATCAAGAGCTTCAATCCAGGAACAAATAGACTGTCAAGGAATACCAGAAATATTTATGTAGACATGAGCAGCATTTGTCAGTGGAGACCAAGATGATATAGTAAAGCTGCAGGAGGGAGCTTTTTTCAAGGCAGACATGTAAGAAGTAACCTATCTTTCTCTTTCAGAGACTAACTGATCTCTTGTGCGTTTCCAGTGTTTTCTGTTTTATTTCGACGTCCAGCATTCATGTTTGTTCATTTTGTTATTTTAATATAGATTAAACATTTGAACCAGAAATGTTTCAATCATCTTTGCACTTGTGGAGTCAATGGGCCCTGAAACATCAGGCTAAGGAATGATGAAGATGGAAAAATAGCTTAAGAGAACACGTGCAAGTCTAAGAGAGGAAGAAGATCTGAGGAAGATGGCCTGGAGCATTAAGTACATTCAGGAGCATAGAAGCATCCAATAAAGCAAAGGATCAGACACAAGACCAAGAGGGTGGCTTGGGAAAACTGACTCAAGGGGCTAGAAATTCATTATAGCCAAGGAAAGGACGCTGTCAGTAGAAAAGTTGGAGAATTAGCACTAGGCACTAATGCATAAGACTGCACACAAAATTCATGCTCATTGCTCAAAAAATGATTGGAGTACTAATTCAAGACTTAAAGCCAAAGCTGATTGGCATTACACTCAAAGGGTGGACCAATATCAGGTGCAGTCTAATCACAACTCATCATTGCCACAGGCTTTTTTCACTACTTAATGGGGAGTCTCATTGATGCTGCAGCATTTAATTCTCAGCATTGCTGGCTGTGCAGCTGCCTCAGCAAGTAGAAACAGGACAAGGACAAGGACAAGGAGATGGAGCCGGAGGACTGAACCAGGTGTACTCATGGCAGATCCACGCCCCAGGGAGAGAGCTTGCAGATTCTGTGATGAAGCATTGGAGGTGTTGGTTCTTGCTGTGGAGAGATGGATGGTGCTCTACCCGGCAAGTGGCAGGAGGCCCTCACCACAAGTCTACCACACAATGTGGAGGGAGATAGCGCAGCATGTCTCGGGCAGCACTTTGGTCCCCAGGACCCACACACAGTGCGGGAAATAAATTAACAAATTCACTTGGGTGTTCAGCGTGAGTGAATGCTTCAACAAATGCTACATACGACCATCTGAGCCACAATCTTCACACACTGCCCAAAGCACCACATCCCTAGCGCTCACTCACCAACAATCTCTACCTACCAACACTCACACCCACACTCATTTACACACTTTCCTTTCTCTTGCAGGCCAAGGTGGCTCACAACAGGAGGGAGCAGGAGCGCACAATTGGGGGTCAAGCCGACACCCAGCCACTGTCTGTGCTGGAAAATAGAGTGCTGCTGATTATTGGGTGGCCAGGTGGTGGGCGCCGTGGCCACCAGTGATGTTGACCCTCTTGGGGACAACAATGGTGTGCTCATTCCCTACTCCTTCTTCTCACAGCCCACTGCCCCCTCACCCAACAAGGGTTTTGCACTTTCCAGCTAATCATGCTGTATGCATGCATTTCTCCCTTTCTGCCCCCTCCCCTCACTGTAACCCGACTCTTGTGCCTTTATGCTTTCAGATAATCAGCAAGCACCTGAGCAGCCTGTTCCTGAGGATACCGTAGAGAGCGAGGTGGGAGAAGAGGAGGAAGAACACACCGCATCACTGCATCTCTCACCCGCAACCACCAGCTCAGATACTGGCACTTACATGTTCTTTAGAGGCTGGTATAGTAGTGGGATCTGCACAGTGTGAGTGGGCTGCAGGAAGGACAGGGTGAAATAGCAGCTCGGAGGCCAGCTCCCTGGAAAAAGAGTTCGGGGGCGAGTTCTGCTGCACAAGACTCAGATGAGGACCTCGATGGGAAGGCCTTTAGAAGAAGGAAGATGGGCATGCACACGCAGATGATAGATGCAATGGCAAGAGTGCCCGAAAGCCTCTTGGCAATGTTAGAGAGTGTGGAGGAGTCCACCTCCAACATTGCACAAGGCTCTGAGCACACCATGGAGCCCATCATTTCCAGCCTGCAAAGGATGGTAGACTCCCAGAGAGACCGTGGCAACCAAGATCTGATGCCATGTGTGATGGGTGATCTGGCAGCTTCCATTGCAGCACAGGCGGAAGCAACACAACGTCTTAGTGCTGTAATGCAGTCAATGCTTTGTGGCATCCAATCTCAGACTGCTCCCATGCAGTCTCAGCTTGATGCCATTCAAGCTCTGACTGCTGCCATCGTCGGCCAGGGCTTTCACGGTGTCGCAGCTCCAATAGATTGCTGAGGTGCTGCCCCGGGTTGTTCCAGTGGGTCATTGGAGCAGGAACCTGCTGTCCTCTCTCAATACTGCCACTCCGCCATTGCCCTTGTCGCTGCCTGTCATTCAGCCAGCCCAGACTGCTGCCGCCCATGCTGAGGTGGTGCAATCTACAGCCGGGCCTTCCAGGTCCAGAGTTGGTCGAGGGTGTCCTGCAAGGCCATCTGAAGTCTCCCGCATGGACACCCAGCAGCCTTTCACCAGCCCTACTGCAGCCACTGGGTCAACACTTCATAGGAGCACTGGAGTAGGCAAAGGCACAGTAATGAGAGGCACTAAGAGATTGCACAAGGGTGAATAGTTTTTGTTGTAAATATGTGTTCACTGATTGTTGATGAATTTATTAATTCACTTTGGATGCTTTTGTCACGTGTCTCATTTCAGCTTTGCACTGTGATATGGCCTGTGACATGGATGGAATGATGGGCAGCACCTGGGATCTGGGGTTTAATTCATTCAAACTGCAGTCTGATGAGGTGGTCATGGACCACCCTTCCAGAAGGCCGATTGAGTGGCTGCCTCCTCCCTCACTCCTGTTCCTCCTCCTCCTCGTCCTGCTCATCTTCCTCATCCTCCTGCTCCTCCTCTCCCTCTTCCTCTTCCTCAGGTGGTACCGCAACCCTGGTGGCAAGGGCTGGGCCCTCATGATGGCCAAGTTGTGGAACATGCAGCAGACCAGCACGAAATGGGACGCCCGCTCAGCCGAGTACTGGAGGGCTCTTCCCTAGCGGTCAAGACAGTGGAATCGTTGCTTCAGCAGGCCGATGGTCTACTCGATGATGTTCCTGGTGGCAGCATGGCTCTCATTATATGAGTGCTGGGCAGGAGTGTTGGGGTTGCGGAGGGGAGTGATGAACCAGGTGGAGAGCGGATAGCCCTTGTCTCCGAGCAGCCAGCCACGAGCTTGATATGGTGGCTGGAAGAGTGCTGGCACACCGATCTGGCACAGGATGAAGGCATCATGGCTGCTGCCAGGATAGCGGGCATTGGCATTGAAGATTTGCTGTCTGTGCTCGCACACCAACTGCACATTAAGTAAGTGGTAGCCTTTGCGGTTACGGAAGATCTCAGGATTGTTATGTGTTGCCCACAAAGCCACGTGGGTGCAGTCAATGGCACCCTACACCATGGGGAATCCTGCTATACTGGCAAGACACATGCACACTCGTCCTGCTTCTCTCTGGTGATGGGGAAGGAACTGTAGTCCCTTCTCCTACTGTAGAGAGTCTCTGTGACCTCCTGGATGCAGTGATTGATGGTGAACTGTGAGAAGTTAGCTATGTTTCCTGTTGCAGACTGAAAGGAGCTGCTGGTGAAGATATTGAGAGCAACCGTGACCTTGACTACCACTGAGAGAGCCGTGGTCGCCCTGGTCTGAAGTTGGAGGTCTGGTTGCAGGAGGTGGCAGAGTTCTGTGACTCCCTCCTTAATGAAGCAGAGTCTTCTAATACACTGCTCCTTGCTTAATTGGATGTAGGAGAAGTACTCTCAGAATACCCTTGGAGGGTAAGGCCAGCTGTGAGAGCCTTCAATCCCCTTCTTCTCCCTCTGGGCACATGTTCCAGTCTTTCTCGCTACCTCTGCCCCCTCCGCCATAGATCCTGGAGGGCGAGGTCGACTGCCAGTACAGCCCCCCATTAATGTTACCAAGTATAGCAGTTTGTTTCTTTGAACAATATATGTAGTTACTTTTTAGTTGCCACAACACTCCTGATGCAAAAGAACTTTTAAATTACAGAATGAATCTGTTGGAGTATGTGAAATTGACAAGAAACCACTAAAACCTCACTAACCTGACAGCTGCGAGACATTGCTGATGATCCCTTTAAATAACATCCCTGGAACCGGCTTCCTGGTGTTTCACACCAGCTCTCCCTGTCGGTGTTTACTCCAGGCACTATGGTAGGTAGCGACAATTTATTTAGCAGATTGAGCGCTCAGTGAGCATTGCACAATCACTGATGTCATGATCCACCTGGTGTTGAGGCTCCCGGCAATTACTTTTACGGGTGGCGCTACAGGGGGGTGGGATTTAGTGTGCGGCGCTGGATTCACCTCCTCATGCCCCGGCGATACTGCTCTAGCACCAGCAGATGGCACTAATGGGAGATGATGAGGGGACAAATTTTTCCCCCAAGGTCTTTATGAATTTGTTCAGGCAACTTTGGAAGGAAACAAAAAGACCGAGAGTGTGAAATTCGATAAGGCTTAAAACCGGGCGGAGACACCGCAGGACGAGATTTGCTCGCGCCCATTTAGAAAACTCAGTCAGCACATTCATTTGGTGCTGCCTGCTAAGCTGAATGATCTTAGCGCACAGCCTAGCAATGAATGCGTTGGTTCAGGTTGTGTGCTCAGCAGGAGGCCCAACATTGCATCGCTGTAGCAACACTGCATCTTCTTAAAGCAAGGCAGTCAGTTTTGAAAGCAATCTTGGGCCCTTAAAGGTGAACTACCTTCTGAAAAAAATTAATAAATCATTCAAAAATAGGCAGGCTTCAGCTCTTCAAGCTGAACTGCCTTATGCAGGTAAAAATTGGTAAAAGTGCTTCACACTAACAAAATGGCCCAACAGGTCAGGGAAAGGGCACCCAGGCTCTCGGATGCATCACTCCAGCTTTGTGCAGGGGGTCAACACTGGAAGAGAGGCCTTCTACCCAAAGGGGGTCAGGAGGGCCTCCAGAAAGAAGACTGTTGGACCAGATCGCCGAGATGGTCACTGCCAGCAGTGTCGCCCCCCAGGACCTGGCTCCAGTGCCCAAAGAAGTTTCATGAGCCCATCAGCTGACTTTCAATCATCAGCAAAGTGATGGAAGGTGTTGTCAACAGTGCTATCAAGCGGCACTTGCTCACCAATAACCTGCTCAGTTCAGGTTCCACCAGGATCACTCAGCTCCAGATCTCATTACAGCCTCGGTCCAAACATGGACAGAAGAGTTGAATTCCAGAAGTGAGGTGAGCATGACTGCCCTTGATATCAAGGCAGCATTTGACCGAGTGTGGCATCAAAGAGCCATCATAAGATTGAAGTCAATGGGAATCAGGGGGAAAGCTCTCCACTAGCTGGAGTCATACTTCGCAAAAAGGAAGATGGTTGTGGTTGTTGGAGGCCAATCATCTTAGCTCAAGTACATTACTGCAAGAGTTCCTGAGGGCAGTGTCCTGGGCCCAACCATCTTCAGCTGCTTCATTAATGATCATTCCTCCAACATTAGGTCATAAGTAGGGATGTTTGTTGATGATTGCACAGTGTTCAGTTCGATTTGGAATGCCTCAGATAATGAAGCAGTCTGTGTCCGCATGTAGCAAATCTGAATGACATTCAGGCTTGGGCTGACAAGTGGCAAATAACATTCGCGCCACACAATTACCAGGCAATGACCATCTACAACAAGAGAGAGTCTAACCACCACCCCTTGACATTCAATGACATTACCATCGCCGAACCCCCCACCATCAACATCCTGGGAGTCACCATTGATCAGAAACTTAACTGGACCAGCCACATAAATACTGTGGCTACAAGAGCAGGTTGGAGGCTGGGTATTCTGCAGTGAGTGTCTCACCTCCTGACTCCCCAAAGACTTTTCATCATCTACAAGGCACAATTCTGGAGTGTGCTGGAATACTCTCCACTTGCCTGGATGAGTGCAGCTCCACCAACACTCAAGAAGCTCGACACTATCCAGGACAAAGCAGTCCACTTCATTAGCACCCCATCCACCATCTTAAACATTCACTCCCTCCACCACCGGCGTACAGTGGCTGCAGTGTGCCCCATCTACAAAATGTACTGCAGCAACTCGCCAAGCCTTCTTTGATAGCACCACCCAAACCCGCGGCCTCTACCACCTAGAAGGACAAGGGCAGCAGGTGCATGGGAACACCACCACCTGCAATTCCCCTCCAAGTCATAGAACATCCTGACTTGGAAATATATCACCATTCCTTCATCGTTGGTGGATCAAAATCCTGGAACTCCCTCCCTAACAGCACTGTGGGAGTACCTTCACCACACAGACTGCAGTGGTTCAAGAAGACGGCTCACCACCACCTTCTCAAGGGCAATTAGGGATCGGCAATAAGTATTGGCCTTGTCAACAACGCCCAAATTCTCTGAACGGTTAAAAAAAATCGACCTCAGATGAGTGGTCAAGCTCAGTGACTGCATCATCAAAAGCCATCTCTTACCAATGATACCACTAGCCACTAGCCTCACACACTGCTCAATGCACTACCAACAGCCTCTACCAAACATGAGGTTCACTTCACATTCCTACCTTCACCTCACCCCCTTGGAGGAGACAGTGCTGGCCATTCTCAACATGGGCATGACTGAGACCTGGAGGAGGAGGAGGAGGAGGAGGAGGAGGAGGATTGAAAGGGGAATTGGGGTTATGGTTACTGGTAATGCAGGCGGATGATTCAATCCCAGATATCCCGGATTGCCTCCTTCCTTTCACTTCCTCTTCTCCTTCTTCCTCTTCCCTCTGTGAGCATCTTGTCCCTTTTGCTGCCTCTGCTTCATCTCCAAGTGATGTTGCAGCCCAAGGGGGACTGCAACTAAAGCCCCCAGGACTGTTAGCAAGTGGTCTTCTCAGAGGCTTTCCTTTAACATCCAAAGCCTTACAAGTGTCCAGCAGCACTCACTGCACTCACTGCACACTTTAACAGTTTTTTAAATGTATTGCACCAAGCCATTACTCTAATAAAATGTAACAAGAACACTCCAAACTTACCTGAAAGATGTGTGCATCCCTTTAAGAAGCGCTGACAGCATCTCTGCAGTATTGCTGCATGCACGTTCTTCCATGCGTCGTTTGGAGAGGGTGGTATGGAGAGCGGAGATGTCAAAAATCACAGATTGTGCGTCAATGCAGGCGTTGCACGCCGATGGACATCACGATCTGCATATTTACATGGGAGAGGCGAGCGCAGGCAAAGACAGCATTGCCGACCTCTCCAAAATGGCGGCCACCGTGTCCCACACTGGAAGCAAGGTGGCTGCCATTTTTTCAACAAAACCATCCTTAACAGCCAGCGCTACAACCTCGAATTTTGCGGCCCGAGAGTTAAGCATAAGATTGGCTATAATAAATTATGATCAATATGTGGAGTCAGTTTCTTCAGTAAAAATAAAGGAAGTGTTCAGGAAAAGCGTTTTAATGTCTAGGATACCAGTAAACTTTGATCCAAAATGTGCCATTACAGGAATTGGCCTTTAAGATTGCAATTATAAAACAGAATTTCCCTTTTAAATCTATTTTAAGCCACACCCACCATAAATCTGTCAGAATTCCAGAATCACCTTGAGCACCAAGCTACCTGGGAGATTGGAGAGCATTATATTGGATGAGAGAATGGACTGAGGTTGGTTCATGAGATGCTGAGCCAGCCTTGAAACAAAGAGTAAAGATTTGTTCCTCCAAGAAGTTAGGTTATTCCTTCTCAGAAACTGACTGAATAACAGGTCATGTATTTAAGAAACAAACAAACAAGCTGCGTTTCATCTAAAAATGGACGAGCATGAAACTGTAAATGGTAAAGCACCTAAAACTGAGGAGTAGAGCATTTATATATATCAATGATTTGGGCTTGAATGTGGGAAGTATGGTTAAGAAGTTTGCAGATGATACAAAAATTGGCCGTGTGGTTGATAAAGAAGAAGAAAGCTATAGACTGCAGGAAGATATCAATGGACTGGTCAGGTGAGCAAAACAGTGGCAAATGGAATTCAATCTGGAGAAGTGTGAGGCAATGCATTTGGGGAGGGCTAACAAGGCAAGGGAATATACTATAAATGGTAGGACACTGAGAAGAACAGAAGATCAGAGGGACCTTGGAGAACATGTCCAGAGATCCCTGAAGGTTTCAGGACAGGTAGATAAGGTGGTTAAGAAGGCATACGGGATACTTGCCTTTATTAGCTGAGGCATAGGATATAAGAGCAGGGAGGTTATGCTTGAACTGTATAAAACACTAGTTTGGCCGCAGCTAGAATAATGCGTGCAGTTCTGGTCACCACATTACAGGAAGGATGTGATTGCTCTCAAGGGGGTGCAGAGGAGATTTACGAGGGTGTTGCCTGAGCTGGGGAATTTTAGCTATGAGGATAGATTGGGTAGGCTGGGGTTGTTTTCTTTGGAACAGAGGAGCCTGAGGGGAGACCTAATTGAGTTGTATAAAATTATGAGGGGCCTAGATAGAGTGGATAGGAAGGACCAATTCCCCTTAGCAGAAGGGTCAATAACCACGGGGTATAGATTTAAAGTAATTGGTCGGAAGTTTAGAGGGGGTTTGAGGAGAACTTTTTTCACACAGAGGGCTGTGGGGGTCTGGAACTCACTGCCTGAAAGGGTGGTAGAGGCAGAAACCCTCATCACATTTAAAAAGTACTTGGATATACACTTGAAGTGCCATAACCGACAAGGCAACGGATCAAGTGCTAAGAAGTGGGAATAGGGTGGATAGCTCTTTGTCGGCTGGCATGGGCAAGATGGGCTGAATGGCCTCCTTCTGTGCTGTAAATTTCTATGATTCTATGATTATGAGAAAACTGGTTGAGCAAAAATAGTGAGCCTGAAACTGTGAAAGGTACATTCCTGAACCTGACTGACCTGAAGTTGAGAGAAAAAGATAGTTCACCTGAAACTGGTAAGAAAATAGAGCACCCAAAACTAACTAGTGAAGTTATCTTGACTAGAAACCAGCATAATTATTTTAAGAAAGCATCCTCAGAATTGACGGAGCAGAATTGACAATGACAGTGGATTGAAAAAAAAATTTCAAAAAAGAGCTGGAGTCAAATTTTAAAGAGCAGCTTTTGAAAAAAAGAATTTGTGAAGATTCTACCTGAATGAGTTATAGATTGTTCACCAGAAGGACACAGAACAGTATTCAGTGAGAATACTTGTTAACTTGCCCCTTGGCTTTGCACCAGAGTATCTAGAAAAAAAATTTGACCTTTGATGATATTAAATGTTTGCGTTTAACATGGCCTGCAATCGATTAGTATAGAGGTAGACTGGTTACTTAATAATAACAAAATGCTAATATGTTATCAGATGTTAACTGTGTTAACGTAAATTGAGCTATATAATGTAGGACAATTCATGCTCGCCAAAGGTTTGGGCATTTAAAAGTGGATAGTGGGCATCCAGCTGATCCTATTAATGAGGGTTTAAAGAGCTGTCTGGTGCTTTACAATTAATGTTTTCTTGCAAAACTTATGGGTTTAGCTAACCATCGCTTTTATTGTAGCCTCATTCCTCAGATTTGTGAAAAGAACTTTGCCTACATATCTTACTTTGGGTTGATTTATATGGGATGGTGAAAGGAGCCATCTAATATTTGAACTTTCGCTTACAATGAGAAGCAGTCATGTAGGGGGTTTGGTGTGCGCAGTCAGCTTGCCCCTGCCTGTTTTGAGCGGTTTGAATCGCTCCCTCACCCCTGTGGTTCTAGACTCCGGAATAAGTACAGGCTGCGATACAAATTGGAGTAGACAACTGGTTTGGTGCAAAAAAAACTGTATTTTATTGAAGGCACAATAAAATTACAACACTGAAAATTACTGGAACAGTTACAGGCATAAAAAAGTACACTTCATTAGGAATGGGGAACACACGGCACAACGAGGGAAAAATCCCATTAATGATCCCCCTACCCTTGTCCCAACCCCAATACCTAACTAAATTGTGCTATAAGGGGCCAGGGATTATGCTCACCAATAAGGGTTTCTTGACAGGTCGAATCCTGTCGAATAAGCCGGTTGCGGTTTTTGGGCTCGCTGTTTGTATCCTTTGTGGCCTGCCATTGCCATGTGGTCCCAGGGCGTGGCGGTGTATCTTGTAGAGTGGAAAACTTCGGGTTTTGTTCTTCTGGTGGTAGTCTGATCGTCGAGTTTTGTTGCGTTTGGGGTTCGGTTGGCGGTCTTCGGTGTCGGCTCGGTCGCGGTGGACTAGATCATTACCTGTGCAGTGGTAATGATCTGAAGGTATGGTTTACCCGGCCCTTTGTTACCGCGGTGCTCGTGGTCATTCTTTGTGTAAGGCTGCGGTTGCGGCCTAGGCGTCTTTGGTCGAGCCTGCCCCACCATGCCTCCTCGCCGCGATGTTCCGTCTGCTTCTTTGAGTTTCGAGTAACCTGGACCTGAGCGTGTGCCTGCTTGTCCCCCAATGCCCGTTCTTCCAGCTGTGTCTTCTCCATAGCAGTCGTGTGTCGTGTTACCGGTGGGCCGACAATTATAGTCTTTCTGAGGTTTGTTATCTGCGCGCCAAATCAGGGTTAGTTCTTTGTCCGATTTTGGCGGGCTCGTTAAAGTGATTATGGCCATTCACTTTAACTGGCTTTTGGGGTGGTTCTCTTGTTGCTAAATGGCTTTAATATCTTGGGTGTTTGTTATTCATAATGTTTAATCGGTGTCTTCCTGGCTTGGTAGCTACTTCGAACTGTAACCGATTATTTATGCAAAGGTTTTATGGGTTCAAAATTAAGTCTTTCCTGAGTTGATTTGTTTCATCATGAAGAATGCATATTCTGTATTATCTACTTGTCTGGCATCAAAATAACAACTCTCCCACAGGCCCAGGCATGTCAGGTTTTTCAAAGCCTTTTGAACTTGACCTGCTGTTTTGCAGGGTCCTGCTTTCAATCTTGCAGGGTTTTGCCACAAGGTCCAAAAGCCATTTTCTTTAGGGTACCCTTATCAATAACTTTGTCCTTCAGGGTCCCTTTATTAATAACTTTGGGGAATGTGGGAATTTTGAGAACCCTACACTACCCCTGTTGATACTAAAACTCGCTTTAAGTATCATACTTACAAAGGTGAGCAAAATTCCCGACCCTCCTCAGCCAATCTTCCCTGTAATTACCTAGTTATAATCCCATGACATAGGCATTTCCCATTCTTAAAAAAATGTAGTGTACATAAGCATACATAGGCAGAATACAGGCGTTTAAACACATCCAAGCATGGAGGGGGTCCAACACTCCTGCACCACTTGGTGCACATACATCTTTATTAAAAATAACACGTCAAAGTCCTTATTAAAAATAACAAAACACAAAAAAACAACAATCTTTATTCATAAAACACGAAATAAAAGATTCAAAATGGTGTATCTCTCTCCACCTTAACATAATGCTTCTTCCAGGTCCTTTGGTTTCGGAATTCTAGTATTTGGCCTTTTCCCTTGCACTGAGTGCACACTAGGTACAATACTATTACCAGCTGGCAAACCACGAGGATGTGGGAAGCCATTCTAACCCACGAAGGGACCTCTATGTTTTCAAAAATGATCCACCAGGGTGGAACTACGATGTCCAATATCTTGGCCCCTATCTCTACTGTCTTCTGCTCCAACGTGTAGAAATGTTTTTGTGAGACGACTACCGCTTTTAGTATTTTGGTAAGGTGTTCTGGGAGAGGGTGGATTTTGTAGCCGAAATGTGCTACATTTTTTTGCAGGTTGGTAAAATTCTCTTTTACAGTGAGGTGAACAGTGGAGGGTTCAGGACTGGGGACAATTCGTTCCTGGGCCACTTGAAATTCTGCCTCGGGTTTAAAGCAGAAATTGCTGTCACTTACTGGACACCAGCTTTGCTGTCCATGCTGGTAGTGGGGTGCACCTGTGGTGACACAATATGTCCTACCTCCTATATATGCTACCTGTGGGGGAAGATGGTCTTGTGCCATTACCTCCATGGTACAGTTTATAGGTTTTGCGCCAGCAGTTTTAAACCCACACTGTGGTTTTGAATATGCATTCAAGTGCTGGGGACACAGTATTATGTGTGCTCCCTGGCTCCGGCACCCCGAGAGGTCAGTACCTGTCATAGCATGCTCCCACTTTATGACATAAGGTGGGACCACTGTGAAACGGATGTGTGCACCCCCTTGAATGACTCCAATGTTCTCTACCCTGTATACTGGCATGGGTCGGGCTGTCCCACCCATGTCCAGCATTCTTACTACTATCCCCATAATAGTGTGATTAGAGCGCCCACAATCTACTGGGTCTGGGTAGGCCTCAGAAGCTAGCCAGAGTTGACATGGGCTTAATGCATTCTCAAATGGGTGGAGGGCTGTGAGGTGCTTGTTGCTGATCCAGGAGGGGACTAAACACTGTTTTAAATCCTGCAGGTTACTGCGGCCCTCACCTAGCAACCATTCCCCGTACAGTACGCACACCTCGTTCTGTGCAGCCTGATCTGGAGCATTCCTGTCCTCTCTTATGAGGACATTTACAGTTTTTGCGTGCCTCTCTAGCTCAGCAATGATCTCTTTTAAATGGACCATCATAGCCTGGTCCTCGTGTAACTCTGAGCCTACTACTATATTTTCATCCATTAAGAGTTTGCGCAATTGTGTTTTTAAACCATTTACCTGTGTCTGCAATTCTATGTCATCCAGGCTGTTTAGAACAGAGGATCCTGTGTTAAACACTGTGAACACATCATTCCAGATTCCCCTTCTTTGTCTCCCTGCATTACCAAAATACTCAGTGTGTGTAGTGTACAGTTCTGTCTTGTCTACATTGGCAAAATCGAACTCATGGAATTCCCTAAACATTTCCTTTAACAGGGCCTGGTATAGCTGTTCTGTCTCTTTGGGGCACCACTCAGTTAAGTGTACCTCGGTAAGGTTTAGAATCACGGAAGCTACCGTGTAGTGTACCCCCTGGTATAGCACCTTTTCGGTCAGCACTAGAACCAGCCCATTCCCTGGTCCCTTGGTGGTGGCAGGGCACCTCTCTCTGTGTGTCCTTGCTGCCTGGGTGCGTGCCACTAGTTCAGTGGCTTTAACTGGGGCTGGGGAGCGTGGGACTATGCAAGTGTGCAGGTGGGATTCCCATTCCACCCCCTTCCCCTTATCCTGCCATGATGCGGAGAAGATGATGGATATGCCTGTGGGGCAGGCCCTTTGTGACTCCGACATACAGACATAAATTCCCTGTTCCGACTCCCACCACTTATCCCAGCACACTCTAGTCCCCCCTCCTATCCCTGTGAATGTCCGGTAGGTGTCATTCCCCATTCGTTCCCAGTCAGCTGTACGGTCCCCCATGACTTTGCCCTGCTTTCTGAGCCACCACCACCTTCCCAGGGGAATCTGTCCTCTGCAAGTCAGGCACACGTGTTTCCCCTCAGTGACCCCGACCCGTGAGGCCACAACCTATACGCTGGGGCAGGGGAGGGAGGCCTCCCCGTAGGTGAACCCGGTCTGGCTGGAGTGCCGGGTGGAGTTGGATCCCAGCCACCCTGGCCATCTTCCCTCATGGGAATAGATAGCGAGCTCCTCCACGCCTCGTTCGCCGCCCCAGCAGTCACAACTGGTGCTCTCTCTCCTGAGCACCCATAGATGTGGGAGTCCTCCTCATCACCTCGCTTCCCAATGCTCACTCCTATCAGGGTGAGTAGGAGTACGCCCCCCTTCATCTCAAAATCCCTTCTGTAAAGTGACACAAGAGCATATAGCCAGGTCCCGAGAAGATTCTCTGGCTTGGGTAAAGCATAGTCGAGTCTTGCGACCTCGACTCAATACAAACACTCTTAAAACAATAATATTTAAACTACCAATCACCTTATTTAAATTTAACCTAAAACACCCAAACTTAACAATCCCAAAATTAAATTACAGAAACTATGTACATCCGCCGCCTGTCTCCGGGCGGCCAGGCTAAACCCTGTTCGGGCTGCAGCTCACTACTCCCTTCGGTGTGGCTGCTCTGTCCTGTACTTTCGGTCCCTCGCAGCCTGCGGCTGCTGGCTGGAATCCTCTGTCCTCAGACCGATCCCTGACTTGAGAGGCTGCCCGTTTAAACTAGAGACCTGGTGACCACGGTTTCTTTGGCCGTGGCATTCGTGGGGACCTCCTAGGGACTTTGGCTGGTGGGGGTTTTCTGGCTGGTGGTTTTTTAACACGAGCCACTGCCCCCTCCTGTGCGGTCTGTGAAATTTCCACTGCTGCTGGCTGGGGATTTTTATCCTCAGGCTTTACCTCTCCTAAACCTGTGCTAGGGGCAGGTAGCTCTTCGCAGCCTGGTGCTGCAGGCTGAGGGTCCATGCCTTCAGGTCCCGCCTCATCTAAATCTGGGTCAGGGGCAGGGTCTTTGCCCTCACATCCCACCTAGTCTAAATCCCAGAGGAGTCGGGGAGTGTCCCAAATGGTGGGCGGGAGAGCCACTCCCCTAAAACAAGCCACTGCACCTGCCTGTGCAGTCTGTGAGCTTCCTCCTGCTGCAGGCTGAGGATTTCTATCCTCAGACCATGCCCTAACTGGCTGTTCCCTTCTCTCGGGCTTAAACAATTTGCATTGGTTAATGTAACTAGCAGCCTGCAAGTAACCCCGTTTTAAAGTTTTGTCCGCTGCCCCAAACGGGCCTTCTATGGACTCCCCACGCTTTCTCCTTACTGGGACGGCCTTAAAGACGGAATCTTGGGCTTGGACCTGCTTTAGGTCCGGGGCCAAATCTACTCCTTGTGTGCCTCCCTTGTCCCGGATTGCGGCTACCGGGCCTGCTCTACAGGGATCCCAGAACTCTCCTTCCCTGGCCCCCTGCTTGGCCACCTCGTCTATGTTTTGGTTACTCTTCCGCGTGGTATGGAGGGATCCTGAATCTATGGCCAAAGGTTTGGCCATTTCCCCAGCCTGCTCATTCCCTGTGAATCCCATTAGGCTAAATGGGACCTTGTTAGACCTGGGTGAATTGGTCGGGTCTTCCGAATGGACCACTGTGCTGGAAGCTCCAGTGTCCACCAAATATCTCCCCTGCACCGTCTCCACCCCCATCCTAACATAGGGCCTGCTCCCCTCATCGGTTTCAAGGGGACACAGGTCGACAGGCTGCGCTGGGTCTAGTCAGGGCTGTGGGTTGGATGGGGCTGATGGGGTCAGAGCACCAGTAGTGGATGCTACCCTCCCTGGGCCAGTCAATAGGGTCCTCATCGTGTCCAAAAATGACTCGACCGTGGCGGGAGGGATTCCTAACTCTGTCTTTTGGCTGGGGCTGAGGAATTCTTTCCCTTGTTATCCTTCCAAGGGTTTTTACACTCCTTCCTCCAGTGTCCATCCTTCCCACACCCGTAACAGCTAAGCTTCTTGCTGGAAGGGTTATTCCCTTCCATGTGCCACTCCTTCCTACCCTATCCGGGTTTTACTTCATGCACCTTCCCCTTAGGTGGGTGTGCATCGGTTCCCCTACCGTTCTTATAGGCTAGGGTCAATTGTCTGATCACCGTCAGTTCTGTAGTCAGGAGATGCTTAGGTTCAAACCAGACTTCCGCCTTGGCCCTGACCTGTGGCAAGCTGTTTGCCACCAGGCAACAGAGCCACTGGGCCAGCTGATCCTGGTCCAGGTTAGCCCGGTCAGGTGCCCCCGTACAGGCACTCCTGTACACCGGCCACAACCTGTCTGCGAAAGCCTGCAGGGTTTCCCCTGCGAGCTGCACTGTATTCTCCACTCGGGAGAAAGGACTTCCTTCATTCATCCCCATGGCCCCAAGAACTTCCTCCTTGAGCTCCCCATACTCGCACTGTCCCTTCTTACACTGGTCAGAGAGGGACTGGAGGAGCTTACCCTCCAGGGAGAACAGCAGCATTTTGGCCTGTTCGGCATCATCGTACTCGTTGATGCTGGCTGCCAGTTCCACTTCCCTGAAGTGGACCGAGGGGTCCCCATTTTATGTGAGATTAGGTATATGGCTTACCATGGCCCTAAGCTGTTGGGTACCGTAGGGAACTATAAACTGGTTTTGGAGGGGTCCCTCCTCCCTGTCATTAGCGGGTGGGCCAAACATTTGCTGCTGGGCCGGGCACATCGGCCCCGGTCCCAGCTTGTCTTGCGGGGGGTTTTCCACCTCTGCTTCTACCCCTAACTCCACTCCCCCTTGTTGCCAGACCTCGCTGAAACCTGGCGCTATGGGTGGTGGTCGTGGGTCCTCCTGCTCCTCAACCGGGTCATCCCTTGGCACTGCCTGTGTTGTCTGAACCGTTCTCCCCTCGTTCCCTGCAGAGTCGGCCTGGGCTGCCTTCGGGCTTATGAGGCACACCATGCCCTTTGCCTTCCTTAGGGCAAGGCTCAGATTCTCTATCTGTTCCTTGCAGGGGCCGTGATCTGCATCTTCGAACCCCTGTGCGTTCGCTGTCTTGTATGCTGTCTTTATGTCTTTTACTTTCTCCTCCTGCTCTCTTACTTGTTTTGCTAGGCAGGCATTCTTTTCCCACAGCCTCAGCTCATTGCTCTTGGCCTTGGTGACCTGATACTGTAGGTATTCCTGCCTGGCCTTATGCTCCTGCAGTAACTGCACCCTTTCCTGGTTCAGAGCCTGCAATCCTGCCAGTAACCTTTCCCCTGCTAGAGCCCCGTATCTCGGCTGCCTGTGCACCAATGAGCCTGTCCAAGAGCTGGATCTGTTTCTTGAAGCACATCAGCCAGACTGCCTTTTCTATGGATTTCTTATGATCCTTCCCTTCTGTCCACTTAGCTGCAGCATCTACCGGACGCCCAGCCTTTAACAGATTAATGATCCACTTCTTAGTGATATTCACTTTACTGAAGACAAAATTAGAAATCCTCTCCTCCATTACAGTTTGCTCTTCCGAATCAGTGTCTACTCTATCGCACCCCTGTTGTCGGAGCCCTGCTGTGGTCACCATTTCTGTAGGAGGTTTTGGTGTGCGCAGTCAGCTTGCCCCTGCCTGTTTTGAGCAGTTTGAATCGCTCCCTCACCCCTGTGGTTCTAGACTCTGGAATAAGTACAGGCTGCGATACAAATTGGAGTAGACAACTGGTTTGGTGCAAAAAAAACTGTATTTTATTGAAGGCACAATAAAATTACAACACTGAAAATTACTGGAACAGTTACAGGCATACAAAAGTACACTTCATTAGGAATGGGGAACACATGGCACAATGAGGGAAAAATCATATTAATGATCCCCCTACCTTTGTCCCACTCCCAATGCCTAACTAAATTGTGCTATAAGGGGCCAGGGATTATTCTCACCAATAAGGGTTCCTTGACAGGTCGAATCCTGTCGATTAAGCCGGTTGCGGTTTTGGGGTTCACTGTTTGTGTCCTTTGGGGCCTGCCATTGCCACGTGGTCCCAGGGCGTGGCGGTGGATCTTGTAGAGTGGAAAACTTCGGGTTTTGTTCTTCTGGTGGTAGTCTGATCGTCGAGTTTTGTTGCGTTTGGGGTTCGGTTGGCGGTCTTCGGTGTCGGCTCGGTCGCGGTGGACTAGATCATTACCTGTGCAGTGGTAATGATCTGAAGGTATGGTTTACCCGGCCCTTTGTTACTGCAGTGCTCGTGGTCATTCTTTGTGTAAGGCTGCGGTTGCGGCCTAGGCGTCTTTGGTCGAGCCTGCCCCACCATGCCTCCTCGCCGCGATGTTCCGTCTGCTTCTTTGAGTTTCGAGTAACCTGGACCTGAGCGTGTGCCTGCTTGTCCCCCAATGCCCGTTCTTCCAGCTGTGTCTTCTCCATAGCAGTCGTGTGTCGTGTTACCGGTGGGCCAACAATTATAGTCTTTCTGAGGTTTGTTATCTGCGCGCCAAATCAGGGTTAGTTCTTTGTCCGATTTTGGCGGGCTCGTTAAAGTGATTATGGCCATTCACTTTAACTGGCTTTTGGGGTGGTTGTCTTGTTGCTAAATGGCTTTCATATCTTGGGTGTTTGTTGTTCATAATGTTTAATCGGTGTCTTCCTGGCTTGGTAGCTACTTCGAACTGTAACCGATTATTTATGCAAAGGTTTTATGGGTTCAAAATTAAGTCTTTCCTGAGTTGATTTGTTTCATAATGAAGAATGCGTATTCTGTATTATCTACTTGTCTGGCATCAAAATAACAACTCTCCCACAGGCCCAGCCATGTCAGGTTTTTCAAAGCCTTTTTGAACTTGACCTGCTGTTTTGCAGTGTCCTGCTTTCAATCTTGCAGGGTTTTGCTACAAGGTCCAAAAGCCATTTTCTTTAGGGTACCCTTATCAATAACTTTGTCCTTCAGGGTCCCTTTATTAATAACTTTGGGGAATGTGGGAATTTTGAGACCCCTCCAGTCAGCAGCTGTGCAAGTTAGTTTGTGAGCATTGAAATACCATAGAAATCTGAAATAGCTCTATTGGAATTGAATGCAGTAAGACATAAGCTTATATTTTCTAGTAGCCTAACCTATCTTCATACCAAGCAAGCACTAAAAACAATGAAAGCAATGTTATAGATCACAATTGCTGTCATCTTGAATCTTGCTTCCTTACACATGTGCTTTTTAGAAGTAATCAAAAAGATGTGCTAAAGCATTGTTTAGCAGTAAACGCCTAGAATTTCATTGACGCTGCACCCATTTTCCAGGCGTAAAATAGATGCCTAATTATCTAATGTGGTGGGCGAAGTGCACATTCATATTCCCCGCTGTTTCACCACCCGCCATATTGGTAAAGATTCCAGTATAGGTATCCAGAACCCATGCCTGAAACAGGCATTAGGTCCTTTGCATATGCAAATAGGAAGCGGAACTCCTGTTTGAGGATCCTTTCCCAAAATTGGGCTGTGCAGGGCCTGTTACATTTAGGATAACCATGTCTACATGCAGCCTAATCAGTGGTCCTTAAAGGGACCGCTGGAGGCCTCCACCAAAAGGGCAAGTTTAAAAAAAAAACTTACTTGAATGTGGAGCTGGGAGTAGCAGGAGATCTCTTCCTGGTTCTACAGCACTCCCGAAGACCGATGACAGCCCTCACTCGGGGCCCCTCCTGGTCACCCCTCTCCCTCTCTCCCAATCGCCACAGTCCCCCCACCCTCAGGACCTACCTGAAAGCAGCTACCGGAGAGGCAGTTGGCCCAACTTCCTACTTGTGGAACTGGTGAGTTGCCTCTGGAGGTCTAATAGGCATCCACAGCTCATTGGCCGTAGGCTGATGAGGCCCAATTTTGGGTGAGCCTCTGGCTTCTGGCTTCTGGTCCATGCTCCCTTATTTCAGATTTGAATGTGGGCCGAAACAACAGCTGCTGATAATTTTTCAAACATTAATTTATTAAGTTGGCATCTGGTTAAAGTTTCCAATCTTCATGAAGTGTAAAAAAAATGATAATTTCACAGGTTAATGGGTAAATGCACCATGTAGGGTGGCATTGAGGAGGGCCTCTGGTTCAATCCCTGGCCTTTTCTGGTACCTGATATTAGATACAATTAGCCACAGCATCCCTTGGGTTAGGGAAAGGAAACCTTGACCCATTTATAATTCTCTTGAAATGACCGACTAATAGCACTTTCAAATATGTATTAAGGACAGAATTAGGGTTGATTGTGATGTCCCCTCATGGTTGAATAACCAATTTTCACAAATAAAGAATGGCCACCTATCAGCTCCCAGCTCCATATCCCAGCCTAGTAATACTGATACTTCACCTTTTGGAAATGAGTGAAGGAAACTGGGGAAATGTCTTTAAGTAAAGACTATGGCCTAGAAATTCAGTATAGCCACTTTTGGGGCGGTAAAGTCGGGCGGGCGCTAAAGTTTGCGCCCGCCGGAAAGTGGAGGCCACTTCGCCGATATTCAGTAGCTTTGGCCAAGGAGTTTGCTCGAGTGCTAAAACTGGCGTTGCACCCCTATCTTTAGGCACTAAGCCGGCGGTGCAGACTGATACCGCCGAGGCCGGGCGCAGCGCAGGTGCGGTCATGTTTTGATTGACAGCAGACACCCTGGCGCCGGCCAGCTCTTAAAGGGGGAAGGGTCGACTTGGTCTGCTGCCACGCCCTGGATACTGCAGCCCTCCAGCTAGGCCTAAACACTGCTGCTGGAGAGAAATAGCGCCAGCAACGATGCAGAGGGCCCGTGAGCGAGCGCAGCGCTTCTCTGCCCATGATTTGAAGGTGCTGCTTAGGGGTTTGGAGAAGAGAAGAGATATCTTGTGCCCGGACAGTGGCAAGAAGGCTCCCAAGAGGGTGTACAGGAGAGCCTGGAGGGAAATCGGCCAGAGGGTCACAGCCAACAGCAATGTCCCCAGGACTGGTGACCAATGCCGGAAAAAGTTTAACGACCTCACTCGGTTGGTCAGGGTGAGTACCCTTTCCATTGTCCTCCTCATCCTTGCATGTGCACCTCACATTATGGGCAAAGGGACCTCAAAGGCCTAATGGCCAGCCCTCCTCCAGCAGCTATGGCACTGGCATGAACATCAATAGCACTTTCTGCACTTTACACACTGGCCAAGCTATTCGACCATGGGAGGCAGTGCACACAACAACAGGGCACCACACTGGCCAAGCTATTCCACCATGGGAGGCAGTGCACACAACAACAGGGCACCACACTGGCCAAGCTATTCCACCATGGGAGGCAGTGCACACAACAACAGGGCACCACACTGTACTTAGAGGCCGTCCTTTCTCTTGCAGGCCAAGCTGGCCCAGAATCTGAAGAGCCGGACTGTCAGTGACCTGGATGAGCGCGTGGGTCGACTCATGGGTGCCCGGGTGATTGGCCCCGTTGCAATTGGAGATGCCGACCCTGTGCTGGGCCCCAATAGTAAGGACATGAGCGTTTGGACCTCTGTCGTTCCCCTTGCGCTTCAGATCTACATCCTTTGCCACTGTCCGACCAATGCGCATAATGCCACCACTCATGCCTCCCTCGCTGACGCCCTGTCCTCACTCTAAAGCTACTCTTGTGCCTTCCTGCTTTCAGCTGGTGAGGAGGAGGTCCCTGAGGCTGCGAGTGTCAGTCCCTCGGAAGAGGAGGACGACGAGGAGCAAGAGGAAGGCGGCACATCGGGGGAACCCTCATCCATGCCAGGGGATGGCAATGGAGGGGACACGTCTTGCCTGGAGGAGAGCCAGGGGGAAGTGTTGCAGGGGGGTGTAGCTCCTGTGCCCAGTGGCGTCCAGCCACGCGGGAAGGGTCGGGCAGCATGGCTGCCTTCTCCCCAGAGGGGGGAAGTGTTGCAGGGGAGTGTAGCTCCTGTGCCCAGTGGCATCCTGCCAAGCGGGAAGGGTCGGCCAGCTCGGCGGCCTTCTCCCCAGAGGGGGGAAGTGTTGCAGGGGAGTGCAGTTGCTGGGCCCAGTGGCGTCCAGCCACGCGGGAAGGGTCGGGCAGCTCGGCGGCCTTCTCCCCAGAGGGAGAGTCCGGCCTCCAGTCCGGAGACGGTCCTCGCCCAGGAGGTGCGCCTCCTTGATCAAATGTCCGCGGACTCGGATCGTCGGCACACCGAGTTCATGGGGGTTGTGGGACGGTTGCCTGAGGCCATTGAGTCCCTGGCTCATAGTGTGGCCGATTTCGGGGCCTCACAGGCCAGGGGTTTAGAAGAACTTGCGGCAGCACAGGCCAGGGGTCACGAACAATTCGGGGCAGCACAGGCCAGGGGTCACGAAGATTTCAGGGCATCACAGGACGCGAGTCGGGCCGATTTCAGGGCAGCACAGGCAGCGAGTGCAGAGTTGATCAGTGGTGCCGTGCAGTCACTGGCTGGTCTGATGCGGGCACAGACCAGGGCAGTACGGGCACTCACTGCTGCCACACTCGCTGTGTCACGCACGCATCGCCAGGGCACCCGCCGCGCTGCTGCAGCACAGCGGTCTGGGCTTCACCAGATTGCTGCGCTTGCTGCAGTGCCAGCCCGGCCGACTGCCAGTGTCTCTGGTGACCAGCGAACGCCTGGCATCAGCCAGCTTGCCCCCATTGCTGCAGCCGCCACTGCCACTCCCCCAGCAAAGCTGCGACGAGCTGCTGGAGAGACTGATGCTGCCCAGCCACAGTTGCAGCAGTCAGCAGCCGGCCCCTCCAGGGCCGGAGCTCGTCTAGGCCGACCCCCAAGGGCATCTGCCGTCACGCATTGTGCCCCTCAGGAGCCTTCCCCCAGCCTTGCAACACCCACAGGGCCCAGGTTGAGGCGGAGCAGCAGGTCGGCCAGGGGTCGGAAAAGCCTGGACAAGGACTCGCCCTCTCGGCACACAAAGTAGAGTGTGTTGCCAAATGTTTTTTTATATGGGGGTGTTTGTGTTCTCTATGGGGGCGGGTTTATTTTGGTAAGGCCGAAGATGAAGGCAAATGTTTTTTTATATGGGGGTGTTTGTGTTCTATATGGGGGGGGTTTATTTTGGTAAGGCCGAAGATGAAGGCAAATGTTTTTTTATATGGGGGTGTTTGTGTTCTGTATGGGGGGGTTTGTCTTGGTAAGGCTGAGGATGAAGGCCATTTGGATGGACAAGTTTTGTTATTCCTCCCCAGGTTGTGGGAGTGAGATATGTTTTTGACTGTTTTTTGGGGGTCTTGTCTGTTTTTGGGTTTCATGTGGGAAGGGCCCTGAGTTTGTTAAATAAAGCTTTATATTTATTCAGCTTGTCCATGTGTGATGTTTCAAGTGGTTGTTGCGTTAACCGGCTGAGGGCTTGCGGAGCAGCTGCATTCAGGTGCGTTCATTGCCACAAGCCATTCCCTGACAGGGGGCCTAGAAGTGTCGTTCAATAAGCCGCCGACGGACGGCCCTTGGACCTTGTGGCTCCCTCCTGGGCTGGTACTCCTCCTCCTCCTCCTCCTCCTCCTCATGGTCCTCCTGCTCGTCCTCCTGAGGTGGTGGTCCAACGTGAGGTGGCAGTGCCTGAGTCCTGCGGATAGCCAGGTTGTGCAGCATGCAGCAAACGACGACGAACTGGGAGACTCTATCCGGCGAATACTGTAGAGATCCGCCGGAACGATCCAGGCAGCGGAACTGTTGCTTGAGGACGCCAATCGTTTGCTCTATGATGTTCCTTGTGGCTTGATGGCTTTCGTTGTATGCCTCCTCAGCAGGGGTCCTGGGCGCGCGGAGCGGGGTCATGAGCCATGTACACAAAGGATAGCCTTTGTCCCCGATAAGCCATCCTCTTGGGGGAGGCTGTGCCTGGAACATGTCAGCCACAATAGTCTGGTGCAGGATAAATGCATCGTGGCTGCTTCCTGGAAAGCGGGCATTGACAGCTAGGATGCGCTGCCTGTGGTCACACACCAGCTGTACATTGAGGGAATGGTAGCCCTTCCGGTTGCGGTAATCCTCGGCATTGTCGATAGGTGCCCGTATAGCCACATGCGTGCAGTCAATGGCGCCCTGCACCATGGGGAAGTCGGCGATCCTCGCAAATCCGACTGCACGCTGCTCCTGCCTCTCTAGGGTCATGGGGAAGGAGATGAATTGGTGTCTCCTTGCGAAAAGGGCATCGGTGACCTGCCGGATGCAGCGATGCACGGCGAACTGGGAGATGTTCGCTATGTCCCCAGCAGCAGCTTGGAAGGAGCCGCTTGCATAAAAGTTCAGAGCCACCGTGACCTTCACTTCCACTGACAGAGAAGTCCTGCACATCAGCTGTGGACGCAGATCTCTGTGAAGCAGCTGGCAGATCTCTGCAACCACCTCCCTTCTGAAGCGCAGCCTCTTAACACAATGCACGGCAGTCATGGTGAGATAGGACACCTGCTGGCGGTATTCCCTGAGTGGGTAAGGCCTACGTTGCCGACGCCTGATGGCCCCTCTGCGTCTAGGCATGGCTGCCCCTCTCACACAGCGTCTGCGAGCCCTTCGCACATAATGCTGGAACTGAGGGTTGGAACCCCATGCAGCCCCCATAATATACTTGCAAACAGTGAAATCACAATGAGACAAATTTCCAAGCTCTGGCCAGAAGCCAAAAATACCTCTCCTATGTTGGCCCAATTCAGTAAGGTCTCTTCCTTGGTCTCTGTCCAGAAATCCGTAGCACTGATGTCATTGCAGCAAAATGGCTGCCCTTTATAGTTCAGTCTAAGTGCCCTTTAATTAGCGCTCCCCGAGGGCCACAGGGCCTCTGCTGCGTTCCACTTCACAGTTCTTAACAGCGCCACGCCCACATTGGGCGGGCGCCACTGAAGTTCCGGTTTGGGGCGCACAAACGGCGTTGCACGACGAAATGACGTCATAAGCTGCGCACACAGCTGAGCGCGCGCAAACACTTTGCGCCGGCGCTAAATGTCAACTGAAGTTGGGCGTAGGCGCAGATCGGTCTGCGCCCGGGCGCTAAGTGCCTAGCGCTCGAAATCTACCCCTCTTATGGCGCTAACGGCTGGCGAACGCAACTGAATTTCTAGGCCTATATTCATAAATGATATTTGTTGTACTTGCACACAGTGTTTTGGAAAATAATAAATGATTCACTCACTTAGTCCATCTGGTTGCATTTGTTTCCTTTCAGTTGCTGAAGATTAATTAAACTGTAATTAGCATGTAGAGTTAAAGCACATGGGATTTGGGGTAAGGTACTGTCTTGGATAGAGAACTGGTTGGCAGACAGGAAGCAAAGAGTTGGAATAAGCGAGTCTTTTTCCGAGTGGCAGGCAGTGACTAGTGGGGTACCGCAGGGATCGGTGCTAGGACCCCAGCTATTCACAATATATATAAATGATCTAGACGAGGGAACTAGATGTAATATCTCCAAGTTTGCAGATGACACAAAGCTGGGTTGGCGTGTGTGCTGTGAGGAGGAGGCAGCGAAACTCCAGTACGATTTGGACAGGTTGGGTGATTGGGCAGGTGCATGGCAAATGCAGTATAATGTGGATAATTGCGAGGTTATCCACTTCGGTGGCAAAAACAGGAAGACAGATTATTATCTGAACAGCAATAGATTGGGAAAAGGGGAAGTGCAACGAGACCTGTGTGTCCTTGTGCACCAGTCGCTGAACGTAAGCATGCAGGTGCAGCAGGCGGTTAAGAAGGCAAATGATATGTTGGCCTTCATAGCAAGAGGGTTTGAGTACAGGAGCAAGGATCTCTTGCTTCAGTTGTACAGGGCCTTGGTGAGACCACACCTTGAGGATTGTGTGCAGTTTTGGTCACCTTATCTGAGGAAGGATGTTCTTGCCATGGAGAGAGTGCAGCAAAGATTCACCAGACTGATACCTGGGATGGCAGGAATGACGTATGAGGAGAGATTGGGTCGATTAGGCTTATATTCGCTAGAGTTTAGAAGAATGAGAGGGGATCTCATTGAAACATAAAATTCTAACAGGACTAGACAGACTAGATGCAGGAAGGATGTTCCCGATGGCGGGGGAGCCCAGAACCAGGGGTCACAGTCTAAGGATAAGGGGTAAGCCATTTAAGACTGAGATGTGGAGGAATTTCTTCACCCAGAGGGTGGTGAACCTGTGGAATTCTTTGCCACACAGGGCAGTTGAGGCCAACTCATTAAATATATTCAAGAAGGAGTTGGATATTTTTCTTGATGCTGAAGGGATCAAGGGATATGGGGAGAAAGCAGGGACAGGGTACTGAATTTGGATGATCAGCCATGATCTCATTAAATGGCGGAGCAGGCTTGAGGGGCCGAATGGCCTACTCCTGCTCTTATTTTCTATGTTTCTATGTTTAACAGGCCTTTGAATGGTTTGATAAATTCTAAAATTAGAAAATTGATATTGTCTCACGTATTAAACCAACAAGGGGTGAATTTCAGTGATGTTTCTCCTGCTTGTCCATTGTAACTTTGGTGGAAGAGCTGTGGAAAACCCCTTGCAAAATGTTGCAAACTCCAATGTTTCTGTGGCTCTTGCTGCAAAGTCATGGCAGACGAGTGGGAAGATCCCAACTGTAATTCACCCCAATACTTTGCATCGGCCTTAATAAAAATTATCACAAAGTATTCAAAATGCGTAGAAACTGAATCAAACACGAAAGGACCAAATTGATTTAATTCAATATGTATTTTATATATTTAGGTCGAGTTACATGGTTGTACATGAAAAACTTATGGTCTGAAATACATTTTGACTTTCCTGTACGCAAAAATTTTGGATTAAAATATATTTTTTTGTTTTAATAGGAGGGACAAACACTGGAATCTTTTGGAAAATTTTGATTTTGGGGTATACTTTTCTTTTGAAAGTGTAATGAATAAAGTCTCAAGCCTTGCATTTCTTGCATGGGAACATCCTGGAAGTTAGACCCAAAATGCGCCATTTCCACGCCCATTCGCCCGGTCTCAAGATACGGTGCCAATCGAATTAGAATACGCCCGAATATAAAAACGGGTGGAAATCAGGGTAAACAATCAGGGTCCAAGAAAAGCTTGACACTCATACCATATATTTCTTTAAGAATAAGCATTAAAGTTTCAACTCATTCAAACAACAGGCACACATGTTTAAGTACCTCCAATGGGTGAAGCTTTTCAGTTTGTAATGTGACTTATACTGATGCCATAAAATCACAATAAAAGAAAACAGAAAATGCAGAGCAGGTCTCAGTGAGGATAAATAAAGTAAAAGCTCAAAAGATTTACATCAAACACCTGAAAAATGACTTTATTTCCTGCTGCACTTGAAAACCTGGTTGTAATATGAAGAGAGCCTCTGAGCAAGTACGATTGCAGAAACTCATGTATGAGGCTCTGTGACTTGGGGATGCGGCCAGATTTATGAACAGCGATAGGTTCGGATGGAGGGATTGATAGACGGCCGTAAACTATCGTGGAGATGTGGGTGTATTGTACTTACACTTACGCCCAAAATTGAACGATCTTTTAAGCCATGTAATTGCTTAGCGCCCAGTTAACACATGTCTCTGGGCAAAAATACAGAGGAGGTATAAGGCTGATGTGTGGAAACTGGTGAGCAAACCTGGCCTTTATTTTAAACTGATTGTTATTAGTTAATATGGGGGAAAAGTTCAGTATTGCCCCGTTTGGGGCACCATTATCGGCCGTGCGCAAAATTTAGCGCCTGGCGCAAATTATCGCCTCCGACGGCAAACTTGGCTTTTATCGCTCCTGGAGGTGATTGGAGTGCTAAATCAGGCGCTTCACACCTGTCTTAAGGCGCAAAGGCCGAGGAGCGAGGCGCTAACTCAGAGCGTTGGCGAAGCTCATGTGATGTCAGTCAGCAATGGAACACAGATACACTGGCGCCGGCCAATTCTTAAAGGGTAGTTCTGACGAAAGGTCATCGACCTGAAATGTTAACTCTGTTTCTCTCTTCACAGATGTTGCTTGACCTGCTGAGTTTCTCCAGCATTTCCTTTTTTTTATCTTAAAGGGGAGGGTTGATTTTGCTCTCCATCCACATCCTGCTCATTGCAGCCTTGGATCTCGGCCTGGAGAGACCATACATCAAATCTGCTGGAAAGAACAATGGAGAGACCCAGGGAAAGAGCTCAGAGTGCAGCCCCCACAGTCTCTTCTAAATCAATACAAGGAAGGGCAAAACAAAATGAAGCTGCAAAGTGCTGTTCAGTATGCAAAACTCCTTCACACAGCGTTGAATCTCTCCAGAAGTCTCTCGCTCAGAATGTGTGGTGCAAAAATGTCAGCAACAAAAAAAGGCAGGAAGCAGTTGCCTTTAAATAGCGCGCCCCCAGTCCCTTTCTGACTGCAAAACGTTCCCCTCAACCTGTCGTTGCTAGCAGCAGGTGGTAAGTCAGGGGGCGTCACTCAATATCCGGTCCGGGGCACTACCGGAGCGTTGCGCACTCGACTGACGTCACGATCTACTGGCGCAAGAGATCGTGGCTGTTATGTCCGTGTATCTTCATGTTGTGTCCTTCAATAATTAGACAACAAGACTGCAGGGAACGATTCAACAGGTGTTTACTGAATGAGGGTTACTCTAGAACTAACTGTACAGATCACTACTCAGGGTTTATATACAGGTGTGGTCACTGCCAGTACAACAGTATACAGGAGCTGTAAAAAGTAGTTCTCTCCCTTAAGGTATATATACATTACATACATTACAATTCCTCCCCTTTTAGATTAACAGTACCATAATACTCATTTAACAATTAACATTTTTAATATACAATGTTATATGAAAATAGTACATTCATATATTCAGTCTCTGGGGAGGCTTCCTGATTCTTTCTGGATAACGCCTTTCCCGAGTATCTCGCTCTTGGTGCGGAGGCGATTCTAGCACCCTGTCGTCAGTTGATGCATCAGCTTCCAATGCTATTGTTTCTGAGCTGGATGCGACCTGTACGTCGGGTTCCTCACCAGGTACGTGTCGCCGAGACATGGGGTTGACTCGTTCCTGTGACTCTAGGATCTGGTCAGCATGGCGTCTCACAATGTTCTCCCCAACATCCACTGTGTACATTAATGGCCCCTGCCGTGTGCATATCGTTCCTGGTTGCCATTTCTCTGTTCGGTAGTCGCGGGCCAAGACTGGTTGTCCTATATTGAAGCTCCTTGTCGGCTTCTCATTGATGTGCTGGAATTGCTTACTCTCAACATCTCTTCGTACATTTGGTCTGAGCAAATCCAGATGAGATCTCAACCTTCGGTTAAAGAACATCATGGCCGGGGTCTGGTTGGTGACTGCATGTGTCGCATTTCTGTAGGCTAACAGGAAATTGTCCACCTTATGCTGCAGTGGAATGTCGTCATCGCACATGGCATTTACTGCTTTTTTAAAGGTTTGTATGAACCTCTCAGCCAATCCATTTGTGGCTGGATGATACGGGGCGGATGTGTAATGCCTTACCCCATTCCTTTTCATAAATCTTCGAAACTCTTCGGACACAAACTGTGGTACGTTATCAGAGCAAATCTGCTCTGGCAAGCCGTTCCTGGCAAAAATGGTCCGTAGGACTGCAATAGTTTTCTCCGTGGTGGTGGAGGACATTTTGATCACCTCAGGCCATTTCGAGTGCGCATCCACAGCTATTAAAAACATTGAGTCCATGAATGGACCAGCAAAATCAATATGCACCCGTTGCCATGGAGATGAGGGCCACTCCCATGGGTGTAGAGGGGCATGTGGTGGTTCATTTTGGACCTTCTGGCATCCTGAGCAGCTCTTTGTCAGGTCCTCGATTTGCTGATCGATCCCCGACCACCACACATAAGCCCTAGCAAGGCTTTTCATTTTCACCCCTCCCAGATGACTTTCGTGAAGCTTATTGAGCAATCTCTCCCTTAACTTAGGTGGAATTACAACTCTGGATGCAAACATCAAGGTCCCCTGGCATACTGACAGCTGTTCTCTTCTGGATGAGAATGCTGGCAACAGTGAGTCGCCATGTGCTGACCATCCCTTCACCGTCAAATCATATACCCAAGACAGTGTCAGGTCATTTCGGGTCTCCTTCTCTATACCAGCGATAGTTACTGGCAAGCATTCTATTAGAGTCGAATGAAATATTTCGACAGGATCCACTGCTGGTGCTTCCTCCGCAGTAGGCAGTGGCAGGCGTGATAATCCATCAGCGTTTCCATGCTGTTTCGTGCCCTTATAATCGATTTCATATTGGTGCGCCCCTAGAAAAAGGGACCATCTTTGTAGCCGTTGCGCAGTCATCACCGGAACGCCCTTCTTTGGATTAAAGATGGAGACAAGTGGTTGGTGGTCAGTCAGCAATGTGAATTTCTGCCCGTGCAGATAGTGATTGAACATTTTCACTCCCCACACTAGGCTGAGGGCCTCCCTGTCAGTCTGGGCGTAGTTATGCTCGGCTGAGGTTAGTGACCGAGACGCAAAGGCTACTGGCCTCTCCGAGCCGTCCGGGAATTTGTGCGACAGCACCGCTCCAATGCCATAGGGTGATGCATCACACGCCAACCGAATTGGTAGTGCTGGGTTGAAATGAGCCAACACCTCTTTTGATGTGATCAATGCTTTGCTCTTCTGGAAAGCTCGTTTACATTCGTCACACCACTTCCATGGTACCCCCGTTTGCAGTAGGTTGTTCAGTGGGTGTAGTACGGTAGACAAATTCGGCAAGAACTTATGGTAGTAGTTCACCAGCCCGAGGACCGACCTCAGTTGTGACACATTTTCCGGTGCTGGAGTCTTGACTACTGCCTCAATTTTTTCAGGGGACTTATGTAACCCCTCTTTATCAATAATGTGGCCACAATACGAGATCTGCTCCTGGAAAAACTCGCATTTGGGGCGATTAGCTCGGAGCCCATATTCCTTCAATCTGGTGAGCACCTGCTCCAGGTTGGCGAGGTGATCACTATCATTTTCGCCCGTGACCAGGATGTCGTCCAAATAACACTGGGTCCCTGGAATCCCTTGCAGGACTTGTTCCTTTGCCCTTTGCCAAATAGCCGGAGCTGATGCTACCCCGAACATCAGCCGATTGTATTGGTAGAGACCTTTATGAGTGTTGATCGTGAGGTACTGTTTCGAGGCTTCTTCTACCTCCATTGGCAGGTACGCCTGGGCCAGATCAATCTTAGTGAAGCATTTCCCTCCAGATAGCGAGGCGAAAATATCTTCAATCCGCGGAAGCGGATATTGTACAGTGTGAAGGACTGGGTTCACTGTCACCTTAAAGTCACCACAGATGCGAACCTTCTTTGGTTCCCCAGGCATATTACTCAACGACCTCTTCATTACAGGAACGATGGGTGTAGCCCACTCACTCCAGTCCACTTTGGACAGTACTCCTGAACGTTCCAAACCTTCCAGCTCTGCTTCGACGGCTGGGTGGATCGCATAAGGTACCGGTCTGGCCTTAAAAAACTTTGGGCTTGCATTTTCCTCTATTTTGATTGTCGCTGTTATGCCTTTTAGTGTTCCGACTCCCTGCTGGAACACTTCTTGTGCATCAGTTAGCATTTTTGACAGTCGTCCAGGTGTGACGTCATCATCCTTTTTGGCATCTACAGTCAGTGCTTGTATGGAATGCCAATCTAGCTGTATCTTCCGGATCCATTCACGTCCTGGTAGTGGTGGTCCTCCATCTGGCAATACATATAGGTCCATTTTTGGTGTTTCCTTGCCGTTATATATAACGTTCACCCTTATTTTTCCTTTGGGGTAGACTTTTTGCCCCGTGTACGTCTTCAAGACAATCTTTGTATCGCTCAAGGGTATATGTGAGATTAGCCGCTTGTAGTCCCTTCGGTTTATGACTGTTAGGGCTGATCTTGTGTCCAATTCCATTTTCACTTGGACTCCTGCTATCTTGAGCGTGACCCAGATAGTTTGGTGATCCTCTGTTATGATCACAATATGCAGTTTCAGACAACCCAGCTCCTTGCTTCCGGAGTCTGTATCACTCTTCTGTTCGTCTGAACTACTCTCTGTCACCTTATGTACCTTCTTGTACTTCTCCTGTGGAGATTTCTTGCTGCTGGTTTTCTTTCCCGACCTGCAGACTCTTGCTATGTGTCCTACTTTTCCACACTGTCTGCACACTTTGTCCTTGAACCAGCAATCATTATGTTTGTGTGTTGTTCTGCCGCAGCGATAGCACTTCACTGTTCCGTATGACATTTCATTTGTGCCATATTCTTGCGGTCTCCATTGTATCTCTGCAGCGCCCCGTGCTGCTGCTTCATGTGATACTGCAATGCTGAAAGCCTTGTCCAGCGTAAGATCCTTTTCTGAAAGAAGCCGTTTCTGGGTTCCTTCACCTTGAAGCCCACACACAAACTTGTCCCTTAAAGTATCTGCTAGTCCCGTTCCAAACTGGCAGTGTTTCGATAGCTTATGCAGTTCCGTTAAACACTCAGCATTACTTTCATCTTTATGCTGGATCCTTTTGTGAAACTTAAATCTTTCTGCTATCAGCAGCGGTGTGGGGTTTAAGTGGTCCTGTAGGATTGACACTATGTTTTCAAAATCCTTTTCTACTGGCTTAAGAACATAAGAACATAAGAAATAGGAGCAGGAGTAGGCCAATCGGCCTCTCGAGCCTGCTCCGCCATTCAATAAGATCATGGCTGATCTGATCCTAACCGCCAATCCATTATCACAGAACCATCTCCTGAATCTAACAGAATTAGACACACAAAATAGGAGCAGGATCAGGCTACACGGCCCCTGGGCCCGCTCCGCTACCCACAGGGCCATGACCGATCCGAACCTAGACTCATGTCCAAATTCCTGCCTGCTCCCCGTAACGCTTAATTCCCTTTACTTCTAGGAAACTGTCTATTTCTGTTTTAAATTTAAGTAATGATGTAGCTTCTACAGCTTTTTGGGGCAGCATATTCCATGGACCTACCACCCTCTGAGTGAAGTAGTTCCTCCTCATCTCAGTTTTGAAAGAGCAGCCACTTATTCTAAGACTATGCCCCCTAGTTCTAGTTTCACTCATCATCGGGAACATCTTCCCCGCATCCACCAGATCTAACCCCTTCACAAACTTATATGTTTCAATAAGATCGCCTCTCATTCTTCTGAACTCCAATGAGTAGAGTCCCAATCTACTCAACCTCTCCTCATATGTCCATCCCCTCATCCCCGGGATTAACTGAGTGAACCTTCTTTGTACTGACTCGAGAGCAAATATGTCCGTTCTTAAGTATGGACACCAAAACTGTACGCAGTATTCCAGGTGCGGTCTCACCAATACCTTGTACAACTGAAGCAATACCTCCCTATTTTTATATTCTATCCCCCTAGCAATGAAAGCCAACATTCCATTGGCCTTCTTAATCACTTGCTGCACCTGCATACTAACCTTTTGAGTTTCGTGCACCAGGACCCCCAGATCCCTTTGTACTTCAGTACTTTCCAGTTTCTTGCCATTAAGATAATAACTTGCTCTACGATTTTTCCTGCCAAAGTGCATAACCTCACACTTTCCAGTATTGTATTCCATCTGCCAAACCTCTACCCACTTACTTAGCCTGTCTATGTCCCCTTGAAGGTTTTTTATGTCCTCCTCACTCACTACTTTCCCCCCCATCTTAGTATCATCTGCAAACTTTGATGTTACACTCGGTCCCCTCCTCCAAATCGTTAATATAGATTGTAAAGAGATGGGAACCCAGCACTGACCCCTGCGGAACACCACTAGTTACTGATTGCCAGTCTGAAAATGAACCATTTATCCCAACTCTCTGCCTTCTGTTAGATAGCCAATCCTCTATCCATGCCAGAATATTACCCCCAATCCCGTGATTTTTTATCTTAAGCAATAATCTTTTCTGTGGCACCTTGTCAAATGCCTTTTGGAAGTCTAAATACACTACGTCCACTGGTTCCCCTTTATCCACCCTATAGGATACTTCCTCAATGAACTCCAGCAAATTTGTTAAACATGACTTCCCCTTCATAAAACCATGCTGACTTTGTCCTATTAAATTATGATTATCCAAATGTCCTGTTACTGTCTCCTTAATAATGGACTCCAAAATTTTACCTACCACAGATGTTAGGCCAACACGGTCTATGGTTTCCAGCCTTCTGTCGACTGCCCTTTTTAAATAAGGGTGTTACATTAGCAGTTTTCCAGTCTGCTGGGACCTTTGCCGAGTCCAGGGAGTTTTGGAAAATTATTACCAATGCATCCACAATCCCTACCGCCACTTCCCTCAAGACCCTAGGATGTAAGCCATCAGGTCCAGCTGATTTATTCGCCTTGAGTCCCATTATTTTACTGAGTACCACTTCCTTAGTGATTTTGATCGTGTTTAGCTCCTCCCCCCCTTTAGCCCCCTGTTTGTCCAGTGTTGGGATATTCTTAGTGTCTTCTACTGTAAAGACTGATATAAAATATTCATTCAGTGTTTTTGCCATCTCCATATTTCCCACCATTAATTTCCCGGTCTCATCCTCTAAGGGACCAACATTTACTTTAGCCACCCTTTTTCTTTTTATATAACTATAAAAACTCTTACTATCTGTTTTTATATTTTTTGCTAATTTACTTTCATAATCTATCTTCCCTTTCTTAATCAATCTTTTTGTTATTGTTTGCTGTCTTTTAAAGTTTTCCCAATCCTCTATCCTCCCACTAGATTTGGCTCCCTTATATGCCCTTGTTTTTAGTCGAATACTATCCTTAATTTCTTTACTTAGCCACGGATGGCTGTCTTTTCTTTTACACCCTTTTCTTCTCAGTGGAATATATATTTTTTGTAAGTTGTAAAATTGCTCCTTAAATGTACACCACTGATCATGTATTGTCTTACCCTTTAATTTATTTTCCCAATCCACTCTACTCAATTCCGCTCTCCTACCTTCATAGTCTCTTTATTCAAGCTTAGCACGCTTGTTTGAGATCCAACCTTCTCACCCTCTAATTGAACATGGAATTCAACCATGTTATGGTCACTCATTCCAAGGGGATCCTTTACCAGGACATTTTTAATTAATCCTGTCTCGTTACACAGGACCAGATCTAAGGTTGCTTGCCCCCTGGTCGGTTCAGTTACATACTGCTCAAGAAACCCATCCCTAATACACTCAATGACCTCATCCTCTAGGCAGCCCTGCCCAATTTGATTTGTCCAATTAATATGATAGTTAAAATCCCCCATAATTATAGATGTTCCCTTATTTCAAGCCTCAACTATTTCCTGATTGATACTCCGTCCAACAAAGTTGCCACTGTTCGGAGGCCTATAGACTACGCCCACTAGTGTTTTTTTCCACTTATTATTCCTTACCTCCACCCAAACTGTTTAATTATCCTGATCTTTTGACCCAATATCATTTCTCTGTATTACAGTGATTCCTTCCTTTATTAACATAGCCACCCCACCTCCCCTTCCTTCCTGCCTGTCCTTCCTGATCGTTAAATAACCTGGTATGTTTAATTCCCTGGCATTGTCACCCTGCAGCCATGTTTCTGTAATGGCCACAAGATCATACCCATATGTAGTTATTTGTGCCATTAACTCATCTATTTTCTTATGAATGCTACGTGCATTCAGATAGAGAACTTTCAAAGATGTTTTGTGACACTTAGTTCCTGCTTTTGCCCTTTTTATTACATTACCTTTTACTCAATACCTTCTGCCCCTTCCTGACATGCTCTGGTTTTTAATTTCCCCACTGCTACCTAAGTCTATGACCTTCTCTGTTGTCATTTTTATTATTTGCTCTCTAGGAACCTCCCCCCAACTAGTTAGTTTAAACCCTCTCTACAGCCCTAGTTATATGATCCGCCAGGACTCTAGTCCCAGAACTGGCCAAGTGAAGCCCGTCCCAACGGAACAGCTCCCTCCTGCCCCAATACTGGTGTCAGTGTCCCAGGAAGCAAAACCCATTTCTCCCACACCAGTCCTTGAGCCACGCATTTAACTCTCTAATTTTATTTGTCCTAGCCAAATTCGCTCATGGCTCAGGTAATTATTACCCTTGTGGTTCTGCTTTTTAATTTGGCCCCTAGCTGCTCAAACTCCCTTAGGAGTACCTCCTTCCTTGTCCTATCTATGTCGTTGGTACCAACATGGACCTTTTTAAGCTTAAATCTCTTTGGTTTATAGTTTCTAAGGTGTGATATTCACCATCTAGAATCGGGGCAGAGGGTATTTAAGAATAATATTAATAAATGTAATTAATTACATAGAATGGGAGATCAGGTGATGTGTTGCTGCTGCAATATGTGGGAGCTGGTGGACACCATTGATGCTCACGGTGATCACATTTGCAGTAAGTGTTGGCTGCTGGAGGAATTCCGGCTCCGTGTTGAAGAGCTGGAGTCCGAGCTTCAAACACTGAGACACATCAGGGAGGGGGAGAGTTACCTGGACTCTGTGTATCACGAGGTATTCACACCAATTAGATTAATTAATTCAGATGTAGTCCGTGGCCAGGGTCAGGATGGTGTGACTAGAAGTGAGGCAGGTACGGGGATTCAGGAGGTAGTGTTGGAGGAGCCGCAGCCCTTGCACTTGTCCAACAGGTTCGAGGCTCTTACTCCCTGTGAGGATGGGAACAGGGACTTCGGGGAGGATGAGCAACCTGGCCACAGCACCGTGGAGCGGGGGGCCATTCAAGTGGGGGGAGTTAAAAGAAATGTTGTAGTGGTAGGGGTTTTCTGGGGTTACTAGGTTTCGTAGTAAGCCATACGTTTTTGCACCCATTGAATTCAACAATACCAGCGCTTTCTTGTCATCTGGCACTTCATTCACCTTGCAGTATACTTCTATGCATTCGACATATGTCGCCCAATCTTTGGCTTCATTGTCGAACGCTGTGATACTGCCACTCTTCGGCATTTTTGGGTGTGGTTAGACTGGCTTAAAATGGCGTCTCCCGCGCTTTCCTTTCTTCCCCGCTGCGGCTTAAAATGGCACCTCCCGCGCTTTCCTTTCTTCCCCGCTGCGGCTTAAAATGGCGTCTCCCGCGCTGCTGCCAACGCCGCTCTTGGCGGTCCTCGTGGCAAATGGCAATGCCCTGTGGGTTTCGTGCGCTGCTCCTGCACTGCTGCCAATGCCGCTCTCTGTGGTCCTCATGGCAATGGCAGCGCCTCACGTTTTCCTGCGCGCCTCTCTCCCCCGTTGATGCTGCTCGGCCCTTGAACACCGGCTGCGCGCTGCGCATTTTCCTGCGCACCTCTCTCCCCCGTTGACGCTGCTCGGCCCTTGAACACCGGCTGCGTTCTGCTCTCTCTCGTCTCTCTCCCCTGTTGACACCGCTTGGTCCTGAAAACCGGCTGCGCCCTGTGCGCTCTGCCCTCTCTCTCTCCCACGTCGACGCTGCTCGGCCTTTTTCTGTGCCGCTCGGTCAGCTCTAGCCGCCGTTGTCTGGGAAGGGTCTGCGCAGTACCTGTTGCCAGCCCGTTTCGCTGGACCACCGTGACTGGAAAGCCAAGCCTGGCTCTCGACAGCCTCCCCTGCGATGCTCAAATCTCCACTGGATGACTGGGCGGTTGCCCGTGGTCGACGCCCGTGCTTCTGGACTCGACCTTGTGGTGTATGTAACCTGTTCCACCTTAAGAGAACTTAAGCCTGTTCCACCTTAAGAGATGTACTACTTTCTCTGGCTGCTGTATACGTAATACCGGTGGTGACCACCGGTATATAAGCACTGTGTAGTAAGATTGTATTTAGTATAGTCCTGACCTCCAACCAGTAAAGACCTGTTGAACTTTAATCTTGTAGTCTGTGTGTTATTAATTACAACTAGAACACACAGACGTTACAGACCTCCTTCCACTGTTCTCCAGGAGCGAATCCCTGGGAGCTGATGCAGAGTTGCAGGTAGGTTCGAATCTGCTCGTCGCCAATGTTATGTCCATGTATCTTGATGTTCTGTCCTTCAATAATTAGACAACAAGACTGCAGGGAACGATTCAACAGGTGTTTACTGAATGAGGGTTACTCTTGAACTAACTATACATGTCACTACCCAGGGTTTATATACAGGTGTGGTCACTGCCGGTACTACAGTATACAGGAGCTGTAAAAAGTAGTTCTCTCCCTTAAGGTATATATATACATTACATACATTACAGTGGCGCTAGTGTTTAGCACTGCCACAAAATGTCTAGTTAATTTTGCGAGCAGCGCAAACATCGCCGCACCCTGGCGCTAGTTGCTTTGTGCCCCATTAGCGCCCTCTTAAGGTGCTAACGGGAGGCGCAAACCAACTGAATTTTTCCCCCTATGTATATTGCTGCCATCATTAAGGGGCTGAAAGACAAATGCAAAAATAACTGGGGGCGGGGGGAGCAGGATTTGCTGCTTGCATGTATCACCAGCAAGCTGTCAGAGCCAGAAGCAATGGAATTGGGGGTATCATCCCACACCCATTTCCAACCTGACCCTTGTTACCAAAACTGACCTGACCCAACTCCTGATGGATCTAACATACAACAACTGTTTATAATTATTGCTCCAGCGTAAATGTTAAAATGAATGTATCTTGATTCAAAGCTTTTTGATTGTTTCATTCATAACTTTCGTAAAATTTGCGTTTTGAATTTCCAATTGGCCAGCCACTTTTAATTTGTAGAGCATAGACATATTTGACTAATGATACTTCACACACTTATATGAATATAAATAGCACTCATGAAATGACCAATTGACGCGTGACGCAGCTCTGGCATGTACAATGAATATTGCATTAGTTATTGTAGTGCAAAGCTGTGTTGGTTTTGTACCATGTATTGTGGAAGCAGGTAAGATGACAGTATTTTCCCAACCAGTTTCTTTTCAGCATGTGCACTCCCACCAGTAAATTGTTAATTATACCCTTTCCTATGCTGAGGGTGAAGATTTGGACTGGAACAATAATTTCACATGTTTGCTGTACTTCAGCTTTAGGAGGAGTTAGGCATGGATAGGGGTGGGGAGGGGGGCGGGGGTGGTCGGGGAGGGTGGGGGGATGAGTGCCCATTGTTAGATCAGGAATAGTAGCAAGGGCCAGGGCTAGATGAATCTTGACTCAAAGCATTTGAGCGCAACTTGATTCAATAAGGATCAGGTAGCTGTCGAGCTATGAGGCCTGGATAAGGAAGGCCTGTGACATCCAGATGGACAATAGCAGAAAGTGAGATTTGCAAACATTCCTGCCAGGCATTTAAAAAACTGTCAGTCCCATGCTCTGAACTACTCGATTTACTACTGTTTCATTTTTCTCCTTGGTTAAGCAGCTCATTGTCTGCTTGAGAAGTGTGAAAATGAAGATTATTGCAAGTACATCCTGACTGGTCAATTTCTGACATTCAGTGGCACTAAACCAACGGAAGGAAACATGGGGGTACCCACAAGTTTGATTGGCAGCTGTTAGGTATAGGCTAGAATTATAGCTTCACCAAACTTTAGGCAAAAAGGACAATATATCAATGTCTAAAAATGTGGTTATTGCCAAAGCACACAAAGCATCCCTTGACTGGATCATTAGGCTAATCTAGCTTTCTGCTGTTCCTCATCTAGCCTTCATATCTATTCCTTCAGCCAATTTAATTCCAGCTTTCCAAAGTACCAACCCTGTGCAAACTCACATCTTCCCACAATCTGCTGGGGATTTGATGAATATTTCCTATTATATTGCCAGAGATAACAGATTTAAACCCACTATGAATCTGGCAGCAATTGCTAGTGAATATGGAGAAATTAGACAGTCACAAAGCTGCAATGTGCAATGACTGGCAGGGGAGGCAATCTCAGCATGAGACCAACAGGAAATACAGAAGACTTCCCTGTGCCCTCAGTCCACCTCAAAAACTGAGTGAAACTGGTAAGCATTTCTTTAAAAAAACATCGACTTTTGTAGCTGCACCAATATGAAGAATGATCAGTTATGATGAGCCACAAAAATTGAATTGGCATGATAGTACACTTCTGCCCCAATGGCAACAATTTTCAAAGGCACATATGTCATAGAACTCAAAAAAAATTTGGATATGGTCTAAGTTCTTTTTTTTAATTCATATTCCATGACTGACAATAATGCAAAGAAGCATGATTGATGGATAAACTTGCATTAAATGTGCACTCCTCAGTTACCTGGCTGCATTTATGATATTAATTCAGCTCTCTTAATTTAAAAACAACTTGGCTCTAAGCCAATCTTACAAAAATAAATCAAAGCAAGTAGTGATTATACAGTAATAGTTCCTTCTAATTTTGATATTACTGTTGCCCTTATTAGCAGAGGAATTACCACACGTGCTTGTCTGACATTCCGTTGTCCACTATTTCAATGGAGGTATTATCCCATTTATTTTATTTTAACTGGGTTAATGCCTGCATTAAAATAATAGACAGAGGAATGTCATATCTTAGGCATTTGCCCACTAATATCACAAACAGTATTTACTAACCTTGAAAGATTGGTAAATCAACTCAACTGTACATCAGTTATTGACTTATCCTAACATCCCAGAAGTGACTAATTTATTATGCGCTTCTTTTATAAAAAAAATGCTTGCTTCAAGACTTATTTTCTGGAATCCAATGTTTTAAATCTATCTATATATATAAAAAAAGGATAGATCTGTCTGTCTGTCTGTCTGTCTGTCCTTCGGTGTGTCTGTCCGGCTATACACTCTAAAGTTATAGAGCGTACCTACACGTGCGTTACATCAAAAGAAAGCTTACGATTCCGGAACGGTCATAAGCGTATTTACATTTCGGCGAGACAAAAATTGCGCCCGCGGTATCCAAAAAACGTTCAAAATTCCACTCATTAGCATCTCATTATCCGCTCATTAGCATACAGTGCCATTAAGGTCGACCAATCGTACGGTCGAGGGACCCGATGGTCGACCAATCGCTGCGTGGCGGGGGCGGGTTCGTCACGTGTGCGGGCGGGCCCTCCTAGAGTCGAGTGACAGGATGATTGACCAATCCTACGCTTCGGTGACAGGACGATTGACCAATCGGTGCGTGTGTGGGCGGGCCTTATCGTTCTGAACCGAGGTAAGTAGCCGCCATCTTGCTTCCATTCTTTTTCTTGCTTTCTGCGTCTTTCTTTACAAATATACATTTCCAGCAAAAAAAAAGTTGCTTTTAAAACACAAATTTTTTTTTTTTAAAGTTAATTAATTTGTACATCTTTTCTCTAACCTCTATAATTTTCCTACCTTTCACCGTTTTTGTAGGCCTCGAAGCCTCGGCCTCTCCTCCGCACCCACGCCCGAGCTAGGCACCTCCCGGCCCCAGTCAACAAGCGCCCCCGATCGCCGCCATCTTTGTGAAGGCTGGAGGGGCGGGCCTCAGCTGAGCATCGCTACCGCCGCCATCTTAGTAAAGGCTGGTGCGGTGGTGGCGGCACGGAGCTCCGCGGAGCAGGTGCGCGGCGGCGTCTCACTCTCCCCCACAGTCTCTCTCTCTCTCTCTTCCCCGCACCTCCTGAATGCGCGGGGGAAGAGGCCCGGGGCACCGTGGCCGCTTTCGGAGACTTCAACTCCGTGACAGGTGAGGAGGGTCTTTGTTGTTCACATTGGGCGGTGGGCGGGTTCCCTGGGTGCTGATCCCTGGTAGTGTGGGTGTGGGGCCGGAGCCCGGCTCTTACCTTGCCCTGGAGAGCGGGCGGATGGCGGGGCCTGGAGTAGCAAATCGGGCACCGGCGCCAAGATGATTTCCATACAGAGCCTGAGCGGCCGTCGAGCTCGCAGACAAAAAACGGCAGAAAAACTGAGAGCGGCAGAGGGGAACAGACATCAGAGAGACAGATAAATAGGGAGGGAGGACAGGGAGAGGGGGAGGGAGAGGGAGAGGGGCAGGGAGGGAGAGAGGAGAGGGGCGAGGAGGGAGAGGGGAAAGAGAGAGGGTGGGGGAGGGGAGAGAGCGAGGGTGGGGGGAGGGGAGAGAGAGAGGGTGGGGGGAGGGGAGAGAGAGAGAGGGTGGGGGGAGGGGAGAGAGAGAGGGTGGGGAGAGGGTGAGGGTGGGGAGAGGTGGGGGAGGGGAGAGGGGGCGGGAGGGGGGAGGGTGGGGGGAGGGGATGGGGAGGGAGGGAGAGAGAGTAAAGCAGGGAGAGACGGGGGAGGGAGAGAGAGAGGGTGAGGGAGGGAGAGGGTGAGGGAGAGGGGGAGGGAGGGAGAGGACGGGGGGCGAGGGGGAGGGAGAGAGAGTAAAGCAGGGAGAGATGGAGGAGGGAGAGAGAGGGTGAGGGAGGGAAAGAGTGAGGGGGTGGGACAGGGAGGGAGAGCTTACCTTCTTCCTTCCTTCGCAGGAGTCCATCGGGCCACCTTCCCCCCCGTCGCTCTCTCTCTTCCCCCCCAGTTGCTCTCTCTTCCCCCCAGTCGCTCTCTCTCTTCCCCCCCAGTCGCTCTCTCTCTTCCCCCCCAGTCGCTCTCTCTATTCCCCCAGTCGCTCTCTCTCTTCCCCCCCCAGTCGCTCTCTCTCTTCCCCCCAGTCGCTCTCTCTCTTCCCCCAGTCGCTCTCTCTCTTCCCCCCCAGTCGCTCTCTCTCTTCCCCCCCAGTCGCTCTCTCTCTTCCCCCCAGTCGCTCTCTCTCTTCCCCCTCAGTCGCTCTCTCTCTTCCCCCCCAGTCGCTCTCTCTCTTCCAACAACAACATGCCCTCGAAAAAGCCTCGGCACCGCCGGGCGCTCCAGCTAGTCATAGAGTCATAGAGTCATAGAGTAATACAGCACAGATAGAGGCCCTTCGGCCCATCGTGTCCATGCCGGCCATCAAGCCCTGTCTAATCTAATCCCATATTCCAGCATTTGGCCCGTAGCCTTGTATGCTATGGCATTTCAAATGCTCATCCAAATGCTTCTTAAATGTTGTGAGGGTTTCTGCCTCCACAACCCTTTCAGGCAGTGAGTTCCAGACTCCAACCACCCTCTGGGGTGAAAAAGTTCTTTCTCAAATCCCCTCTAAACCTCCCTCCCTTTACCTTGAATCTATGCCCCCTAGTTATTGACCCCTCTACTAAGGGGAAAAGCTCCTCAGCATCCATCCTATCTATGCCCCTCACAATTTTGTACACCTCAATCATGTCCCCCCTCAGCCTCCTCTGCTCCAAGGAAAACAAACCCAATCTGCCCAGTCTCTCTTCATAGCTGAAGCGCTCCAGCCCTGGTAACATCCTGGTGAACCTCCTCTGCACCCTCTCTAACGCGATCACATCTTTCCTGTAGTGTGGCGACCAGAACTGCACACAGTATTCCAGCTGTGGCCTAACCAGTGTTTTATACAGCTCCATCATAACCTCCTTGCTCTTATATTCTATGCCTCGGCTAATGAAGGCAAGTATCCCATATGCCTTTTTTACCACCTTATCCACCTGTTCCACCGCCTTCAGGGATCTGTGTACCTGCACACCCAGATCCTCTGACCCTCCGTCTTGCCTAGGGTCTTACCATTCATTGTGTATTCCCTTGCCTTGTTAGACCCCCCAAAGTGCATCACCTCGCACTTTTCCGGGTTAAATTCCATTTGCCACTGTTCCGCCCATCTGACCAACCCATCTATATCGTTCTGCAGACTGAGGCTACCCTCCTCGCTATTTACCACCCTACCAATTTTAGTATCATCCGCGAATTTACTGATCATACCCTTTACATTCATATCCAAGTCATTAATGTAGACCACAAACAGCAAGGGACCCAGCACCGATCCCTGTGGTACCCCACTGGCCACAGGTTTCCAGTCACAAAAACAACCTTCGACCATCACCCTCTGCCTTCTGCCACTAAGCCAGTTTTGTATCCAATGTGCCAAGGCACCCTGGATTCCATGGGCTCTTACCTCTTGACCAGTCTCCTGTGCGGGACTTTATCGAAGGCCTTACTGAAATCCATGTATACCACATCCACTGCGTTACCCTCATCCACACACCTAGTCACCCCCTCAAAAAATTCAATCAAATTAGTCAGACATGATCTTCCCTTGACAAAGCCATGTTGACTATCCCTGATTAATCCTTGCCTCTCCAAGTGGAGACAAATTTTGTCCCTCAGGATTTTTTCCAGTAATTTTCCTACCACTGATGTTAGGCTCACTGGCCTGTAGTTCCCCGGTTTTTCCCTACTACCCTTCTTGAATAATGGTACTACATTAGCGGTTCTCCAGTCCTCTGGCACATCCCCTGTGGCCAGAGAGGTCCTGAATATATGTGTTAGAGCCCCCGCAATCTCCTCCTTTGCCTCACACAGCAGCCTGGGGTACATTTCATCGGGGCCTGGGGATTTATCCATTTTTAGGCCAGCTAAAACCGCCAATACCTCCTCCCTCTCGATGTTAATATGTTCGAGCATATCACAGTCCCCCCGCCCTATTTCTATGTCTACATCGTCCTTCTCCATAGTGAAAACAGATGCAAAAAATTCATTTAGAACCCCTCCTACATCTTCCGGCTCCACACACAGATTGCCACTTTTGTCCCTAATGGGCCCTATTTTTTCCCTAGTTATCCTTTTACCCTTAATATACTTATAAAACATCTTCGGATTTTCCTTTATTTTGCTCGCCAGTGTTATTTCATGGCCCCTCCTTGATCTCCTAATTTCTTTTTTAAGTATCCCCCTGCACTTTTTGTACTCCTCTAGGGCTTCCTCCGTCTTTAGCCTTTTGTATCTACCAAAAGCCCTCCTTTTTTTCCTAATCCATTCCCGTATATCCCCTGACATCCACGGTTCCCTGTGGTTTTTGGAACCACTCTTGACCTTTTATGGGAACATGTTGCCCTTGTATGATCTCAATCTCCCTTCTGAAAGCCTCCCATTGCTCCGATGCGGATTTTCCTACAAGTAGCTGATCCCAGTCCATTTTGGCCAGATCCTGCCTTATCCTATTAAAATCAGCCTTCCCCCAATTTAGAACCTTTATTTCCGGCCCATCCCTGTCCTTTTCCATGACCACCTTAAATCTTACCATATTATGGTCACTATCACCAAAGTGCTCACCTACTAGCACTTTTTCCACTTGGCCGGCCACATTCCCTAGAATTAGGTCCAGTACCGCCCCCTCTCTTGTAGGACTTTCTACATGCTGGCTCAAAAAGCTCTCCTGGATGCACTTTAAGAATTCTACACCCTCTGAGCCTTTCACACTTTGACTATCCCAGTTAATATTGGGGAAGTTGAAATCCCCCATTATTATTACCCTATTATTTGCACATTTCTCTGAGATTTGCCTACATATCTGTTCCTCTATCTCCCCCTGACTGTTTGGAGGCCTATAGTACACTCCCAGCAAAGTGCTTGCCCCCTTTTGTTTTTAAGCTCCACCCATATGGCCTCATTAGAGGACCCAGCTAATATATCATCCCTCCTTACTGCAGTAATTGACTCCTTAATTAATATTGCGACACCCCCTCCTCTTATACCTCCCCCTCTGTCTCGCCTGAAGATTCTGTACCCCGGAAATATTGAGCTGCCAGTCTTGCCCCTCCCTCAACCATGTCTCAGTGATAGCAACACATATATAAAAGGATCATTCTGTCTGTCTGTCTGTCTGTCCTCCGGTGTGTCTGTCCGGCTATACACTCTAAATTTATAGAGCGTACCTACACGTGCGTTACGTCAGAAGAAAGCTTACGATTCCATAACAGTCATAAGCATATTTACGTTTCGGCGAGACAAAAATTGCGCCCGCGGTATCCAAAAAACGTTCAAAATTCCGCTCATTATCATAGAGTGACATTAAGGTCGACCAATAGTACGGTCGAGCAACCCGATGGTCGACCAATCGCTGCGTGGCGGGGGCGGGTTCGTCGTGCATGCGGGCGGGCCCTCCTAGAGTCGAGCGACAGGACGATTGACCAATCATACGCTTCGGTGACATGACGGTCGACCAATCGGTGCGTGTGTGGGCGGGCCTAATCGTTTTGAACTGAGGTGAGTGTCAGCCATCTTGATTCCATTCTTTTTCCCACTTTCTGCGTTTTTCTTTTCAAACCTACATTTCCAGCAAAAAAAAATTGCTTTTATTAAATTGTTTTAAAAAAACTTCATTCATTTGTAAATATTTTCTTTAACCTGATGATTCTATTTCTTACCTTTCCCTGTTTTTGTAAGGCCTCAGAACCTAGGCCTCAAAGCCTGGGCCTCTCCTGCTCAGCCACACCCGAGCTAGGTAATTGTCCCACGGCTTCTGCTAAGCTCCTCCACCACCCCCCGTCACATTACCCGGGTCAACGGCGTCGGCCACGAGCGTCATGGGACATACACAGGGTGCGCGCGCAGCAGGAGCAGCTGAGACACGGCGTCTCTCTCTGTTTCCCGCTCAGCTGGGGCGGGGCTCGGAGAGCGGGGCTTTCGGGAGTGCGGATCTCGGGCGGGGCTTGGAGAGCGGGAAGGGCTACCCCGGCAACCGGGCCCACCGGCCGTCTCTCACACCCGCAATCGGCGGTCATGAAGCCAGCTCGGGAGGGCGGGGCCATGTCAGTGCGTGGGGCGGCACGGAGCTCCGCGGAGCCATCGCCGGCGCTGGGCTCGGGTGCTTTGTGGCCTGCGGCCGAACGGCATCTGCGGACCTCGAGCTGACCGGGGCTGGGCCATGTCTTTGCGGGTGTTCGCCTCGGCCAACGGCATCAGGGTGACGGCCGAGGCCGCCAAAAGCGTCCAAGGGAACGCGTTCATCCAGGTGCCGAGGCCCGGGCCCCGGGGCGGAAAGAGGGATTAGAGCGGGGATGAGGGCTCGGGCAGGGGGGAGGGAGAGGAGGGGGAGAGGGAGGAAGGGGGGAGAGGGAGGAAGGGGGGAGAGGGAGGAAGGGGGTAGGGAGGAGGTGAGAGGGAGGAGGAGGGGGAGAGGGGGGAGGAGGGGGGAAAGATGGAGGAGGAGGGGGGGGGAGAGAGGGAGGAGGGAGGAGGGGGAAGAGGGAGGAGGGGGGGAGGAGGAGGAGGGGGGAAAGAGGTAGGAGGAGGAGGGGGGGAAGAGGGAGGAGAGGAGGGGGAAGAGGGAGGAGGAGGAGGGAGGAAGAGGGAGGAGGGGGGGAGGAGGGGGGAGAGGGAGGAGGAGGAGGGGGAAAGAGGTAGGAGGAGGAGGGGGGGAAGAGGAGGAGGAGGAGGGGGGGAAGAGGGAGGAGGAGGAGGGGGGGAAGAGGGAGGAGGAGGAAGGGGGGAAGAGGGAGGAGGAGGAGGGAGGAGGAGGGGGAAGAGGGAGGAGGGGGAGGGGGGAAGAGGGAGGAGGGGGGAGAGGGAGGAGGGGGAAAAGGGAGGAGG